>NC_092087.1:85086866-85199366 GCF_045679555.1 Salvelinus alpinus | reverse complement strand
GCAGGCCCAGACAGCATTCCCAGCCGCATCCTCAGAGCATGCGCAGACCAGCTGGCTGGTGTGTTTATGGACATATTCAATCAACCCTTATCCCAGTCTGCTGTTCCCACATGCTTCAAGAGGACCACCATTGTTCCTGTTCCCAAGAAAGTGAAGATAACTGAGCTAAATGACTACCGCCCAGTAGCACTCACTTCCGTCATCATGAAGTGCTTTGAGAGACTAGTCAAGGATCATATCACCTCCACCCTACCTGACGCCCTAGATCCACTCCAATTTGCTTACCGCCCCAATAGGTCCACAGACGACGCAATCGCAATCACACTGCACACTGCCCTAACCCATCTGGACAAGAGGAATACCTATGTAAGAATGTTGTTCATCGATTACAGCTCAGCATTTAACACCATAGTACCCTCCAAACTCGTCATTAAGCTCGAGACCCTGGGTCTCAACCCCGCCCTGTGCAACTGGGTCCTGGACTTCCTGACGGGCCGCCCCCAGATGGTGAGGGTAGGTAACAACATCTCCACCCCGCTGATCCTCAACACTGGGGCCCCACAAGGGTGCGTTCTCAGCCCTCTCCTGTACTCCCTGTTCGCCTCCAACTCAATCATCAAGTTAGCAGACGACACTACAGTGGTAGGCTTGATTACCAACAACGACGAGACGGCCTACAGGGAGGAGGTGAGGGCCCTCGGAGTGTGGTTTCAGGAAAATAACCTCACACTCAATGTCAACAAAACAAAGGAGATGGTCGTGGACTTCAGGAAACAGCAGAGGAAGCAGCCCCCTATCCATAAAGACGGGACAGTAGTGGAGAGGGTGGAAAGTTTTAACTTCCTCGGCGTACACATCACGGACAAACTGAAATGATCCACCCACACAGACAGCGGGGTGAAGAAGGCACGGCTTGTCACCAAAAACACTCACAAACTTTTACAGAAGTACAATCGAGAGCATCCTGTCGGGCTGTATCACCGCCTGGTACGGCAACTGCTCCGCCCACAACCGTAAGGCTCTCCAGAGGGTAGTGAGGTCTGCACAACGCATCACCGGGGGCAAACTACCTGTCCTCCAGGACACCTACACCACCCGATGTCACAGGAAGGCCAAAAAGATCATCAAGGACAACAACCACCCGAGCCACTGCCTGTTCACCCCGCTATCATCCAGAAGGCGAGGTCAGTACAGGTGCATCAAAGCGGGGACCAAGAGACTGAAAAACAGCTTCTATCTCAAGGCCATCAGACTGTTAAACAGCCATCACTAACATTGAGTGGCTGCTGCCAACATACTGACTCATCTCTAGCCATTTTAATAATGGAAAAATTGATGTAATAAATGTATCACTAGCCACTTTAAACAATGCCACTTTATATAATGTTTACATACCCTACATTACTCATCTCATATGTATATACTGTACTCTATACCATCCACTGCATCTTGCCTATGCCGTTCTATACCATCACTCATTCATATATTTTTATGTACATATTCTTATTCATTCCTTTACACTTGTGTGTAGAAGGTAGTTGTTGTGAAATTGTTAGGTTAGATGACTTTTTAGATATTACTGCATGGTCGGAACTAGAAGCACAAGCATTTCGCTACACTCGCATTAACATCTGATAACCATGTGTATGTGACAAATAACATTTGATTTGATATCCCTACTCTTTCTCCATCTTTCCCCTCTCTCACTCTTTCTAAATCACACATTCAACCTTTTCCACTCCCTTTTTCTGTCTCACCCCTTCCCCCTCTCTCTCTATACCTCTCTCACCCCTTCCCCCTCTCTCTCAGCCCTTCCCCTCCTCTCTCAGCCCTTCCTCCCTCTCTCTCCATCTCTCTCACCCCTTCCCCCCTCTCTCTCCATCTCTCACCCCTTCCCCCCTCTCTCTCCATCTCTCTCACCCCTTCCCCTCTCTCTCTCCATCTCTCACCCCTTCCCCTCTCTCTCCATCTCTCTCACCCCTTCCCCCCCTCTCTCTCCATCTCTCTCACCCCTCCCCCCCTCCCTCTCCCTCTCTCTCCATCTCTGTCACCCCTTTCTCCCTCTCTCTCCATCTCTCTCACCCCTTCCCCTCTCTCTCCATCTCTCTCACCCCTTCCCCCTCTCTCTCCATCTCTCTCACCCCTTCCCCCCTCTCTCTCCATTATCTCCTCATCAATCTCTGTGTAAATCAGTGTGGAACAGTGTACCCCACACAGATGAATTACAGAGATGATATTATCTGGTATTAACATTAACACAGGAGCTGACTGTACAGTGTGTGTGATTGGGGATCTATATTTAGCAGAGAAGATCAGAAAAGGTGAGTGTGTAATAGACTGTGAAACTCACACACACACACACACACACAGTGAGATTTCGAATGAGTGTGTGTGGTTTTACTTTGATGAGAATGATGATAAGGCATATGGGCACGGCACACACACACACCTGGTTCATCCAAGTCCATACCTATCACACTTCAAAAAGCCCCCCCAAAAAGACACACACACACACACACCATACCTCAACCAACCCCCACCCCCCACACACACCGTCCCGCAACCAACCCCTTCCCCACAATCCCTCAACTCAACCTCTCCGTTCTTCAGGTCTAATCTCCCTCCATCTCCTGTGGAGTTACTATCCAGGCCTGGTATTTCTGGTCAGAAGGAGTCGAGGACGACAGAGACCTGAACTTGTTAAGTGTTTTTAGGGGGTTGACAAAAGCTCTGTCAGAGTATCACATATAGACATGCCTTATGGGCCCTGGTCTAAAGTAGTGCACCGAATCCAACTATAGACACATATAGACCTGCCTTATGGGCCCTGGTCTAAAGTAGTGCACCTAATACAACTATAGACACATATAGACCTGCCTTATGGGCCCTGGTCTAAAGTAGTGCACCTAATCCAACTATAGACACATATAGACCTGCCTTATGGGCCCTGGTCTAAAGTAGTGCACCTAATACAACTCTAGACACATATAGACCTGCCTTATGGGCCCTGGTCTAAAGTAGTGCACCTAATCCAACTATAGACACATATAGACATGCCTTATGGGCCCTGGTCTAAAGTAGTGCACCTAATACAACTATAGACACATATAGACCTGCCTTATGGGCCCTGGTCTAAAGTAGTGCACCTAATCCAACTATAGACACATATAGACCTGCCTTATGGGCCCTGGTCTAAAGTAGTGCACCTAATACAACTATAGACACATATAGACCTGCCTTATGGGCCCTGGTCTAAAGTAGTGCACCTAATCCAACTATAGACACATATAGACCTGCCTTATGGGCCCTGGTCTAAAGTAGTGCACCTAATACAACTATAGACACATATAGACCTGCCTTATGGGCCCTGGTCTAAAGTAGTGCACCTAATACAACTATAGACACATATAGACCTGCCTTATGGGCCCTGGTCTAAAGTAGTGCACCTAATCCAACTATAGACACATATAGACCTGCCTTATGAGCCCTGGTCTAAAGTAGTGCACCTAATACAACTATAGACACATATAGACCTGCCTTATGGGCCCTGGTCTAAAGTAGTGCACCTATTCCAACTATAGACACATATAGACCTGCATTATGGGCCCTGGTCTAAAGTAGTGCACCTAATCCAACTATAGACACATATAGACATGCCTTATGGGCCCTGGTCTAAAGTACTGCACCTAATCCAACTATAGACACATATAGACCTGCCTTATGGGCCCTGGTCTAAAGTAGTGCACCTAATCCAAATATAGACACATATAGACCTGCCGTATGGGCCCTGGTCTAAAGTAGTGCACAATGGAATAGGGTGCCAGTCTAGGGTGCCGAATCGAACTATAGAAATGTGGCCCAAGGGTCACGTAGACCTGCGATCTAGATTCAGGTTTCCCAGAGGACTGATTAACACCTGGTCTAAATATAGAGTCATGGCTCTAGGGTTAAGGAGCCAGGGGGACAGTGTCAGAGTAGACCTAGTGGTCTAAATATAGAGTCATGGCTCTAGGGTTAAGGAGCCAGGGGGATAGTGTCAGAGTAGACCTAGTGGTCTAAATATAGACACTTGGAGATCTAGGGTGCCTTATGGGCCCTGGTCTATGGGCCCTGGTGGGCCCTGGTCTAAAGTAGTGCACCTAGTCTAGATATAGACACATGGAGAACAGGAGGGACTGATTAAAACCTGATCTAACAATATAGCTATGGCTCTAGGGTCACCTCACCAATGGGAGGGAGTCACACGTTCCAATTACACTCTTAACGACCCATACCTTAATGAATGTGTTCAGCTCGTTTAACACAGCTAGCCAATAGGGAGGGAGTTTTTCTGTTTTGTCTTAATTGGATGACCCACTTCATGGTTGGCTTGGGTGAAGTGAAGGATCATGGGAGGATATAAATGGTGCCCTTGAGGAGGAGGGCACCTGAGCGGCTGGTTGGTGTGTGGTGTGTGGTGTGTGGTGTGTGTTGTGTGGTGTGTTGTGTGTGTGGTGTGTGTGTGGTGTGTGTGTGGTGTGTGTGTGTGTGTGGTGTGTGTGGTGTGTGTGTGTGTGTGTGTGTGTGGTGTGGTGTGGTGTGGTGTGGTGTGTGTGTGTGTGTGTGTGTGTGTGTGTGTGTGTGTGTGTGTGTGTGGTGTGTGTGTGGTGTGTGTGTGTGTGTGTGGTGTGTGTGTGTGTGTGTGTGTGTGGTGTGTGTGTGTGTGTGTGTGTGTGTGTGTGTGTGTGTGTGTGTGTGTGTGTGTGTGTGGTGTGTGTGTGTGTGTGTGTGTGTGTGTGTGTGTGTGTGTGTGTGTGTGTGTGTGTGTGTGTGTGTGTGTGTGTGTAGGTTAACTCTTCTAACAGAGATTGTGCAATGTGTAAAGACTAAAATACATTTTCTCTGCAAGGATTTTAAACGACCACTGATGGCCACTTTAGACCAGGTCCTCGAGAGTAGACACACACACACTCTAAACAAGGTCACCCAAACACACCCACTAACCTATCCCCACCCTCACACACACACGCGCACACACCCCATATCTCCCTCCCCAGTCCAGTTAAGACGGCAGTAGAATTTAAATGGTGGTTTTCTTTCATTTTTCCTCTCTATCTATCTCTCTCTGGCATGACCAGAATGATAACAGGGGGAGCTAAAAGAAAGAAAGGAAAACCTCTCCCAAAGAAAGATGACGGGAGTGAGGGATGAGGGATGGAGGTAGCCTTGGAAAGAGACATGAAAGGATGGAGAAAAATAGGGGGGAGAAAGTTTTTTTTTAAATGCTAAAATATGATAAAGTGAGGGAGAAAATGAAGGAAAGAGCGTGTCAGAGGATGGATGGAAAGAGTGGAGAGAGAGTAATGGGAGACGATTAAAGGAGCAAAACAGAATGAGAAACTACTCTCAGAGGGCAACGGAGTCACAGACTCAGGGGGATGGAGAAACAACCTCTGTTTAATTTACATTTACATTTAAGTCATTTAGCAGACGCTCTTATCCAGAGCGACTTACAAATTGGTGCATTCACCTTATGATATCCAGTGGAACAACCACTTTACAATAGTGCATCTAACTCTTTATCTAACTCTCTTTATCTAACTTTATCTCTCTTTATCTAACTCTCTTTTTAACCCTGTTAATGACTCCATTAGGTATTTTCCAGGCAGACATAGATCTATAAAGAGACTAGTCAATTCTTCAGTTAGAAACCAAAAAGATCTACACTACCGGTCAAATGTTTTAGAACACCTACTCATTCAAGGGTTTTTCTTTATTTTTACTATTTTCTACATTGTAGAATAATAGTGAAGACATCAAAACTACGAAATAACACATATTGAATCATGTTGTAACCAAAAAAAAGTGTTAAACAAATCAAAATATATTTTATTTTTGAGATTCTTGAAATATATAACCACCCTTTGCCTTGATGACAGCTTTGCACACTCTTGGCATTCTCTCAACCAGCTTCATGAGGTAGTCACCTGGAAACCATTTCAATTAACAGGTGTGCCTTCTTAAAAGTTAATTTGTGGAATTTCTTTGCTTCTTAATGAGTTTGAGCCAATCAGTTGTGTTGTGACAAGGTAGCCCAAATAAATGAGTAACAGACATCTCAATATCAACTGTTCAGAGGAGACTGTGTGAATAAGGCCTTCATTATCGAATTGCTGCAAAGAAACCACTACTAAAGGACACAAATCATAAGAAGAGACTTGCTTGGGCCAAGAAACACGAGCAACAGACATTAGACCGGTGGAAATGTGTCCTTTGGTCTGGAGTCCAAATTGGAGATTTTTGGTTCCAACCGCCGTGTCTTTGTGAGACGCGGTGTGGGTGAACGGATGATCTCTGCATGTGTATTTCCCATCGTAAAGCATGGAGGAGGAGGTGTTATGGTGTGGGGGTGCTTTGCTGGTGACACTGTCTGTGATTTATTTAGAATTCAAGGCACACTTAACCAGCATGGCTTCCACAGCATTCTGCAGCGATACGCCATCCCATCTGGTTTGGGTTTAGTGGGACTATCATTTGTTTTTCAACAGGACAATGACCCAGTACACTTCCAGGCTGTGTAAGGGCTATTTTACCAAGAAGGACAGTGATGGAGTTCTGCATCAGATAACCTGGCCTCCATAATCCCCCGACCTCAAACAAATTGAGATGGTTTGGAATGAGTCAGAAAAGCAGCCAACAAGTGCTCAGCGTAAGTGGGAACTCCTTCAAGACTGCTGGAAAAGCATTCCAGGTGAAGCTGGTTGAGAGAATGGCAAGTGTGCAAAGCTGTCATCAAGACAAAGGGTGGCTATTGAAGAATCTCAAATATAAAATATATTTTGATTTGTTTAAACCTTTTTTGGTTAGTACATGATTCCATGTGTTATTTCATAGTTTTAAAGTCTTCACAATTATTCTACAATGTAGAAAATAGTAAAAATAAAGAAAAACACGTAAATGAGTAGGTGTTGTAAAACTTTTGACCAGTAGTGTATGTTCATGTATATCTACAATGTTTTGTGTAATTCACACCTGATAGTGTGTTGTGTGTGTGGAGGGACTGTCCTTCATATGACCCTGTACTGTGGTTACTTCAAACAACATGCTAACTGTCATTGTTCACAATGTTACATGGTTGCTTGTTTATGTGATTGTTATGGTAACATGTTGCGTTATCCTGACAGGGTTTTAGCTGTGTGGGTAAGCGTGAAGACCGTAACCAAAGCAACAGTTTTACAGTACTGTTGGCCTACCTCAGAGAGAGAGAGAGAGAGAGAGAGAAACAGAGAGTGACAGAGAGAGAGACAGAGAGAGAGACAGAGAGAGAGACAGAGAGAGAGACAGAGAGAGAGACAGACAGAGAGAGAGTGTTAGATCGAAACGGAGGGTTAAGGGTAAAAAAGAGAAGTACTGTAGGCCTACCTCAGCTCTGGGGGAGGAGAAGACATCCGTCTGGTTGGTTTTGACTGTCTTCCTGGAGAGAGAGAGGGGGAGGGAGAGAGCAAGAGAGGGGGAGGGAGAGAGCGAGAGCGAGAAATAGAAAGGGAGTTTTAACATTTCATCGTACTGTCAGAGATGACCATTTAGAAAATGTGAAAAACCCTGCGGTGAGTGAGGTCAGAGTCCAGAGAGGAAATAGAGAGTACTAGTTTACATCACTTCCTGTTGAGAGAGTCCCTAATTAGCACATAACAAGTCCTTAGTTACCACATCTCTCAACAGGGAACTCTGACAGCATCCCAAACAGCAACCTATTCCCTACATAGTGCACTATGGGCCCTGGTCAAAAGTAGTGCACTATATAGGGAATATATAGTATATAGTAATATATTTCCGGGTTGGAGCGAGCGGTCGCATTCGCACTTTGGTCCGCAGGTAGTATAACTTTTCATTACATTTCATTACATTTCATTATAGTACAACGGTTTGATTTGTCTAATCTTAGCAATTTCTTCTTAGCTAGCTACATAGCCGTCTTTGTATCAAAGATAATTGCGTAATTATCGTATTTCGTCGTCCTAACGCAGTCTACACTGCTATCTGCCCAGCAGCTAGCCAGCTAGCAAACGTCCACCGTCTACCGAATAGCAGCACTGTAGCAACTATTACACTCAACTGAACGACTTGATTAGTGTAGTGTTAGCTAGCTACATAGTTGTCTTTGCTGTCTTCGTATCCAAGATAATTGTGTAGTTTAGAGTGTGTAGTTTTAGAGTGATTATCTTAATTTACCGAGGTTAGCTAGCCAGCTATTTGTCGTCCTTAACGTAGGAGACACTGCTAGCTAGCCAACAGCTAGCCAACGTCTACCGAATAGAACTTCCGCACTCAACAACCCGGTCGCACTCCGCTTCGCTCCACAGGTAGTATCACATTTTCATTTCATTTCATTACAGTACAACGGTTTGATTTGCTTGATCGTAGCTAGCTACATAGCTAGCTACATAGCCGTCTTTGTATCAAAGATAATTGTGTAGTCTAGAGCGATTTTCTAGGTTAGCTAGCCAGCTATTGTCGTTCTTTTAACGCAACGTAACGTAATCAACACTGCTAGCTAGCCCCCGAATAGCAGCACTGTAGAAACTATTACACTCAACGGAACGACTTGACTAGTGTAGTGTCAACAACGCAGCCACTGCCAGCTAGCCTACAAAGTCAACAACGCAGCCACTGCCAGCTAGCCTACTTCAGCAGTACTGTATCATCTTAATCATTTTAGTCAATAAGATTCTTGCTACGTAAGCTTAACTTTCTGAACATTCGAGACGCGTAGTCCACTTGTCATTCCAATCTCCTTTGCATTAGCGTAGTCTCTTCTGTAGCCTGTCAACTATGTGTCTGTCTATCCCTGTTCTCTCCTCTCTGCACAGACCATACAAACGCTCCACACCGCGTGGCCGTGGCCACCCTAATCTGGTGGTCCCAGCGCGCACGACCCACGTGGAGTTCCAGGTCTCCGGTAGCCTCTGGAACTGCCGATCTGCGGCCAACAAGGCAGAGTTCATCTCAGCCTATGCCTCCCTCCAGTCCCTCGACTTCTTGGCACTGACGGAAACATGGATCACCACAGATAACACTGCTACTCCTACTGCTCTCTCTTCGTCCGCCCACGTGTTCTCGCACACCCCGAGAGCTTCTGGTCAGCGGGGTGGTGGCACCGGGATCCTCATCTCTCCCAAGTGGTCATTCTCTCTTTCTCCCCTTACCCATCTGTCTATCGCCTCCTTTGAATTCCATGCTGTCACAGTTACCAGCCCTTTCAAGCTTAACATCCTTATCATTTATCGCCCTCCAGGTTCCCTCGGAGAGTTCATCAATAAGCTTGATGCCTTGATAAGCTCCTTTCCTGAGGACGGCTCACCTCTCACAGTTCTGGGCGACTTTAACCTCCCCACGTCTACCTTTGACTCATTCCTCTCTGCCTCCTTCTTTCCACTCCTCTCCTCTTTTGACCTCACCCTCTCACCTTCTCCCCCTACTCACAAGGCAGGCAATACGCTCGACCTCATCTTTACTAGATGCTGTTCTTCCACTAACCTCATTGCAACTCCCCTCCAAGTCTCCGACCACTACCTTGTATCCTTTTCCCTCTCGCTCTCATCCAACACTTCCCACACTGCCCCTACTCGGATGGTATCGCGCCGTCCCAACCTTCGCTCTCTCTCCCCCGCTACCCTCTCCTCTTCCATCCTATCATCTCTTCCCTCTGCTCAAACCTTCTCCAACCTATCTCCTGATTCTGCCTCCTCAACCCTCCTCTCCTCCCTTTCTGCATCCTTTGACTCTCTATGTCCCCTATCCTCCAGGCCGGCTCGGTCCTCCCCTCCCGCTCCGTGGCTCGACGACTCATTGCGAGCTCACAGAACAGGGCTCCGGGCAGCCGAGCGGAAATGGAGGAAAACTCGCCTCCCTGCGGACCTGGCATCCTTTCACTCCCTCCTCTCTACATTTTCCTCTTCTGTCTCTGCTGCTAAAGCCACTTTCTACCACTCTAAATTCCAAGCATCTGCCTCTAACCCTAGGAAGCTCTTTGCCACCTTCTCCTCCCTCCTGAATCCTCCTCCCCCTCCCCCCCTCCTCCCTCTCTGCAGATGACTTCGTCAACCATTTTGAAAAGAAGGTCGACGACATCCGATCCTCGTTTGCTAAGTCAAACGACACCGCTGGTTCTGCTCACACTGCCCTACCCTGTGCTCTGACCTCTTTCTCCCCTCTCTCTCCAGATGAAATCTCGCGTCTTGTGACGGCCGGCCGCCCAACAACCTGCCCGCTTGACCCTATCCCCTCCTCTCTTCTCCAGACCATTTCCGGAGACCTTCTCCCTTACCTCACCTCGCTCATCAACTCATCCTTGACCGCTGGCTACGTCCCTTCCGTCTTCAAGAGAGCGAGAGTTGCACCCCTTCTGAAAAAACCTACACTCGATCCCTCCGATGTCAACAACTACAGACCAGTATCCCTTCTTTCTTTTCTCTCCAAAACTCTTGAACGTGCCGTCCTTGGCCAGCTCTCCTGCTATCTCTCTCAGAATGACCTTCTTGATCCAAATCAGTCAGGTTTCAAGACTAGTCATTCAACTGAGACTGCTCTTCTCTGTATCACGGAGGCGCTCCGCACTGCTAAAGCTAACTCTCTCTCCTCTGCTCTCATCCTTCTAGACCTATCGGCTGCCTTCGATACTGTGAACCATCAGATCCTCCTCTCCACCCTCTCCGAGTTGGGCATCTCCGGCGCGGCCCACGCTTGGATTGCGTCCTACCTGACAGGTCGCTCCTACCAGGTGGCGTGGCGAGAATCTGTCTCCTCACCACGTGCTCTCACCACTGGTGTCCCCCAGGGCTCTGTTCTAGGCCCTCTCCTATTCTCGCTATACACCAAGTCACTTGGCTCTGTCATAACCTCACATGGTCTCTCCTATCATTGCTATGCAGACGACACACAACTAATCTTCTCCTTTCCCCCTTCTGATGACCAGGTGGCGAATCGCATCTCTGCATGTCTGGCAGACATATCAGTGTGGATGACGGATCACCACCTCAAGCTGAACCTCGGCAAGACGGAGCTGCTCTTCCTCCCGGGGAAGGACTGCCCGTTCCATGATCTCGCCATCACGGTTGACAACTCCATTGTGTCCTCCTCCCAGAGCGCTAAGAACCTTGGCGTGATCCTGGACAACACCCTGTCGTTCTCAACTAACATCAAGGCGGTGGCCCGTTCCTGTAGGTTCATGCTCTACAACATCCGCAGAGTACGACCCTGCCTCACACAGGAAGCGGCGCAGGTCCTAATCCAGGCACTTGTCATCTCCCGTCTGGATTACTGCAACTCGCTGTTGGCTGGGCTCCCTGCCTGTGCCATTAAACCCCTACAACTCATCCAGAACGCCGCAGCCCGTCTGGTGTTCAACCTTCCCAAGTTCTCTCACGTCACCCCGCTCCTCCGCTCTCTCCACTGGCTTCCAGTTGAAGCTCGCATCCGCTACAAGACCATGGTGCTTGCCTACGGAGCTGTGAGGGGAACGGCACCTCAGTACCTCCAGGCTCTGATCAGGCCCTACACCCAAACAAGGGCACTGCGTTCATCTACCTCTGGCCTGCTCGCCTCCCTACCACTGAGGAAGTACAGTTCCCGCTCAGCCCAGTCAAAACTGTTCGCTGCTCTGGCCCCCCAATGGTGGAACAAACTCCCTCACGACACCAGGACAGCGGAGTCAATCACCACCTTCCGGAGACACCTGAAACCCCACCTCTTTAAGGAATACCTAGGATAGGATAAAGTAATCCTTCTCACCCCCCCCCCCCCCTTAAAAGATTTAGATGCACTATTGTAAAGTGGCTGTTCCACTGGATGTCATAAGGTGAATGCACCAATTTGTAAGTCGCTCTGGATAAGAGCGTCTGCTAAATGACTTAAATGTAAATGTAAATGTAATAGGGTACCATTTGGTCACACCATGACAAGAGAGAGCAACACATCAGAGAAGTGAACATTAGAGGAAACGACAGTGGCCTACAAGAGGTCCAGAGGTCAAGCTGTGTCAGCAATGGATGGTGCCCAGGAAGTGGAAGAAGTAAGAGTTCTATTCATGTGAGACTGTGGTGCAGTGAACTCTGAATGAGTGAACAGTACAAAAGAAGTATGGAGGGAGCAAGTTGTTTTTGGTGAGTAGTAGCTGAGTGCTAAAGAGTCCCAGAGTTACAGGAAGTAGGCAGGAGGTAGCAGCCGTAGTGATACGTTGAAACAGTATTACTGTGGTAATATATTTAAGCAATAAGGACCAAGGGGGCGTGGTATATGGCCAATATACCACGGCTAAGGGCTGTTCTTATGCAAGTGGATACAGCCTGTAGCCGTGGTATATTGGCCATATAACACAAACCCCCTGAGGTGCCTTACTGCTGTTATAAACTGGTTACCAACGTAATTAGAGCAGAACAACTAAATGACAGCTTACACTCTACGTGTAGAACAACTAAATGACAGCTTACACTCTACGTGTAGAACAACTAAATGACAGCTTACACTCTACGTGTAGAACAACTAAATGACAGCTTACACTCTACGTGTAGAACAACTAAATGACAGCTTACACTCTACGTGTAGAACAACTAAAAGACAGCTTACACTCTACGTGTAGAACAACTAAATGACAGCTTACACTCTACGTGTAGAACAACTAAAAGACAGCTTACACTCTACGTGTAGAACAACTAAATGACAGCTTACACTCTACGTGTAGAACAACTAAATGACAGCTTACACTCTACGTGTAGAACAACTAAATGACAGCTTACACTCTACGTGTAGGGGGTCGGAGGCGACGCAGGGCTCGTGGTTGGTACTGACTGTCTGACTCAGTCTGGTAGAAAAACATCCTGATGACATCATCCAATAGAACCCAGGTAGGCAGGCCCAGCAATCTCTGATGGAGAGGAGAGGAGAGGAGAGGAGAGGAGAGGAGAGGAGAGGAGAGGAGAGGAGAGGAGAGGAGAGGAGAGGAGAGGAGAGGAGAGGAGAGGAGAGGAGAGGAGAGGAGAGGAGAGAGAGAGAGAGAGAGAGAGAGAGAGAGTGTTAGATGAAAACGGAGAGTTAAGGGGAAAAAAACTGTCCAGAAAAAAAGAGAAGTGAGTAGTAGACTATTAGAAAGACAAATGGCACCCTATACCCTATGTAGTGCACTGCTTTTAACCAGGGTCCACTTGGTTGAACTCTGGATGTGTTTACAGTTCCCAACACAGCGGTGGAGCAACATTGTGACATGAGAAAAAGCACTGGCTAAATTAGGAGATCACTCACTGCACTGGCTAAATTAGGAGATCACTCACTGCACTGGCTAAATTAGGAGATCACTCACTGCACTGGCTAAATTAGGAGATCACTCACTGCCCTTTCAATCTGCAAATACACACTGAGTGGACAAACCATTAGAAGCACCTTCCTAATAATGAGCTGCATCCCCTTTTGCCCTCAGAACATTTACATTGAAGTCATTTAGCAGACGCTCTTATCCAGAGCGACAGAACAGCCTCAATTCATCAGGACATGAACTCTACAAGGTGTTGACAGCATTCCACAGGGATGCACAGGCCCATGTTGACTAAAATGCTTTCCATAGTTGTGTCAAGTTGGCTCGATGTCCTTTGGGTGGTGGACCATTCTTTATACACACGGGAAACTGTTGAGCGTTAAAAAAACAGCAGCGTTGTAGTTCTTGACACAAACCAGTGTGCCTGGCTCATAATACTGTGAATGAGAAACATACACAATCCATGTCTCAATTGTCTCAAGGCTTAAAAGTCCTTCTTTAACCTGTCTCCTCTCCTTCATCTACACTGACTGAAGTGGATTTAACAAGGGACATCAATAAGAGATCATAGTTTTCACTCGGTGTATATTTTCCGTAGGGCTTACCTTCATATAAGTGTTGAGTTCTGGAATTCTATTCTCTGCAATCTCCTTCTTATTGCCAATGAACACTTTACCTAGAGACACACAAAGACACACACCATAGATAGTCGTTCAACGTTTTTCCCCTCCAACAAGACCAATCAATAACTAAAACTCTTCCTTTCTGGGAATCGATCAATCTGAAATAACTCATTTCAAGGTTGACAGTATTGCCTTTGGGTGGTTGCATAAATATCAACAACATAATGACATTTTAATTGCATTTCTCATCAGAGTTGATGATATGTTAATGAAACATCCCACAGGCTACATATGTAGGATCTTCATTTGATCACTCTTTTGTCGCTGAGAATTTTCATGCACAGCAGGGAATTAAAACTGGTAGTGTATTCGAGGTTTAAAAAGGCCTCTAAAGTTTGTAATTTTCACTTTAATATGTCACACTTAATTTCCCCTAATGAAAAATGTATCAACCCTACAAAAATGTCCATGAATCATAATCCACATTTCCTGTTGCTGCAGGATTATTTTCCTGCTGTAGTAAACTGGCTCAAATTAAGATCCTACATCTGTAGCGTGTGTTCTATGTGACACCCTATTTCCCATATAGCCACTATGGGCCCTGGTCTAAAGAAGTGCACTACATAGGGAAATAGGGTGCCATTAAATAGGGTGCCATTGGGACACAGACTGACAGTACGATACAAATAAACAAAGACTGTAATTGACTGACTGTCCAACCAACGGCTATCTGAGATACTCAGAACACACAGTACAACTAGGCCCAACTGAATGTCACCTAGAACTTGTAGCTGAATAGAATTATTAACATTTAGAACACCCCCCTGAAGTTCTTCTGTGCTCCAATTGTAACGTTCTACATTAGATTCAGCCTCGGCTATTTCCCTCTGCTGCTAAAACTCATTTAGAGAGAGAGAGAGAGAGAGAGAGAGAGGGGAGGAGGACAGAAAGAGAAAGTGGGGGGGAGATGGCGGGAGGGAGAGATGGAAAGAGACAGAGAGACAGAGAGACAGGGAGGGAGACAGGGAGGGAGACAGGGAGGGAGACAGGGAGGGAGGGAGGGAGGGAGGGAGGGAGGGAGGGAGGGAGGGGAAACTAATTTAGCCCCATCTAATGACTGTGATCATCTCTATCTCCCACCATCACTCTCCCTCTGGCTCTATCTTTCTCCATCTCTCTGTATCTCTCCATCTTTCTCCCTCTGACTCCATCTCTCTCCATCTCTTTCCCACCGACTTCATCTTTCTCCATCTCTCTCTGTATCTCACCATCTTTCTCCCTCTGACTCCATCTCTCTCTGTCTCTCTCCATCTCTTTCCATCTCTCTCTGTCTCCTTCTGTCTCTCTCCATCTCTCTCCATCTCTTTCCCACCGACTCCATCTCTCTCCATCTCTCTCTGTCTCTCTCCATCTTTCTCCCTCTGGCTCCATCTCTTTCTGTCTCTCTCCCTCCCTCCATCCCTCATTCTCTGGCTCCATCTCTCTTTTCTTTTCATTTGATTGGAGATAGAGAGAACTGATGATTAGTTCCATGATCATCATTAAGCCCATGTCTACATTTAAAAGCCGGCCGTTTGGGAGCTTAAACGGCACGTGCCCAAGTGTGTGTGTGTGTGTGTGTGTGTGTGTGTGTGTGTGTGTGTGTGTGTGTGTGTGTGTGTGTGTGTGTGTGTGTGTGTGTGTGTGTGTGTGTGTGTGTGTGTGTGTGTGTGTGAGAGAGAGACTTCACTGACAGTCCTCCACTGTAACTCTCTCTCTGGACTTTAGAGTCTTCATCTCCATTATGTTACTGTGAGAGTACAGAACAGAACATAACATTGGGAGAGAGAGAGTGGGGGTGGGGGGGTGAAGGAAAGAGGGAAGGGTGGAGAGGAGAGAGAGAGAGAAAAAAAGTTAGTGAGTGATGGAAGGAGGGAGGAAAACATAGATGGATGAGAGAGAGAACGAGACAGAGCAAGAGAGGGAAGAGAGTGAGAGAGAGGGAAGAGAGAGAGAGAGAGAGAGAGAGAGAGAGAGAGAGAGAGAGAGAGAGAGAGAGAGAGAGAACAAAAAAATCCTTGTTTTCTAGTGTACACCTGCAGAGAGACACTACTTATCCTGTAAAACAGGTATTCACTCTTGGCAGACATCCAACTGTTTGGATAGAGAGAAAAGAGATGAGAGACAGACAGAGAAGGCGAGAGAGACATATAGAGTCGGAGAGACAGACATATAGAGAAGGAGAGACAGACATATAGAGTTGGAGAGACAGACATATAGAGTCGGAGAGACAGACATATAGAGAAGGAGAGAGACATATAGAGAAGGAGAGACAGACATATAGAGAAGGAGAGACAGACATATAGAGAAGGAGAGACAGACATATAGAGTCGGAGAGACAGACATATGGAGTCGGAGAGACAGACATATGGAGTCGGAGAGACAGACATATAGAGAAGGAGAGACAGAAATATGAGTCTGAGAGACAGACATATAGAGTAGGAGAGACAGACATATGGAGTCGGAGAGACAGACATATGGAGTCGGAGAGACAGACATATAGAGAAGGAGAGAGACATATAGAGAAGGAGAGACAGACATATAGAGAAGGAGAGACAGACATATAGAGAAGGAGAGACAGACATATAGAGTCGGAGAGACAGACATATGGAGTCGGAGAGACAGACATATGGAGTCGGAGAGACAGACATATAGAGAAGGAGAGACAGAAATATGAGTCTGAGAGACAGACATATAGAGTAGGAGAGACAGACATATGGAGTCGGAGAGACAGACATATGGAGTCGGAGAGACAGACATATGGAGTCGGAGAGACAGACATATGGAGTCGGAGAGACAGACATATGGAGTCGGAGAGACAGACATATGGAGTCAGAGAGACAGACATATGGAGTCGGAGAGACAGACATATAGAGAAGGAGAGACAGACATATAGAGTCGGAGAGACAGACATATAGAGAAGGAGAGACAGACATATAGAGAAGGAGAGACAGACATATAGAGAAGGAGAGACAGACATATAGAGTCGGAGAGACAGACATATGGAGTCGGAGAGACAGACATATAGAGAAGGAGAGACAGACATATGGAGAAGGAGAGACAGACATATAGAGAAGGAGAAACAGGCATATAGAGTCGGAGAGACAGGCATATAGAGTCGGAGAGACAGACATATAGAGTCGGAGAGACAGACATATAGAGTCGGAGAGACAGACATATAGAGAAGGAGAGACAGACATATAGAGAAGGGGAGACAGACATATAGAGAAGGAGAGACAGACATATAGAGAAGGGGAGACAGACATATAGAGAAGGAGAAACAGGCATATAGAGTCGGAGAGACAGGCATATAGAGTCGGAGAGACAGACATATAGAGTCGGAGAGACAGACATATAGAGTCGGAGAGACAGACATATAGAGAAGGAGAGACAGACATATAGAGAAGGGGAGACAGACATATAGAGAAGGAGAGACAGACATATAGAGTCGGAGAGACAGACATATAGAGTCAGAGAGACAGACATATAGAGTCGGAGAGACAGACATATAGAGAAGGAGAGACAGACATATAGAGTCGGAGAGACAGACATATAGAGAAGGAGAGACAGACATATAGAGGAGAGAGACTGTCAGCCTCTGTCCAATCGATGGTCGTCGTCCCCATTCAAAGTCATAAATCTTTATTGGCAACAATGCTCAGAGCTATCGTAGCCTAATCAGTAACAGCCTTGTAACAATGTATTTATAGGAACGAGATGTCTTTCTCTTTCACTCTCTCTGTCTCTCTTTCACTCTCTCTGTCTGTCTTTCACTCTCTCTCTCTCTCGCTCTGTCTGTCTGTCTTTCACTCTCTCTCTCTCTGTCTGTCTTTCACTCTCTCTCTCTCTGTCTGTCTTTCACTCTCTCTGTCTGTCTTTCACTTTCTCTGTCTGTCTATCTTTCACTCTCTCTGTCTGTCTTTCACTCTCTCTCTCTCTCTGTCTCTCTCTTTGAATTGGCTAATCCCTGGTTCGATCACTCTCACTCTCACTCTCACACTCACTCTCACTCAGTCTTTGAATTGGCTAATCCCTGGCTCGCTCGCTCTCTCTCACTCTCTCACTTTCTGTCTTTGAATTGGTTAACCCTGGCTCGCTCCAGAGATTAAGGGGTTAATCTCTCCTCCCTCCACATCATCCATCCTTTTAAATTGTCCTTTCCTGTTTCATTTCAATGTCATTCAGAATATGTCTTATTTCTCCCTCTGAATTAATCAGACTGTGTAACTTCTGTGTGTGTGTGTGTGTGTGTGTGTGTGTGTGTGTGTGTGTGTGTGTGTGTGTGTGTGTGTGTGTGTGTGTGTGTGTGTGTGTGTGTGTGTGTGTGTGTGTGTGTGTGTGTGTGTGTAAATTATGAATAAAGTAAAAGGGTTTGGACTGACTGAGTCTTCATAATATCCAGTAACACAGAAGGGAATAGTAGTCCTGGTCTATCTGATATGGTGTTAACACAGAGAGGGAATAGGAGTCCTGGTCTATCTGATATGGTGTTAACACAGAGAGGGAATAGGAGTCCTGGTCTATCTGGTATGGTGTTAACACAGAGAGGGAATAGGAGTCCTGGTCTATCTGGTATGGTGTTAACACAGAGAGGGAATAGGAGTCCTGGTCTATCTGATATGGTGTTAATACAGAGAGGGAATAGGAGTCCTGGTCTATCTGGTATGGTGTTAAAACAGAGAGGGAATAGGAGTCCTGGTCTATCTGATATGGTGTTAACACAGAGAGGGAATAGGAGTCCTGGTCTATCTGGTATCGTGTTAACACAGAGAGGGAATAGTAGTCCTGGTCTATCTGATATGGTGTTAATACAGAGAGGGAATAGGAGTCCTGGTCTATCTGATATGGTGTTAATACAGAGAGAGAATAGTAGTCCTGGTCTATCTGGTATGGTGTTAACACAGAGAGGGAATAGGAGTCCTGGTCTATCTGATATGGTGTTAATACAGAGAGAGAATAGGAGTCCTGGTCTATCTGATATGGTGTTAACACAGAGAGGGAATAGGAGTCCTGGTCTATCTGGTATGGTGTTAACACAGAGAGGGAATAGGAGTCCTGGTCTATCTGGTATGGTGTTAACACAGAGAGGGAATAGGAGTCCTGGTCTATCTGGTATGGTGTTAACAAAGAGAGGGAATAGGAGTCCTGGTCTATCTGATATGGTGTTAATACAGAGAGGGAATAGGAGTCCTGGTCTATCTGATATGGTGTTAATACAGAGAGAGAATAGGAGTCCTGGTCTATCTGATATGGTGTTAACACAGAGAGGGAATAGGAGTCCTGGTCTATCTGGTATGGTGTTAACACAGAGAGGGAATAGGAGTCCTGGTCTATCTGGTATGGTGTTAACACAGAGAGGGAATAGGAGTCCTGGTCTATCTGGTATGGTGTTAACACAGAGAGGGAATAGGAGTCCTGGTCTATCTGATATGGTGTTAATACAGAGAGGGAATAGGAGTCCTGGTCTATCTGGTATGGTGTTAACACAGAGAGGGAATAGGAGTCCTGGTCTATCTGATATGGTGTTAACACAGAGAGGGAATAGGAGTCCTGGTCTATCTGGTATGGTGTTAACACAGAGAGGGAATAGGAGTCCTGGTCTATCTGATATGGTGTTAATACAGAGAGAGAATAGGAGTCCTGGTCTATCTGATATGGTGTTAACACAGAGAGGGAATAGGAGTCCTGGTCTATCTGGTATGGTGTTAACACAGAGAGGGAATAGGAGTCCTGGTCTATCTGGTATGGTGTTAACACAGAGAGGGAATAGGAGTCCTGGTCTATCTGGTATGATGTTAACACAGAGAGGGAATAGGAGTCCTGGTCTATCTGGTATGGTGTTAACACAGAGAGGGAATAGGAGTCCTGGTCTATCTGATATGGTGTTAATACAGAGAGGGAATAGGAGTCCTGGTCTATCTGATATGGTGTTAACACAGAGAGGGAATAGGAGTCCTGGTCTATCTGATATGGTGTTAACACAGAAGGGAATAGGAGTCCTGGTCTATCTGATATGGTGTTAATACAGAGAGGGAATAGGAGTCCTGGTCTATCTGATATGGTGTTAAAACAGAGAGGGAATAGGAGTCCTGGTCTATCTGATATGGTGTTAATACAGATAGAATAGGAGTCCTGGTCTATCTGATATGGTGTTAATACAGAGAGGGAATAGGAGTCCTGGTCTATCTGGTACGGTGTTAATACAGAGAGGGAATAGGAGTCCCTGGTCTATCTGATATGGTGTTAATACAGAGAGAATAGGAGTCCTGGTCTATCTGGTATGGTGTTAATACAGAGAGGGAATAGGAGTCCTGGTCTATCTGATATGGTGTTAACACAGAGAGGGAATAGGAGTCCTGGTCTATCTGATATGGTGTTAACACAGAGAGGGAATAGGAGTCCTGGTCTATCTGGTATGGTGTTAATACAGAGAGGGAATAGGAGTCCTGGTCTATCTGGTATGGTGTTAACACAGAGAGGGAATAGGAGTCCTGGTCTATCTGATATGGTGTTAACACAGAGAGGGAATAGGAGTCCTGGTCTATCTGATATGGTGTTAACACAGAGGGGGAATAGGAGTCCTGGTCTATCTGATATGGTGTTAATACAGAGAGGTAATAGGAGTCCTGGTCTATCTGATATGGTGTTAACACAGAGAGGGAATAGGAGTCCTGGTCTATCTGATATGGTGTTAACACAGAGAGGGAATAGGAGTCCTGGTCTATCTGATATGGTGTTAACACAGAGAGGGAATAGGAGTCCTGGTCTATCTGATATGGTGTTAATACAGAGAGGGAATAGGAGTCCTGGTCTATCTGATATGGTGTTAACACAGAGAGGGAATAGGAGTCCTGGTCTATCTGGTATGGTGTTAATACAGATAGAATAGGAGTCCTGGTCTATCTGGTATGGTGTTAACACAGAGAGGGAATAGGAGTCCTGGTCTATCTGGTATGGTGTTAACACAGAGAGGGAATAGGAGTCCTGGTCTATCTGGTATTTACATTTACATTTAAGTCATTTAGCAGACGCTCTATGGTGTTAACACAGAGAGGGAATAGGAGTCCTGGTCTATCTGGTATGGTGTTAATACAGAGAGGGAATAGGAGTCCTGGTCTATCTGGTATGGTGTTAACACAGAGAGGGAATAGGAGTCCTGGTCTATCTGGTATGGTGTTAATACAGAGAGGGAATAGGAGTCCTGGTCTATCTGGTATGGTGTTAATACAGAGAGGGAATAGGAGTCCTGGTCTATCTGGTATGGTGTTAACACAGAGAGGGAATAGGAGTCCTGGTCTATCTGGTATGGTGTTAACACAGAGAGGGAATAGGAGTCCTGGTCTATCTGGTATGGTGTTAATACAGAGAGAATAGGAGTCCTGGTCTATCTGGTATGGTGTTAACACAGAGAGGGAATAGGAGTCCTAGTCCCTCTCACTGAGCACCCCACCCCTCCAGCCCCCAGCCCCCTCTCACTGAGCACCCCACCCCTCCAGCCCCCAGCCCCTCTCACCAGGCAGGGTGGGCAGTCTGCAGGTGTTAGGTCCAGGTATGTCCTGGTCACCAGGTGAATACTTCAGCTCCAGCTCACTGTGCAGGTTGAAGAACTGGCTGTACCTCCGGTAGACCAGGTACTTACTACCACCTCTGGTCCTTACCTCCATCACAAAACGCTGCCGGGAGAGAGGGAGGGGGAGGGGAGGTGGGAGGGGAGGCGGGAGGGGGAGAGAGAGATGGGAGGAGAGCAGGGAGAGAGGGAGGGGGAGGAGGAGGGGAGGCGGGAGGGGGAGAGAGAGAGATGGAAAGAGAGATATGAGGAGAGCAGGGAGAGAGGGAGGGGCAAAGGAGGAGAGTGGGAGGGAGGAAGATGGGAGAGAGAATTCTTACATGAGCTTTTGAGATGCTTTTCACACCATTTTTAGCGTTTAAAACGTTCTCACCATTCTCACCAGTGCGTTGTGTGGTCAGTGTACTGTTAACCACGCATACAGAGACATACTTACATAATAGTGGATGAAACCCTTTTTCTCCTCAATGTCTGCGATGGTGGCACTGATGGGAATGTTGTGTGGAAGCTGGTCAAAATCACTGAGCGAGAGAAGGAAGGAGAGGAGGAGAGGAGAACTAAGAAGTAAACAAATGCTTGGGTGACGTGCAGCTTCAAGGCGTGCTGTATGACGTCACTAATATATTCAACCCTGGGCTGGGACAGAACCCTGGGGGTTATATAAGTTCAGCAACATATCAGACAGGTTAGAGCCGTCCAACCGCAGGCTGATGTAGGTTCAATTGCAGGGCTTCATGGCACCGAGAACTCTCACTCACACACACACACACAGCACCTGTGATGCGAGGAAACACGCGTCATAGCGTACACACACGCATTTATGTAGGGGGAATGTTGCAAAACGAGCCACTCTGTTGACTATTGTGGAATTTAGTTTCAAATTCACAATCGTGACAGATGACTATTCTAGAAAGATTGGAAACGCGCAGCATACACTATAGAAGAATAGGCTACTACCACAGATAAAAGGGGAAACAGCTTCGCTGTTACTATTCTATTGCCTAGTTACTGGCTAAATACCCAATTTGGCCCTCATACCATCAAGGCCACCCAATCTTCCCCAGTTTCCAATTGTCTCATTCATCCCCCCTCTTCTCACTTCTCAGTCAATTTAACAGGTAAAATAAGGGGTAAAATACATTAACAACCGAGCTGGATGCAGAAGTTCACATTTCATAATAGTCCTATGCTGCTTTCAACAACTGCTGTCACCACTGGCCTCATAACTCACCTCTCGTCTCGTAGATGCTTGGGCAGCGACGCCATGTTGATGGAGACCGGGCCGATTGAAGAACTTTCTGATAGATTTATCACAACACAGTCGCACCTCACCTCAACCCTCCTTCGATTAACAGAAACCTGAACTGAAAATCTGCTACAGACTCGCACAGCGGTTTCATGGAGCGGAACGAACGCGATCAGTAGGCGCAAACAGGCGACAGAGCGGAACGTGTGCAATCAGGAAGCCAAAATCAAGTTCCCCAAAATGATTAGGCTACACGCAGCGCCCGTTTCTGAAGTTTGCTGCGGTGGATGGGGAGGGAAACAGTTGTCCTGTTGTTCTCGAGCCTCTTAACAGAGAATCAAATCAAATAGACTAAATGGTCATGATGCAGATGTAAACTTGCTAGGTTAAAATAGGTTAAAACATATACATATATATATATCCCTCTCACTATTGCTCTCTCGACTATTGTGTGGGTTCGTTCAAGCTTGAAAAGTATGTCAATCACAATGCAACTGGCAAAATCAGGCATTGTACAATCATGCGACTGGCAGAGTAAAATAGCCACTAATTGATAAATGGACCATGTATGTTGTAAATGTCTTCTGTTTTCTGCAGATAGAATGCTTAGCCTCGCACCTGTTCTTAAATCCGCCGTCATAATAAAGGAAGGGTGAGGAGGAAAGGGATCCGTTGAAGATCATTTTTGCGCAGCCCCTTGCAGCACCATCTAATCGGAGGCCTTTGGCCCAGTTGCAACATGTAAAGTCGAATCCTTTTCACTAAATGTCAGCGAAGAGAGCAGTAGAGGTTAGAAGAGAGTAGTAAAGGGTATAACAGGGTAGAGGAGGGTGTAAGAGAGTAGTAGAGGTTAGAAGAGAGCAGTAAAGGGTAGAACAGGGTAGAGGAGGGTGTAAGAGAGTAGAACAGGGTAGAGAGGGTGTAAGAGAGTAGAACAGGGTAGAGGAGAGCAGTAAAGGGTAGAACAGGGTAGAGGAGGGTGTAAGAGAGTAGAACAGGGTAGAGGAGGGTGTAAGAGAGTAGAACAGGGTAGGGGAGGGTGTAAGAGAGTAGAACAGGGTAGAGGAGGGTGTAAGAGAGTAGAAGAGGTTAGAGGAGGGTGTAAGAGAGTAGAGGAGGGTAGAGGAGGGTGTAAGAGAGTAGAACAGGGTAGAGGAGGGTGTAAGAGAGTAGAACAGGGTAAAGGAGAGCAGTAAAGGGTAGAACAGGGTAGAGGAGGGTGTAAGAGAGTATAACAGGGTAGAGGAGGGTGTAAGAGAGTAGAACAGGGTAGGGGAGGGTGTAAGAGAGTAGAACAGGGTAGAGGGGGGTGTAAGAGAGTAGAAGAGGTTAGAGGAGGGTGTAAGAGAGTAGAAGAGGGTAGAGGAGGGTGTAAGAGAGTAGAACAGGGTAGATGAGGGTGTAAGAGAGTAGAACAGGGTAGAGGAGGGTGTAAGAGAGTAGTAAAGGTTAGAAGAGACCAGAAAAGGGTAGAACAGGGTAGAGGAGGGTGTAAGAGAGTAGAACAGGGTAGAGAAGGGTGTAAGAGAGTAGAAAAGGGTAGAGGAGGGTGTAAGAGAGTAGTAGAGGTTAGAAGAGAGCAGTAAAGGGTAGAGGAGGGTAGAGGAGGGTGTAAGAGAGTAGAACAGGGTAGAGGAGGGTGTAAGAGAGTAGTAAAGGGTAGAGGAGGGTGTAAGAGAGTAGAAGAGAGCAGTAAAGGGTAGAACAGGGTAGAGGAGGGTGTAAGAGAGTAGAACAGGGTAGAGGAGGGTGTAAGAGAGTAGTAAAAGGTAGAGGAGGGTGTAAGAGAGTAGAAGAGAGCAGTAAAGGGTAGAACACGGTAGAGGAGGGTGTAAGAGAGTAGTAGAGGTTAGAAGAGAGTAGTAAAGGGTAGAACAGGGTAGAGGAGGGTGTAAGAGAGTAGAACAGGGTAGAGGAGGCTGTAAGAGAGTAGTAGAGGTTAGAAGAGAGTAGTAAAGGGTAGAACAGGGTAGAGGAGGGTGTAAGAGAGTAGAACAGGGTAGAGGAGGGTGTAAGAGAGTAGTAAAGGGTAGAGGAGGGTGTAAGAGAGTAGAAGAGAGCAGTAAAGGGTAGAACAGGGTAGAGGAGGGTGTAAGAGAGTAGAACAGGGTAGAGGAGGGTGTAAGAGAGTAGTAGAGGTTAGAAGAGAGCAGTAAAGGGTAGAACACGGTAGAGAAGGGTGTAAGAGAGTAGAACAGGGTAGAGGATGGTGTAAGAGAGTAGAACAGGGTAGAGGAGGGTGTAAGAGAGTAGAAGAGGTTAGGGGAGGGTGTAAGAGAGTAGAACAGGGTAGAGGAGGGTGTAAGAGAGTAGTAGAGGTTAGAAGAGAGCAGTAAAGGGTAGAACAGGGTAGAGGAGGGTGTAAGAGAGTAGAACAGGGTAGAGGAGGGTGTAAGAGAGTAGTAAAGGGTAGAGGAGGGTGTAAGAGAGTAGAAGAGAGCAGTAAAGGGTAGAACACGGTAGAGGAGGGTGTAAGAGAGTAGTAGAGGTTAGAAGAGAGTAGTAAAGGGTAGAACAGGGTAGAGGAGGGTGTAAGAGAGTAGAACAGGGTAGAGGAGGGTGTAAGAGAGTAGTAGAGGTTAGAAGAGAGTAGTAAAGGGTAGAACAGGGTAGAGGAGGGTGTAAGAGAGTAGAACAGGGTAGAGGAGGGTGTAAGAGGTTAGAAGAGAGTAGTAAAGGGTAGAACAGGGTAGAGGAGGGTGTAAGAGAGTAGTAGAGGTTAGAAGAGAGTAGTAAAGGGTAGAACAGGGTAGAGGAGGGTGTGAGAGAGTAGTAGAGGTTAGAAGAGAGTAGTAAAGGGTAGAACAGGGTAGTGGAGGGTGTAAGAGAGTAGTAGAGGTTAGAAGAGAGTAGTAAAGGGTAGAACAGGGTAGAGGAGGGTGTGAGAGAGTAGTAGAGGTTAGAAGAGAGTAGTAAAGGGTAGAGGAGGGTGTGAGAGAGTAGTAGAGGTTAGAAGAGAGTAGTAAAGGGTAGAACAGGGTAGAGGAGGGTGTAAGAGAGTAGTAGAGGTTAGAAGAGAGTAGTAAAGGGTAGAACAGGGTAGAGGAGGGTGTAAGAGAGTAGAACAGGGTAGAGGAGGGTGTAAGAGAGTAGTAAAGGGTAGAGGAGGGTGTAAGAGAGTAGAAGAGAGCAGTAAAGGGTAGAACAGGGTGGAGGAGGGTGTAAGAGAGTAGAACAGGGTAGAGGAGGGTGTAAGAGAGTAGTAAAGGGTAGAGGAGGGTGTAAGAGAGTAGAAGAGAGCAGTAAAGGGTAGAACACGGTAGAGGAGGGTGTAAGAGAGTAGTAGAGGTTAGAAGAGAGTAGTAAAGGGTAGAACAGGGTAGAGGAGGGTGTAAGAGAGTAGAACAGGGTAGAGGAGGGTGTAAGAGAGTAGTAAAGGGTAGAGGAGGGTGTAAGAGAGTAGTAAAGGGTAGAGGAGGGTGTAAGAGAGTAGTAGAGGTTAGAAGAGAGCAGTAAAGGGTAGAACACGGTAGAGGAGGGTGTAAGAGAGTAGAACAGGGTAGAGGAGGGTGTAAGAGAGTAGTAAAGGGTAGAGGAGGGTGTAAGAGAGTAGAAGAGAGCAGTAAAGGGTAGAACACGGTAGAGGAGGGTGTAAGAGAGTAGAACAGGGTAGAGGAGGGTGTAAGAGAGTAGTAGAGGTTAGAAGAGAGCAGTAAAGGGTAGAACACGGTAGAGAAGGGTGTAAGAGAGTAGAACAGGGTAGAGGAGGGTGTAAGAGAGTAGAACAGGGTAGAGGAGGGTGTAAGAGAGTAGAAGAGGTTAGGGGAGGGTGTAAGAGAGTATAACAGGGTAGAGGAGGGTGTAAGAGAGTGGAACAGGGTAGAGGAGGGTGTAAGAGAGTAGTAGAGGTTAGAAGAGAGCAGTAAAGGGTAGAACAGGGTAGAGGAGGGTGTAAGAGAGTAGAACAGGGTAGAGGAGGGTGTAAGAGAGTAGAACAGGGTAGAGGAGGGTGTAAGAGAGTAGAAGAGAGCAGTAAAGGGTAGAACACGGTAGAGGAGGGTGTAAGAGAGTAGTAGAGGTTAGAAGAGAGTAGTAAAGGGTAGAACAGGGTAGAGGAGGGTGTAAGAGAGTAGAACAGGGTAGAGGAGGGTGTAAGAGAGTAGTAGAGGTTAGAAGAGAGTAGTAAAGGGTAGAACAGGGTAGAGGAGGGTGTAAGAGAGTAGAACAGGGTAGAGGAGGGTGTAAGAGGTTAGAAGAGAGTAGTAAAGGGTAGAACAGGGTAGAGGGGGGTGTAAGAGAGTAGTAGAGGTTAGAAGAGAGTAGTAAAGGGTAGAACAGGGTAGAGGAGGGTGTGAGAGAGTAGTAGAGGTTAGAAGAGAGTAGTAAAGGGTAGAACAGGGTAGTGGAGGGTGTAAGAGAGTAGTAGAGCTTAGAAGAGAGTAGTAAAGGGTAGAACAGGGTAGAGGAGGGTGTGAGAGAGTAGTAGAGGTTAGAAGAGAGTAGTAAATGGTAGAGGAGGGTGTGAGAGAGTAGTAGAGGTTAGAAGAGAGTAGTAAAGGGTAGAACAGGGTAGAGGAGGGTGTAAGAGAGTAGTAGAGGTTAGAAGAGAGTAGTAAAGGGTAGAACAGGGTAGAGGAGGGTGTAAGAGAGTAGTAGAGGGTAGAGGGGGGTAGTAAAGGGTAGAACAGGGTAGGGGAGGGTGTAAGAGAGTAGTAGAGGGTAGAAGAGAGCAGTAAAGGGTAGAACAGGGTAGAGGAGGGTGTAAGAGAGTAGAAGAGAGCAGTAAAGGGTAGAACAGGGTAGAGGAGGGTGTAAGAGAGTAGAAGAGAGCAGTAAAGGGTAGAACAGGGTAGAGGAGGGTGTAAGAGAGTAGTAGAGGTTAGAAGAGAGTAGTAAAGGGTAGAACAGGGTAGAGGAGGGTGTAAGAGAGTAGAAGAGAGCAGTAAAGGGTAGAACAGGGTAGAGGAGGGTGTAAGAGAGTAGAAGAGAGCAGTAAAGGGTAGAACAGGGTAGAGGAGGGTGTAAGAGAGTAGTAGAGGTTAGAAGAGAGTAGTAAAGGGTAGAACAGGGTAGAGGAGGGTGTAAGAGAGTAGAAGAGAGCAGTAAAGGGTAGAACAGGGTAGAGGAGGGTGTACGAGAGTAGAAGAGGCTCTACTACTAATAAGCATTAGGCTTATTACATAGGGAAGATCTCAGTTGCATACTCCTCACATCCTCTCTCCTCGTCTCCTTCTCA
The DNA here is from genome assembly GCF_045679555.1 of Salvelinus alpinus. NCBI lineage: Eukaryota > Metazoa > Chordata > Actinopteri > Salmoniformes > Salmonidae > Salvelinus > Salvelinus alpinus. Next base: position 85,171,430 of record NC_092087.1, on the reverse strand, counting down.
AACCCCATTGGAGGAGAAGGTCAGAGGGTAGAGACCTCTGGATTTCCTATCCAATGGGTTTTGAGTAGGAGACGAAGAGAGAGGAAGTGAGGAGTATGCAATTGAAATTTTCCCATTGGCTATATGGGTTCTGGTCAAAAGTAGTACACTAAATAGAGATTACGGTGCCATGAGGGACGCAGCCATAATATTCCCCTTTCTTTGAGAAAAAGATAGGGGGGAAAGAGAGGGGGGGCAGAAAGAGAGAGGGGGAGAGAGAGAGGGGAGAAAGAGAGAGGGGGAGAGAAAGAGAGAGGTGGGAGAGAGAGGGGGAGAAAGAGAGAGGGGGAGAGAGAGGGGGAGAGAAAGAGGGGGAAGAGAAAGAGAGAGGATGGAGAAAGTGAGAGGGGGAGAAAGAGAAAGGGGGTAGAGAAAGAGAGGGGGAGAGAAAGCGAGAGAGAAAGTCACTTTACCAAAGTACATAGTCAGAATGTCCATCTCCGAACTGCATATCTACATCAGTTATTCAGGTATCTTGTAGAGGGAACACTCAGCAGTGTACACTGAATGTACAAAACATTAAGGACACCAGGTGAAAGTTATGATCCCTGTCACTTATTAAATCCACTTCAATCAGTGTAGATGAAGGAGAAGAGACATGTTAAATAATCATTTTTAAGCCTTGAGTCAATTGAGACATGGATTGTGCATGTGTGCCATTCAGAGCGATTATGGGCAAGACCAAATATTTAAGTGCCTTTGAACAGAGTATGGTAGTAGGTGCCAGACGCACCGGTTTGTGTCAAGAACTGCAACGCTGCTGGGTTTTTCACGCTCAACAGTTTCCCGTGTGTATCAAGAATGGTCCACCACCAAAAGGACATCCAGAGAAACTTGACACAACTGTGGGGAGCATTGGAGTCAACATGGGCCAGCATCCCTGTGGAACACTTCAATATTAGGAAGGTGTCCTTATTGTTTTGTACACTCAGTTTATGTATGTGTGTGTGCGTGCGTGTGTGTATGCGCGTGCGTGTACGTGTGTGTGTGTGTGTGTGTGTGTGTGTGTGTGTGTGTGTGTGTGTGTGTGTGTGTGTGTGTGTGTGTGTGTGTGTGTGTGTGTGTGTGTGTGTGTGTGTGTATGCGTGTGCATGCATGTGTGTGCTTATATCCTTGCCAATATCTGGGCATTTAAAGAGATGACAGAGGACATATCGATTCCCTCTCTATTCTCATACTGTGTGGCCGACTGACTACACAGACACTTTGAAACTAAGTGTGTGTGTGTGTGTGTTAAATCTCCCGTGATGAAAGGTAGATATGTATTTGGACACAAGTGGTGAAGCCCATAATAGATACACACACTAGGCCCATAACTTGGCTGTTCCAAGCTTCAGACATCCAAGTGTGTATTTAACACCAAGGTCACATCAGTTGCTCTGTGTGTGTTGTGTGTTGTGTGTTGTGTGTTGTGTGTTTGTGTGTGTGTGTGTGTGTGTGTGTGTGTGTGTGTGTGTGTGTGTGTGTGTGTGTGTGTGTGTGTGTGTGTGTGTGTGTGTGTGTGTGTGTGTACGTTTTACTATACTTTTTAGTACCAGATGTCCTCACTAGAATAGTAAACTAACAAAAATTCCGAGAAGTGAGAACATTTTGCCGGGGTTCACTATTATTTCACACCCAGAAGAGGAGAGAAGGGAGGCAACATGGAATCATTCCTAAATATATTCTACTACAGAAGAACATGTTATAATGTAAAACCTAAGAGGTGTTCAATAGGTTATGTCCCAGGATGTTTTAAATGGAACAGTCTTAGAAAAAAAGGTGCTATGTACAACCTTAAAGGGTTCTTCGCCTGTCCCCATAGGAGAACCCTATTAATCAACCCGTTTTGGTTCCAGGTAGAACCATTTTGGTTCCAGGTAGAACTCTTTTGGGTTCCATGTAGAACCCTCCATGTAGAACCCCCATGTAGGACCCTTTTTTTTGCAACCAAAAAGGGTTATCCTATGGGTACTGCCAAAGAACTCTCTTGGAACCCTTTTTTTCTAAGAATGTACAGTTCTAACTAGACTTTTTCTAACTCCTTTGTAGATGGTGTTCTGTGATTATGAAGTATGGATTTTAGGGCCCATACTAAACATAGTATGCAACACCATAAAAGCTAGTGTGTGTGTGTGTGTGTGTGTGTGTGTGTGTGTGTGTGTGTGTGTGTGTGTGTGTGTGTGTGTGTGTGTGTGTGTGTGTGTGTGTGTGTGTGTGTGTGTGTGTGTGTGTGTGTGTGTCAGTGTAGGCTACATCAATCTCATACTGTACTTCAAGATCTCTCTCTCTCCTTTCTTCTTCCCTTCATCCCCTCTGGTCTCCATGTTACCAAGGTAACGGAGTTTCAACATCGAGTGGCATGCGTGTCGGTCCCGTTAGACAGACTGTATGTGTGGCATGTTATTTGCTTTGGCTTTGTATTGTAATCCAAACATTTCCACTAAGATATGAAACCATAGGGCATAGCCTCAGACACGCTCACAATATACACACTGAGTTGTAACCCATATTGCACCTGTCATAGGGTGTAACACTCCACCTGCTGCTGAAAAGCACTTGGACCATTTAAAACTGAGCTGCTTTCACTTCTCTCTCTCTCTCTAGAATGAGTTGACTCTGTCTTTCTGTCTCTGCCTTGCCCTTGATTAACCCTCTATCCTTCCGTTGGTCCGTCGTCTCCTTATTTAACACAGACAGACTTACGTTACTGTTTCCGCCTCTATTTCTGTCTCTCTGTCTCCCTCTCTCTCTCCTTTTCCCCTCTCTGTAGCATGTCCATACTTTAGGAAGTGCTGATGCAGGGTAATGCAATAGAGGGGGAGACAGCATGATGAACAGAGAGAAGGAATGGGGGAGACAGGGAGGGAGGGAAACTGAGAGAACAGAACAGGAGGAACAGGGGGGATCAACCAATATGAAGAGAGAGAGGGAGAGGAAAAGAGGTGGGGAGAGAGACAGACAGACGGCTGTGGCCCAGGCTTTTGACTCCCTCTTTGTGTCATAGGGAGTATGTCTGGGATATCACACAAACACACACACACAACACACACACACACACACACCTTTGACAGTGAGCAGCCACAGAGAGATGGATCTAGCTCTGCTGGCCTTGGTTGCCAGCAGCTGGCGAGAAAGACTGATAAATATAGTCTGAGGAAGATGAGAAGGACGAAGCAAGGGATGAGGGGAAGTGAGAGAGGGGGAGCCTTTTAAAGAGCTTGAGGGAGAGATAAAGGATAGAGAGATACAGATTGACAGAGGGAGATGGGGAGAGAGATGCAGATTGACCGAGGGAGATGGTGGGAGAGATAAAGGAGACAGGTAGAGAGGGAGATGAAGGGAGAGATAAAGAAGACAGGTAGAGAAGGATAGAGGGAGATGAAGGGAGAGATAAAGATGTAACGAACGTCTACTTCGTCCTCCTCCTCAGACGAGGAGAGGAGAGAAGGATCAGATGACCAAAATGCAGCGTGGTAATTAGACATGATATTTATTTCAAAAAAACAGACGAAGACGAAAAACTCTTAAACAAACTGCAAAACAACAAACGATGTAGACAGACCTGGACTTAGAACTTACATACAACGAAGAACGCACGAACAGGTACAGACTACAAACAAACGAACGAACGAACGATACAGTCCCGTGTGGTAACAAACATACAAACACTGGAAACAACCACCCACAACAAACAATGTGAAACAACCTACCTTAATATGGTTCTCAATCAGAGGAAACGTAAACCACCTGCCTCTAATTGAGAACCATATCAGGTAACTCATTAACCAACATAGATACACATAACATAGAATGCCTACCCAAACTCACGCCCTGACCGACTAACACATACAAAAACAACTGAAAACAGGTCAGGAACGTGACAAAAGAAGACAGGTAGAGAAGGATAGAGGGAGATGAGGGAGAGATAAAGGAGACAGGTAGAGAAGGATAGAGGGAGATGGAGGGAGAGATAAATGAGACAGGTAGAGAAGGATAGAGGGAGATGAGGGAGAGATAAAGGAGACAGGTAGAGAAGGATAGAGGGAGATGGAGGGAGAGATAAAGGAGACAGGTAGAGAAGGATAGAGGGAGATGAAGGGAGAGATAAAGGAGACAGGTAGAGAAGGATAGAGGGAGATGAAGGGAGAGATAAAGGAGACAGGTAGAGAAGGAGAGAGGGAGATGAAGGGAGAGATAAAGAAGACAGGTAGAGAAGGATAGAGGGAGAGTTGAGTCTGTCTAGGACTTGTGAGGCGTCTGTTTCTCAAACTAGACACTCTAATGTACTTGTCCTCTTGCTCAGTTGTGCACCGGGGCCTCCCACTCCTCTTTCTATTCTGGTTAGAGGCAGTTTGCGCTGTTCTGTGATGAGAGTAGTACACAGCATTTCTGCAGCTTTTATTTCAGAATAAAGTTCTTTGTTTCTGCCCATTTTGAGCCTGTAATCGAACCCACAAATACTGATGCTCCAGATACTCAACGAGTCTAAAGACGGACAGCTTTATTGCGTCATTAATCAGAACTACAGTTTTCAGCTGTGCTAATATAATTGCAAAAGGGTTTTCTAATGATCAATTAGCCTTTTAAAATGATAAACTTGGATTAGCTAACACAATGTGCCATTGGAACACAGAAGTGATGGTTGCTGATAATTGAACACTGTACGCCTATGTAGTTATTCCATTAAAAAAATCTGCCGTTTCCAGCTACAATAGTCATTAACAACATTAACGTTAATGTCTACACTGTATTTATGATCAATTTGATGTTATTTTACTGGACAAAAAAAACAAGGACATTTCTAAATGACCCCAAACTTTTGAACAGTAGTGTATATATTATGTAAATAAACCATTTTATATCAATTCCTTCCAGCTAGGCAGAGAGGGTGTAGAAACAGGCTACCAAGCAGACTGCTGAAACAGCATACCAAGCACTCTGCAGAAACATGTTATCAAGCAGACTGAAGAAACAGCCTAAGAAGCAGACTGTAGAAACAGGCTACTAAGAAGACTGCAGAAACAGGCTACCAAGGTCAGCTGTATTTTCTCTGATTACTTGATTTCTTGAGTTATCTTAGATTAAATCATACTATTTTGAGGGAGTATGCGATCACACTCATTCGGGTCACCTAGCCAAATTCAACTAGCCGCCAGCAGAACCGAAGCATGTGGAAGCCTTGAGCGAAAGAGAGAGAGAGAGAGAGAGAGAGAGAGAGAGAGAGAGAGAGAGAGAGAGAGAGAGAGAGAGAGAGAGAGAGAGAGGAGAAAAAAAGAGAGAGAAGGGGGAGAGAGAAAGATGAAGGTAGAGAGAGAGGTAGAAAGTGAGGGAGAGAGGTAGAGAGTGAGTGAGAGAGGTAGAGGTAGAGAGGGAGAGAGTGAGGGAGAGAGGTAGAGGTAGAGAGTGAGGGAGAGAGGGAGAGAGTGAGGGAGAGAGGTAGAGAGGTAGATAGTGAGGGAATGAAGTAGAGAGGTAGATAGTGAGGTAGAGAGGTAGATAGTGAGGGAGAGAGGGAGATAGTGAGGGAGAGAGGGAGAGAGTGGAGAGAGAGGTAGATAATGGGGGAGAGAGGTAGAGAGAGAGGTAGATAGTGAGGGAGTGAGGTAAAGAGAGGTAGATAGTGAGGGAGAGAGATAGATAGTGAGGGAGAGAGGTAGATAGTGAGGGAGAGAGATAGATAGTGAGGGAAAGAGGTAGAGAGGTAGATAGTGAGGGAGCGAGGAAGATAGTGAGGGAGAGAGGTAGATAGTGAGGGAGAGAGGTAGAGAGAGAGGTAGATAGCGAGGGAGAGAGGTAGATAGTGACGTAGAGAGAGGTAGAGGTAGATAGTGAGGACAGCAAAGAAATGTTTTATTAATAGTAGTGTTTGATTGGTTAGTAATGTTGAGAAAGTGATCTGACACTAGGGCAGTGTTAGTACGTCATGTCTTGAACCCCACTGTCCCTCTCCCATACTCTCCCAAAATAAATGCTGTGTATGTATGTATGCATGTGTGTGTGCCTCTGTGTGTTTGCGTGTGTGCCTACGTGTGTGTGTGTGCGTGTGTGTGTGTGTGTGTGTGTGTGTGTGTGTGTGTGTGTGTGTGTGTGTGTGTGTGTGTGTGTGTGTGTGTGTGTGTGTGTGTGTGTGTGTGTGTGTGTGTGTGTGTGTGTGTGTGTGTGTGTGTGTGTGTGTGTGTGTGATATATAAGACTGATAGTGGACACCCCCCTCTCTTACCCTATCTCAACTCCAGCCCCGGTCTCTTTCTCTCCTTCACTCTCTCCTTCACTCTCTCCATCTCTCTCTCTCTCCAGTGTCTAGTCCCTCACTAGCCAGGTAAGGTTGATCATTGAAAGGTCTGGGTTGTGGGATTGGTTTTCATTGGTTCACGAGACTGGATGCATAATTATTATTAATTATTGCAAGCAAATACTGTCTGGTTGGGGTCTGCAGTTAATGCCTGACGTTCAAACTCGCAGAACAATAATATTCTTTATTCAGTTTCCATTGGTTTGTTTTTGGTCATCTTGTGTTAGAAAAGGATTGTTGTTTTGAGAAGTGTTGGACAGGTTGATATGTAGTGTGCTGTGAATTCATACAGCATGTATAGACAATTCTGTGTAGTGATTCTGTGTTCTTGAATGGCTGGATGTTGGTAGAATTCCATTATAAAACCTGCAGCTGTTCTAAGTCCCAGTTCTGACCCAGACGGAATGCTCAGGATATTTGTCATTCTTAGAATATTCCTAAAACAATGGTTCTAGTATTCTATGGTCTGCTTGGAGATGTCAGTCTCCTGTCCACTCAGCCAACATATGACTGCACGTGCGACTGTAGACCAAGACGAGTGTGTGTGTGTGTGTTTATGTACTTTAAACCAAGACATGTACGACTCCATGACTCATACAACTGTTATATGATGTCAAGGTTGAAATATTACTCAGTGCAATATATCAGACATCATAGTCACATACATCATAGTCACATACATCATAGTCACATACATCATAGTCACATACATCATAGTCACATACATCATAGTCACATACATCATAGTCACATACATCATAGTCACATACATCATAGTCACATACATCATAGTCACATACATCATAGTCACATACATCATAGTCACATACATCATAGTCACATACATCATACTCACATACATCATAGTCACATACATCATAGTCACATACATCATACTCACATACATCATAGTCTATTTGAGCGTTGCATGACACAAACCTGAAGCCAGTCAAATGTAGGACTATAGCAGCACTTCCTCATTTCAACGCCCGTCACCCAACACGGTGATAAATAGCTGCTATTGGGATAAATACCCCATTAAAAATAGGCTTTGCACCATCTGATAGAGAGAGAGGACATCTGGGTGTCCCCGAAAGACAACCCACACAACACAGGCCCAATCCCAATCCATCTCTCAGCCCTTCATCACCTTGTGGAGACCCGAGAGGATTTAATTGGTATAAGCAATATGGTGACACTTCAACCTAGCCTATCAGAGGGCAAGATGAAGCTATTACCATATTGCTTATACGAATCGAATCCTCTCAGATCTCCACAAATGCAGGAAATAGGGCACAGGGATGGATTTGGGATTGGGCCATGGTCCTGTTAAAATAATGTTTAAAAAATAAGACATTTAACCATTGTAGTTAAAGGTATATGTCACTTTAGCTAACAAATGAGTTGTTGTTAGTTAAATTGCTCCTTCTTGGTCAGGTCGTTATTGTAAAAGCTAATGTGTTCTCCATGACTTACAAAGGCATAAATACAGCTCTATGTCGTAGAGTTATACAACACTTGACGTGACATGTTACCCTGCAGTGTAAGGGTCATGTTGTCAAGACTAATCGTCAAGTTGTTTTACCTCGAGTGGGCTACACTAACCTTCGACCCCTATGTACGTGCCAGAAGGCTTTGGTCGCTGTCAATCATATACTGCATGTATGTAGATGTCAAAGATCAACGTTAACTTGTTTCACCTGTGATGAAGTGGAACTGTTAACACTCTAGAAGGGTTTGAAACATGAGTACATGTCAAAGATCAACGTTAACTTGTTTTACCTGTGATGAAGTGTAAGATGAACTGTTAAAGATTCTAGGGTAGTGTTGAAACCTATGTAGATGCCACTGGTAACCCCGTACTGCTAGAAGGGTTAGGTGGTGTTGAAACCTATGTAGATGCCACTGGTAACCCCGTACTGCTAGAAGGGTTAGGTAGTGTTGAAACCTATGTAGATGCCACTGGTAACCCCGAACTGCTAGAAGGGTTAGGTAGTGTTGAAACCTATGTAGATGCCACTGGTAACCCCGTACTGCTAGAAGGGTTAGGTGGTGTTGAAACCTATGTAGATGCCACTGGTAACCCCGTACTGCTAGAAGGGTTAGGTAGTGTTGAAACCTATGTAGATGCCACTGGTAACCCCATACTGCTAGAAGGGTTAGGTAGTGTTGAAACCTATGTAGATGCCACTGGTAACCCCATACTGCTAGAAGGGTTAGGTAGTGTTGAAACCTATGTAGATGCCACTGGTAACCCCATACTGCTAGAAGGGTTAGGTAGTGTTGAAACCTATGTAGATGCCACTGGTAACCCCATACTGCTAGAAGGGTTAGGTAGTGTTGAAACCTATGTAGATGCCACTGGTAACCCCGTACTGCTAGAAGGGTTAGGTAGTGTTGAAACCTATGTAGATGCCACTGGTAACCCCGTACTGCTAGATGGGTTAGGTAGTGTTGAAACCTATGTAGATGCCACTGGTAACCCCGTACTGCTAGAAGGGTTAGGTTGTGTTGAAACCTATGTAGATGCCACTGGTAACCCCATACTGCTAGAAGGGTTAGGTAGTGTTGAAACCTATGTAGATGCCACTGGTAACCCCGTACTGCTAGAAGGGTTAGGTAGTGTTGAAACCTATGTAGATGCCACTGGTAACCCCGTACTGCTAGAAGGGTTAGGTAGTGTCATGTTTTGTCTTTGATCATGTCTTGTCCCTGTGCTTCCCTCTGCTGGTCTTATTAGGTTATTTCTCTTTCTCTCTCTCTATCGTTCCGTTCATGCTCCCAGCTGTTTCTCATTCTCCCTACGACCTCATTTACTCTTTCACACCTGTCCCCTATTTTGCCCTCTGATTAGAGTCCCTATTTCTCCCTCTGTTTTCCGCTCCTGTCCTTGTCGGATTCTTGTTTGATGTTTGCTGTTCCTGTGTCCTTGTTTCGCCCTGTCGTGTTCTTTGCCTTCTTCAGATGCTGCGTGTGAGCAGGTGTCAATGTCAGCTACGGCCAGTGCCTTCCCGAAGCGACCTGCAGTCTGTGGTCGCGTCTCCAGGCGTTCCTCTCTATTGACGAGAGGATTTCAGTTTCCTGTTTTGGATTACCATTGATTATATCCAGGAGAATCATTATTTGTTTAATACTGGAATAAAGACTCTGTTACTATTACGTCGCTTTTGGGTCCTCATTCATCAGCATAACAGAAGAATCCGACCAAGATGGACCCAGCGACTATGGATTCTCTCAACACTGCCGTCGAGTTCCAGGGAGCAATGCTCGGCAGACACGAGCAGGAATTGTTTGCTGCTCGTCATGCCGTTGAGACCCTGGCCGCTCAGGTCTCCGATCTCTCTGGACAGTTTCAGAGTCTTCGTCTCGTGCCACCAGCTACTTCCTGGTCTTCCGAGTCTCCGGAACCTAGGGTTAATAACCCACCATGTTACTCTGGGCAGCCCACTGAGTGTCGCTCCTTTCTCACCCAGTGTGATATTGTGTTCTCTCTCCAGCCCAACACGTACTCAAGAGAGAGAGCTCGGATCGCTTACGTCATATCACTCCTTACTGGTCGGGCTCGGGAGTGGGGCACAGCTATCTGGGAGGCAAGGGCTGAGTGTTCTAACGATTATCAGAACTTTAAAGAGGAGATGATACGGGTTTTTGATCGTTCAGTTTTTGGGAAGGAGGCTTCCAGGGCCCTGGCTTCCCTATGTCAAGGTGATCGATCCATAACGGATTACTCTATAGAGTTTCGCACTCTTGCTGCCTCCAGTGACTGGAACGAGCCGGCGTTGCTCGCTCGTTTTCTGGAGGGACTTCACGCTGAGGTTAAGGATGAGATTCTCTCCCGGGAGGTTCCTTCCAGCGTGGACTCTTTGATTGCACTCGCCATCCGCATAGAACGACGGATAGATCTTCGTCATCGAGCTCGTGGAGGAGAGCTCGCGTTAACGGTGCTTCCCCTCTCCGCATCTCAACCATCTCCTCCCACCGGCTCAGAGACTGAGCCCATGCAGCTGGGAGGTATTCGCATCTCGACTAAGGAGAGGGAACGGAGAATCACCAACCGCCTTTGCCTCTATTGCGGTTCTGCTGGACATTTTGTCATGTCATGTCCAGTAAAAGCCAGAGCTCATCAGTAAGCGGAGGGCTACTGGTGAGCGCTACTACTCAGGTCTCTCCATCAAGATCCTGTACTACCTTGTCGGTCCATCTACGCTGGACCGGTTCGGCTGCTTCCTGCAGTGCCTTGATAGACTCAGGGGCTGAGGGTTGTTTTATGGACGAAGCATGGGCTCGGAAACATGACATTCCTCTCAGACAGTTAGGGAAGCCCACGCCCATGTTCGCCTTAGATGGTAGTCTTCTCCCCAGTATCAGATGTGAGACACTACCTTTAACCCTCACAGTATCTGGTAACCACAGTGAGACCATTTCCTTTTTGATTTTTCGTTCACCTTTTACACCTGTTGTTTTGGGTCATCCCTGGCTAGTATGTCATAATCCTTCTATTAATTGGTCAAGTAATTCTATCCTATCTTGGAACGTTTCTTGTCATGTGAAGTGTTTAATGTCTGCTATCCCTCCTGTGTCTTCTGTCCCCTCTACTCAGGAGGAACCTGGTGATTTGACAGGAGTGCCGGAGGAATATCATGATCTGCGCACGGTCTTCAGTCGGTCCAGAGCCAGCTCCCTTCCTCCTCACCGGTCGTATGATTGTTGTATTGATCTCCTTCCGGGGACCACTCCCCCTCGGGGTAGACTATACTCTCTGTCGGCTCCCGAACGTAAGGCTCTCGAGGATTATCTGTCTGTTTCTCTCGACGCCGGTACCGTGGTGCCTTCTTCCTCTCCCGCCGGAGCGGGATTTTTCTTTGTTAAGAAGAAGGACGGTACTCTGCGCCCCTGCGTGGATTATCGAGGGCTGAATGACATAACGGTTAAGAATCGTTATCCGCTTCCCCTTATGTCGTCAGCCTTCGAGATTTTGCAGGGAGCCAGGTGCTTTACTAAGTTGGACCTTCGTAACGCTTACCATCTCGTACGCATCAGAGAGGGGGACGAGTGGAAAACGGCGTTTAACACTCCGTTAGGGCATTTTGAATACCGGGTTCTGCCGTTCGGTCTCGCTAATGCTCCAGCTGTCTTTCAGGCATTAGTTAATGATGTACTGAGAGACATGCTGAACATTTTTGTTTTCGTTTACCTTGACGATATCCTGATTTTTTCTCCGTCACTCGAGATTCATGTTCAGCACGTTCGACGTGTACTCCAGCGCCTTTTAGAGAATTGTCTCTACGTGAAGGCTGAGAAGTGCGCCTTTCATGTCTCCTCTGTCACTTTTCTCGGTTCTGTTATTTCCGCTGAAGGCATTCAGATGGATCCCGCTAAGGTCCAGGCTGTCAGCGATTGGCCCGTCCCTAAGTCACGTGTCGAGTTGCAGCGCTTTCTCGGTTTCGCTAATTTCTATCGGCGTTTCATTCGTAATTTCGGTCAAGTGGCTGCCCCTCTCACAGCTCTGACTTCTGTCAAGACTTGCTTTAAGTGGTCCGGTTCCGCCCAGGGAGCTTTTGATCTCCTCAAGAAGCGTTTTACATCCGCCCGTATCCTTGTTACTCCTGACGTCACTAAACAATTCATTGTCGAGGTTGACGCTTCAGAGGTGGGCGTGGGAGCCATTCTGTCTCAGCGCTTCCAGTCTGACGATAAGGTCCATCCTTGCGCTTACTTTTCTCATCGCCTGTCGCCATCGGAACGCAACTATGATGTGGGTAACCGCGAACTGCTCGCCATCCGCTTAGCCATAGGCGAATGGCGACAGTGGTTGGAGGGGGCGACCGTCCCTTTTGTCGTTTGGACTGACCATAAGAACCTTGAGTACATCCGTTCGGCCAAACGACTTAATGCACGTCAAGCTCGTTGGGCGTTGTTTTTCGCTCGTTTCGAGTTCGTGATTTCCTATCGTCCGGGAAATAAGAACACCAAGCCTGATGCCTTATCCCGTCTCTTTAGTTCTTCTGTGGCTTCTACCGACCCCGAGGGGATTCTCCCTGAAGGGCGTGTTGTCGGGTTGACTGTCTGGGGAATTGAGAGACAGGTAAAGCAAGCACTCACTCACACTGCGTCGCCGCGCGCTTGTCCTAGTAACCTTCTGTTCGTTCCTGTCTCTACTCGTCTGGCTGTTCTTCAGTGGGCTCACTCTGCCAAGTTAGCTGGCCACCCCGGCGTTCGGGGTACGCTTGCTTCTATTCGCCAGCGGTTTTGGTGGCCTACTCAGGAGCGGGACACGCGTCGTTTCGTGGCTGCTTGTTCGGACTGCGCGCAGACTAAGTCAGGTAACTCTCCTCCTGCCGGTCGTCTCAGACCGCTTCCCATTCCTTCTCGACCATGGTCTCACATCGCCTTAGACTTTATTACCGGTCTGCCTTCGTCTGCGGGGAAGACTGTGATTCTTACGGTTATCGATAGGTTCTCTAAGGCGGCACATTTCATTCCCCTCGCTAAGCTTCCTTCCGCTAAGGAGACGGCACAAATCATCATTGAGAATGTGTTCAGAATTCATGGCCTCCCGTTAGACGCCGTTTCAGACAGAGGTCCGCAATTCACGTCACAGTTTTGGAGGGAGTTCTGTCGTTTGATTGGTGCTTCCGTCAGTCTCTCTTCCGGGTTTCATCCCCAGTCTAACGGTCAAGCAGAAAGGGCCAATCAGTCGATTGGTCGCATTTTACGCAGCCTTTCGTTTCGAAACCCTGCGTCTTGGGCAGAACAGCTCCCCTGGGCTGAGTACGCTCACAACTCGCTTCCTTCGTCTGCTACCGGGCTGTCCCCGTTTCAGAGTAGTCTTGGCTACCAGCCTCCTCTGTTTTCGTCCCAGCTCGCCGAGTCCAGCGTTCCCTCCGCTCAGGCTTTTGTCCAACGTTGTGAGCGCACCTGGAGGAGGGTCAGGTCTGCACTTTGCCGTTACAGGGCGCAGACTGTGAGAGCCGCCAATAAACGTAGGATTAAGAGTCCTAGGTATTGTCGCGGTCAGAGAGTGTGGCTTTCCACTCGTAACCTTCCCCTTACGACAGCTTCTCGCAAGTTGACTCCGCGGTTCATTGGTCCGTTCCGTGTCTCTCAGGTCGTCAATCCTGTCGCTGTGCGACTGCTTCTTCCGCAACATCTTCGTCGCGTCCACCCTGTCTTCCATGTCTCCTGTGTCAAGCCTTTTCTTCGCGCCCCCGTTCGTCTTCCCTCCCCCCCCCCCGTCCTTGTCGAGGGCGCTCCTATTTACAAGGTACGGAAGATCATGGACATGCGTTCTCGGGGACGTGGTCACCAGTACTTAGTGGATTGGGAGGGTTACGGTCCTGAGGAGAGGAGTTGGGTTCCATCTCGGGACGTGCTGGACCGTTCGTTGATTGATGATTTCCTTCGTTGCCGCCAGGGTTCCTCCTCGAGTGCGCCAGGAGGCGCTCGGTGAGTGGGGGGGTACTGTCATGTTTTGTCTTTGATCATGTCTTGTCCCTGTGCTTCCCTCTGCTGGTCTTATTAGGTTATTTCTCTTTCTCTCTCTCTATCGTTCCGTTCATGCTCCCAGCTGTTTCTCATTCTCCCTACGACCTCATTTACTCTTTCACACCTGTCCCCTATTTTGCCCTCTGATTAGAGTCCCTATTTCTCCCTCTGTTTTCCGCTCCTGTCCTTGTCGGATTCTTGTTTGATGTTTGCTGTTCCTGTGTCCTTGTTTCGCCCTGTCGTGTTCTTTGCCTTCTTCAGATGCTGCGTGTGAGCAGGTGTCAATGTCAGCTACGGCCAGTGCCTTCCCGAAGCGACCTGCAGTCTGTGGTCGCGTCTCCAGGCGTTCCTCTCTATTGACGAGAGGATTTCAGTTTCCTGTTTTGGATTACCATTGATTATATCCAGGAGAATCATTATTTGTTTAATACTGGAATAAAGACTCTGTTACTATTACGTCGCTTTTGGGTCCTCATTCATCAGCATAACAGGTAGTGTTGAAACCTATGTAGATGCCACTGGTAACCCCATACTGCTAGAAGGGTTAGGTAGTGTTGAAACCTATGTAGATGCCACTGGTAACCCCGTACTGCTAGAAGGGTTAGGTTGCTGTCAAACAGCTTGTTTTACCTCATAAGTGTAGCTGTTGATTCAATATACATACTATAAGGGTTGGGTTAGTGACTTGCTGTGAAACACAAGTTCTTTTACTCCTGACACACCACACACACACACACACACACACACACACACACACACACACACACACACACACACACACACACACACACACACACACACACACACACACACACACACACACACACACACACACACACACACACACACACACACACACACACACACACACGTATGTAGATGCCAAAGATGACTGAGGTTCATGTGCCACACCCCTTAGCCACAAGCATGACAACATGCTAACATGCTAACATGCTAACATCATGATGACCATCAACATACCTGGAGGACACAGAAGCCACAAGAGACCTGGAATATATAGAAGATACAGGACACATAAAGAGATACTATCGGCAGGGTTACAATATTCGGGAACTTTCCCCAAACTCTTAGCTTCTCCAGAAATCTTGCTTGGTGGATTTCAAGATTTCCTGCTTATCGCCTCCTAAATATAGAAGATATGAGACATGGGAGATATGAGAGATATGGAACTTGGCTGCGTCCTTGGCGGATGTCTTGGTCCATACTGTACTATTTATAGAACTGCTACCAAAGTCCAACACACAGACAGATGGACACAGTTAGATTTCAAAATATATTTGTTACCAAGGAAGAGAGAGGAGGGGGCGAGATAGAGGGGGGGGGGGGGGGGGGGGAGCAAGAGAGAGAGAGAAAGCAAGAGAGAGAGAGAGCGAGAGTGAGAGCGGAGAGAGAGAGAGAGAGAGAGCTATTTTCACATTTAATTAGTCACAGTCTCCTCATAGACTTTTCTGCCAGGGTATCAAAACCATGCCTCTGAGACACTTCTGAACACACACACAACCATTCACACACAAAACCATACATACAACCATACACACACACACAAAACCACACACACACACACACCAGCAAAAGCATCAAATACTTATGCAAATTTACAGAAGCTCTGGCACTGACTTACCCACACGTACACACACACACAACCATACACACACAAAACCATACACACAACCACACAACCATACACACGCAAAACCATACACACAACCACACACACACACACAGAGACACACAACCATACACACACAAAACCATACACACAACCACACACACGCAAAACCATACACACAACCACACACACACACACAGAGACACACAAGCATACACACACAAACACAGGAACACACATACATGCGCACACACAAACACACAGCTCAAACAGAGCAGTAATATCTAAGAAGTAATATCTAACACACACTAGACTCTATCCACCTCCATGTCACTAGACTCTATCCACCTCCGTGTCACTGGACTCTATCCACCTCCGTGTCACTGGACTCTATCCACCTCCGTCACTAGACTCTATCCACCTCCACGTCACTAGACTCTATCCACCTCCATGTCACTAGACTCTATCCACCTCCATGTCAATAGACTCTATCCACCTCCATGTCAATAGACTCTATCCACCTCCATGTCACTAGACTCTATCCACCTCCATGTCAATAGACTCTATCCACCTCCATGTCAATAGACTCTATCCACCTCCATGTCAATAGACTCTATCCACCTCCATGTCAATAGACTCTATCCACCTCCATGTCACTAGACTCTATCCACCTCCATGTCAATAGACTCTATCCACCTCCATGTCAATAGACTCTATCCACCTCCATGTCAATAGACTCTATCCACCTCCATGTCAATAGACTCTATCCACCTCCATGTCACTAGACTCTATCCACCTCCATGTCACTAGACTCTATCCACCGCCATGTCACTAGACTCTATCCACCTCCATGTCACTAGACTCTATCCACCTCCATGTCAATAGACTATCCACCTCCATGTCACTAGACTCTATCCACCTCCATGTCAATAGACTCTATCCACCTCCATGTCAATAGACTCTATCCACCTCCATGTCAATAGACTCTATCCACCTCCATGTCACTAGACTCTATCCACCTCCATGTCACTAGACTCTATCCACCTCCACGTCACTAGACTCTATCCACCTCCATGTCACTAGACTCTATCCACCTCCACGTCACTAGACTCTATCCACCTCCGTGTCACTAGACTCTATCCACCTCCACGTCACTAGACTCTATCCACCTCCACGTCACTAGACTCTATCCACCTCCATGTCAATAGACTCTATCCACCTCCGTGTCACTAGACTCTATCCACCTCCGTGTCACTAGACTCTATCCACCTCCGTGTCACTAGACTCTATCCACCTCCGTGTCACTAGACTCTATCCACCATGTCACTAGCCTAATCAGGCTGTATCTCAGTAATATAGAGGCTTCCTCACCCCATGGCCTCGTCCTTATGTAGAATGATATGATTAGACAGAGTCAGACAGAATGTCCCTCTGACGGCTTCCAGCAATGTATCTTTCAATGTCTTGTTGCATTATTGCAGGCGAGGGAAAGGATGCTGCTGGAGACTATTGGGAGACTCTCTGTTGTACTGAGTAGTTATTAAGGGATATCTGTCTGGCTCTTTACTGACATCTGTTGAGCAATTTAAGGCAATGCAGGAATGATTTCACAAACGCTTCAAAACTGTGCACCCAGGACACTGGGACACAGGACACACCCAGGACACTACAACTGCCATGATCAAATAGAGCTGGGTGAACTTGTAAATGTGAGGCAATAGGACTCTGGCTCCATTTTGAGAGAGCGGTAGTCATATGCTTTCTTCTAAGATTTGTCTTGGGAAGTATCTTGTTGATTATCATTGCACCTCTGTTCACAATCATTATTTATGCTGCGTCTTATATTACCAAATATGGCCTTTGGTCAGCTTTCTCCCCTCCTCTCCCCTTTCTACCCTTTCTCCCCTCATCTCTCCTTTCTCCCCTCCTCTCCCCTTTCTCCCCTCATCTCTCCTTTCTCCCCTCCTCTCCCCTTTCTCCCCTCCTCCCCTCATCTCTCCTTTCTCCCCTCCTCTCCCCTTTCTCCCCTCCTCCCCTCATCTCTCCTTTCTCCCCTCCTCTCCCCTTTCTCCCCTCCCCTCCTCTACCCTCCCCTCCTTTCTCCCCTCCTCCCCTCATCTCTCCTTTCTCCCCTCCTCTACCCTCCCCTCCTTTCTACCCTCCTCCCCTCCTCTACCCTCCCCTCCTTTCTACCCTCCCCCCCTCCTTTCTACCCTCCTCCCCTCCTCTACCCTCCCCTCCTTTCTACCCTCCTCCCCTCCTTTCTACCCTCCTCCCTTCCTTTCTACCCTCCTCCCCTCCTCTACCCTCCCCTCCTTTCTACCCTCCTCCCCTCCTCTACCCTCCCCTCCTTTCTACCCTCCTCCCCTCCTTTCTACCCTCCTCCCCTCCTCTACCCTCCCCTCCTTTCTACCCTCCTCCCCTCCTCTACCCTCCCCTCCTTTCTACCCTCCTCCCCTCCTCCCCTCATCTCTCCTTTCTCCCCTCTCTACCCTCCCCTCCTTTCTACCCTCCTCCCCTCCTTTCTACCCTCCTCCCCTCCTTTCTACCCTCCTCCCCTCTCCTTTCTACCATCCTCCCATCTCTTTTCTCCCCTCCTCCCCTCTCCTTTCTCCCATCCTCCCCTCTCCTTTCTCCCATCCTCCCTTCCTCTGCCAAGTTCAGTTGTGTGTCCGTTGAGTGCCAGAACGATATAGAGCCCAGCTCATGGTCACTGGCCAAACTCTGATGCTGTTCCTCTCCTCTCTTTTTCTTCCCTCTCTCCTCCTGTCCTCTTCTCTCCCCCTCCTCTCCAGTGTGTCCTTACATCCACTGTCCTTACTTTGTGTCTGCCAGACACTATTCATGGTGCTTTACATCACCACAGTCCAGAGACAGTGGTCTGTGTATCTCTGTCTGTCCTGTTCCTCAGCCAAGGTCTCAGGGCTCAAGATAACCTTGGAATTGACACTAAACACTTTGTCCTAGCGCCTCATTTATGCTATTCCTATTATATATTCATAAACCTCTCTCTCTCCCCTCAGTTACCAAGATGGCCGCTTTGAAAGATTTTTTGAAAGCTGATGATATTCAGAAGGCCCTTGATGCAGTCAAAGGTGAGCACAAGTTCACTGTTGAAAACCAAACCAAATCTTTTGAAAATAATATAACATATCTCTCTCCGTTCTCTCTTCCTGTCTCCTCCCTCCCTCTCCTCCCTGTCCATGTGCCTGTGTGTGCTTACCTGTCCGTGTGTGTGTGTATGTGTGTGTGCGTACCTGTGCGTTTGTGTATGTATGTATGTGTGTGTGCATACCTGTCCGTGTGTGTATGTGTCTGTGCTTACCTGTCCGTGTGTGTGTGTGTGTGTGTGTGTGTGTGTGCATACCTGCACGCGTATATGTATGTGTGTGTGTGCTTACCTGTCCATGTGTGCGTACCTGTCTGTGCGTGTGTATCTGTGTGCTGACCTGTCCGTGTGTGCGTGTGTATCTGTGTAATGACCTGTCCGTGTGTGTGTGTGTGTGTGTGTGCATGTGCGTACCTGTGTGTCCAGCGGAGGGTTCCTTCGACCATAAGAAGTTCTTTGCTCTGGTGGGCCTGAAGGCCATGACTCCTGACAATGTCAAGAAGGTGTTCCAGGCTATTGATGCTGACCAGAGTGGATTCATTGAGGAGGAGGAGCTCAAGTAAGAGGAAGAGAGATACACGTAGACGGACACACACACACACCCCTACACTACAGGCACACACACACGCACATAGACTCATACCAAAGACACACATGGACAGGTGCACACACACACATCCATCAGATGTGAATGTGTGGCTATTTTCCAATTTACAAGCTGGCATACCATTTAGAATGCATGCCCAATATAGGGTTGCAAAATTCCGGTAACTTTTCCAAAATGCCGAGGTGTTCCAGAAATCCTGATTGGAAGATCCCTGGCGTCAGGATGGAATAAGCAGTAAATCCAGGAATCGTCCAAACGTGATATCTGGAAAACCTAGAAATTGTGGGGAAAGGAAACAGGATTTTGCAGTCCTAGCTTAATAAATTTTTTCTTCACGCTAAATCTCTGACCTCAGGTTCGTACTGAAAGGTTTTGCTGAGAACAGCAGACACACACACACGCAGCTCCTTAATCTTGACCCCTAACCTTTGAACTCTCTTCTACCTCAGGTTTGTGCTGAAGAGTTTCGCTGAGGACGGCAGAGACCTGACCGACGCCGAGACCAAAGCCTTCCTTAATGCCGCCGACAAGGACGGAGACGGAAAGATCGGCATCGACGGTGAGAGAGGTGATAGGATGATAACGGAATGAAATGCTGAGTCATTCCCAGAGGATCTTAATGTTGTCCTCCTCTTCTCTTTTCCAGAGTTTGAAGTCTTGGTCCATGAGGTGTAAAGAGCACCTCTAGTCTCCCCCTTTCTCCTCCCCTGCGAATTCATGTTTTAAATGCAATCTCCCCCCTCTAAGCCCCCCCCTCCCCTCCCCCCCATCATCACCCAAAAAGCACAATCCAGTCCAGGGTGAAGTTTCTCCTCGACACAGATCTAGGATCACCTACCCCAATCCTAACCTTAACCATTAGTGGGGGTAAAATGCCAACTGACCCAAGATCAGCGTCAAGGCTACTTCACCCTACACCGCACAACACAGGCCCAGTCTCTCTAACCGAAACAGTACCAGAGACGTCCACCAGGGGGAGGTAGAGTGGGGACTACCCAACAAGCACTTTTGTATTTTTCTGTATGTTTTTCTACTGTACCAACATACTGTATATATGTTCTGTTTTGATTTGAAAATGTCATGACTGTCTCATTTTAAAAGAAAACCTTTACTGTAGATATAATGTACCAGAAACCTTCCCTTTCCTCCCTAGCCGTCTATGGACCCTATGTCTCCTTGCCCAAATGGCACCCTATTCCCTTTATAGTGCACTACTGACAAAAGGGAATAGGGTGCTATTTTTAATAGTGTGCCATTTTTGGGGGACTGAACCCTATACAACCTGTGTCTCTCATTCTTTATTTTTTCCACCTCACACATACTTGTACCCTCCCTCCTTTCCTCCCTCCCTCCATTCCTTCCTCTCTCGTCTGGTGATGAGATGTATAAATAAAGAGGTAGAGTGGTGAAGAGAGAGAAATGATTCAAATTAAGAAATAATAAGAAATAAAACACCTTGAGTAAAATGACTATTTCATTTATTCTTATTTAATGATTTAATATAAACTAGACTGGACACTAATATACTGTAGAACAAGGAATGCACAAATGAGACGATTCATTTAGATATTTTCAAAATAAAAGTATCTATTTCACAATAAAAGCATCCTAGATCGAACAATTAGTAAACCATTGGAAAATCTATCGAAACACACAAACAATGTGACAAAGTGCTATTCTTAAATCGCATAATAGTACAAATAAATATATATTTTTTTACACGATTAGATGATCTACATAATTTCTCTAAAAATAGACGCAATGTCAAACTCAAGGACGTCAGCTTTTCTTGACGTCTACATCTCTGCTGATTGGTCAGTGGGTCCTGGGTGCTGATCTGTCATTGGTGGTTGTTGGTTTAAGCTTCACTGTCGCAAAGGGATTGGTTCCCCTGCAACAGATCAGGTGACATGTAAACAACTAGCACTCAACACTAATGACAAACATCACAGCAGGCACACACACACAAACACTGACACACACTGACACACACTGACACACACTCACACACACCTCCTACCTGGGAAAGAGTAGGTTTTCTCCAGAAGCTCCAAGGGGTGATAATGACTCTGCTGTCCTCTCCGGGAAAGTAGGCTGGATTGGTCGAAAGTCAGCTGACCCCCTCCGGAGCATTGTTGTTGGCTGAGGGGGTGGCGGGGGCGGAGGAGGAGGGGGCGGGAGCTCGCTATAGCCCTTCAGGCTATTTGTTCTCGTCACAATCTCTGGTTCTGCCATCCTCTCAGGGAGGGGAGAGATTGGTCGGAAGTCGACGGAGGCCCTGCGAGTGGGTGTGGCAGGGGGCGCGACATCACCGTAGGCCTTTTCTGATTGGTCCATGGAGGTGTCAGAGGGATCCAATAGGTTGTTCATGCTGTGGCTCCTCAAGGAAGTGCCACTGGAGGGTCAAATGTCAGATATGATCATATTTATTGATTGATTGATTGATTGATTGATTGATTGATTGATTGATTCATTGATTCATTGATTGATTGACATACCTGGACCCCAAGAGGTTAGAGAAGTCCTCAATAGAAGCAACATAAGCTGCTGGGAACCAGCCCTGGCTATTGGAACAACAGAGAGAGAGACCAGAGGAATATTAGCAAACACAACAATGGCCTAAATACTGGAACAGGCAAGTTCCTAGATAAAGTCCACTGTTTTCCCAGCCAGCCATCTACCCACATAGGAATGAATGAATGATGGATGGATAAAGGAACAAGCAAACAGACAAACAAAGGAATTAATCATAATGGGCCTTGCTGTTATCCACTGTCCCCTACCATAGCCTGCTATCCACTGTCCCCTACCATAGCCTGCTATCCACTGTCCCCTACCATAGTCTGTTATCCACTGTCCCCTACCATAGTCTATTATCCACTGTCCCCTACCATAGTCTGTTATCCACTGTCCCCTACCATAGTCTGTTATCCACTGTCCCCTACCATAGTCTGTCATCCACTGTCCCCTACCATAGTCTGTTATCCACTGTCCCCTACCATAGCCTGCTATCCACTGTCCCCTACCATAGCCTGCTATCCACTGTCCCCTACCATAGTCTGTTATCCACTGTCCCCTGCCATAGTCTGTTATCCACTGTCCCCTACCATAGTCTGTTATCCACTGTCCCCTACCATAGCCTGCTATTCACTGTCCCCTACCATAGCCTGCTATCCACTGTCCCCTACCATAGTCTGTTATCCACTGTCCCCTACCATAGTCTGTTATCCACTGTCCCCTACCATAGTCTGTTATCCACTGTCCCCTACCGTAGGCTGCTCTCCACTGTCCCCTACCATAGTCTGTTATCCACTGTCCCCTACCATAGCCTGCTATCCACTGTCCCCTACCATAGCCTGTTATCCACTGTCCCCTACCATAGTCTGTTATCCACTGTCCCCTACCATAGTTTGTTATCCACTGTCCCCTACCATAGTCTGTTATCCACTGTCCCCTACCATAGTTTGTTATCCACTGTCCCCTACCATAGTTTGTTATCCACTGTCCCCTACCATAGTCTGTTATGCACTGTCCCCTACCATAGTTTGTTATCCACTGTCCCCTACCATAGTTTGTTATCCACTGTCCCCTACCATAGCCTGTTATCCACTGTCCCCTACCATAGTCTGTTATCCACTGTCCCCTACCATAGTCTGTTATCCACTGTCCCCTACCATAGTCTGTTATCCACTGTCCCCTACCATAGTTTGTTATCCACTGTCCCCTACCATAGTTTGTTATCCACTGTCCCCTACCATAGCCTGTTATCCACTGTCCCCTACCATAGTCTGTTATCCACTGTCCCCTACCATAGTCTGTTATCCACTGTACCCTACCATAGTTTGTTATCCACTGTCCCCTACCATAGTTTGTTATCCACTGTCCCCTACCATAGTCTGTTATCCACTGTCCCCTACCATAGCCTGCTATCCACTGTCCCCTACCATAGCCTGTTATCCACTGTCCCCTACCATAGTCTGCTATCCACTGTCCCCTACCATAGTCTGTTATCCACTATCCCTTACCATAGTCTGTTATCCACTATCCCCGACCGTAGTCTGTTATCCACTATCCCCGACCGTAGTCTGTTATCCACTATCCCCGACCGTAGTCTGTTATCCACTATCCCTTACCATAGTCTGTTATCCACTATCCCCGACCGTAGTCTGTTATCCACTATCCCTTACCATAGTCTGTTATCCACTATCCCCGACCGTAGTCTGTTATCCACTGTCCCCTACCATAGTCTGTTATCCACTATCCCTTACCATAGTCTGTTATCCACTATCCCCGACCGTAGTCTGTTATCCACTGTCCCCTACCGTAGTCTGTTATCCACTATCCCTTACCATAGTCTGTTATCCACTATCCCTTACCATAGTCTGTTATCCACTATCCCCGACCGTAGTCTGTTATCCACTATCCCTTACCATAGTCTGTTATCCACTATCCCCGACGGTAGTCTGTTATCCACTATCCCTTACCATAGTCTGTTATCCACTATCCCCGACCGTAGTCTGTTATCCACTATCCCCGACCGTAGTCTGTTATCCACTATCCCCGACCGTAGTCTGTTATCCACTATCCCTTACCATAGTCTGTTATCCACTATCCCCGACCGTAGTCTGTTATCCACTATCCCCGACCGTAGTCTGTTATCCACTGTCCCCTACCATAGCCTGTTATCCACTATCCCTTACCATAGTCTGTTATCCACTATCCCCGACCGTAGTCTGTTATCCACTATCCCTTACCATAGTCTGTTATCCACTATCCCCGACCGTAGTCTGTTATCCACTATCCCTTACCATAGTCTGTTATCCACTATCCCCGACCGTAGTCTGTTATCCACTATCCCCTACCGTAGGCTGCTATCCGTTCTTCCATACAGCCACCCATTCCTCGGTTCCTGGACCAACACGGTAACCATCTCTCCCCGAGTGAAGGGTAGGAGTTTGGGGTTGGAGGAGGGCGGGTGGGACACCAGGGCTCTCATGGTCCTACCCCCACCCAGACCCAGAGACTCACCCACTGAGGAGGAGCGGGATCGGCTGTGGAGGGGGGACGGGGCTGGGGTAGGAAGGGGGTAGAGAGGATGATGGGGAAGGAATATGGACGGAGAAGGAGAAGAGAGATGGATGGAGAAAAGTTTATCCAATGAAAAATCCCCACGGTATCAACCAAAACATTTCCCTGCTATGCACTAAATGAATACAATAACACCACACATGTGAGTAGTGTAGCTGATTGACTAAATATAACCCTGTTCTTTGGGGGTGCAGTGTAGTCATCCCACCTCTAGAGGGCACTCTCCCCAGGGCCTGCTGTTCTCTCCTGGCCCAAGACATGTCTCTGTCCTCATCTACTGTCTGCAGCAGAGAGCTCACTGAGCCACACAGCTGAGGAGAGAGGAAGACGGGGGAAGGTTGATTGGTTGGGTGGAATACTTGTCTCTAACTTGTTCCTCCTGGTCAGGGTGGGCGGGGCTACGGGGTCTCTAACCTGTTCTTCCTGGTCAGGCTGGGTGGGGCTACGGGGTCTCTAACCTGTTCTTCCTGGTCAGGATGGGTGGGGCTACGGGGTCTGGAGCCTCGTGTCTCGTTCACTTTCTCCTTCCATCCATCAGCCTTCTGCTGTAGGGAAGCCCCTGTCTGGGGGAGAGATGGGGACATTTCAGAACACTACCTGTGTGTGTGGGTTTGTAAAGGTTTCTGACGTCCCCGTTTTTGACATAAACATGTGTGTGTGTGTACCTTGTTGATGAGGAAGAGCAGTGACTGTGTCAGTCCGCAGTGTTTCTCTGCCAGGAAGCGATACCTAATAATAACAACCGGCATCATATTCATCATCATGATAATAGTCCTAATAGTAATTGTGTTGGTAATGTATTACTAATGGTCCTAATAGTAATTGTGTTGGTAATGTATTACTAATGGTCCTAATAGTAATTGTGTTGGTAATGTATTACTAATGGTCCTAATAGTAATTGTGTTGGTAATGTATTACTAATGGTCCTAATAGTAATTGTGTTGGTAATGTATTACTAATGGTCCTAATAGTAATTGTGTTGGTAATGTATTACTAATGGTCCTAATAGTAATTGTGTTGGTAATGTATTACTAATGGTCCTAATAGTAATTGTGTTGGTAATGTATTACTAATGGTCCTAATAGTAATTGTGTTGGTAATGTATTACTAATGGTCCTAATAGTAATTGTGTTGGTAATGTATTACTAATGGTCCTAATAGTAATTGTGTTGGTAATGTATTACTAATGGTCCTAATAGTAATTGTGTTGGTAATGTATTACTAATGGTCCTAATAGTAATTGTGTTGGTAATGTATTACTAATGGTCCTAATAGTAATTGTGTTGGTAATGTATTACTAATGGTCCTAATAGTAATTGTGTTGGTAATGTATTACTAATGGTCCTAATAGTAATTGTGTTGGTAATGTATTACTAATGGTCCTAATAGTAATTGTGTTGGTAATGTATTACTAATGGTCCTAATAGTAATTGTGTTGGTAATGTATTACTAATGGTTCTAATAGTAATTGTGTTGGTAATGTATTACTAATGGTCCTAATAGTAATTGTGTTGGTAATGTATTACTAATGGTCCTAATAGTAATTGTGTTGGTAATGTATTACTAATGGTCCTAATAGTAATTGTGTTGGTAATGTATTACTAATGGTCCTAATAGTAATTGTGTTGGTAATGTATTACTAATGGTCCTAATAGTAATTGTGTTGGTAATGTATTACTAATGGTCCTAATAGTAATTGTGTTGGTAATGTATTACTAATGGTCCTAATAGTAATTGTGTTGGTAATGTATTACTAATGGTCCTAATAGTAATTGTGTTGGTAATGTATTACTAATGGTCCTAATAGTAATTGTGTTGGTAATGTATTACTAATGGTCCTAATAGTAATTGTGTTGGTAATGTATTACTAATGGTCCTAATAGTAATTGTGTTGGTAATGTATTACTAATGGTCCTAATAGTAATTGTGTTGGTAATGTATTACTAATGGTCCTAATAGTAATTGTGTTGGTAATGTATTACTAATGGTTCTAATAGTAATTGTGTTGGTAATGTATTACTAATGGTCCTAATAGTAATTGTGTTGGTAATGTATTACTAATGGTCCTAATAGTAATTGTGTTGGTAATGTATTACTAATGGTTCTAATAGTAATTGTGTTGGTAATGTATTACTAATGGTCCTAATAGTAATTGTGTTGGTAATGTATTACTAATGGTCCTAATAGTAATTGTGTTGGTAATGTATTACTAATGGTCCTAATAGTAATTGTGTTGGTAATGTATTACTAATGGTCCTAATAGTAATTGTGTTGGTAATGTATTACTAATGGTCCTAATAGTAATTGTGTTGGTAATGTATTACTAATGGTCCTAATAGTAATTGTGTTGGTAATGTATTACTAATGGTTCTAATAGTAATTGTGTTGGTAATGTATTACTAATGGTCCTAATAGTAATTGTGTTGGTAATGTATTACTAATGGTCCTAATAGTAATTGTGTTGGTAATGTATTACTAATGGTTCTAATAGTAATTGTGTTGGTAATGTATTACTAATGGTCCTAATAGTAATTGTGTTGGTAATGTATTACTAATGGTCCTAATAGTAATTGTGTTGGTAATGTATTACTAATGGTCCTAATAGTAATTGTGTTGGTAATGTATTACTAATATTAAAGACTGACCTCCTCTCCTCCTCCTTCATAATGTCATGTTGACTCTGTCTCAGGTACTGCATGTACTCACTGTTCTCCTAGAGAACACACACACACACACACACACACACACACACACACACACACACACACACACACACACACACACACACACACACACACACACACACACACACACACACACACACACACACACACACACACACACACACACACACACACACACACACACACACACACACAGACCATTACTGTGTGGAATGTGGTAGTGTTGGACAGTGTCTGATTTAACTGTAAGGAGTGTGTGTGTGTGTGTGGTGTATGTCTTTATTATTTTATGTTTTAACTAGGCAAGTCAGTTAAGAACAAATTCTTATTTACAATGATGGCCTGCCAAAAGACAAAATACCTCCTGTGGGAGCGGGGGCTGGGATTAAAAATAAAAAATAGGACGATACATCAGGCGAAGCAGCCACAAGTGTCAGTAAGAGTGTCCATGATGTTGTGTGTGTGTGCGTACCAGTGAGTCTCTGAAGGCACCTCTTCTCAGCTGTCTCTCCAGAGCTTCTGCCTGGTTCCTCACCTCCAGCTCATACACCCTGCGACTGCCCTGTGGAAGAGATACAGGAGTGTGTGTTAGTAAACGCACACATGCACACACACACACACACACACACACACACACACACACACACACACACACACGTACATACAGCAAGAAACACACACACACTCTTGCCAGATACTCACGTCAATGTACTCTTCATCCAACTTGACATTCTTCTCCATGGCCTGTAAAACTTCTACCTGGAACCATCGAAACTGAAGAGGAAGAATTACAACGTTACACCCTGAGGGGGAAGAAAAACAAATGTTACACTCTATGGCAGTGTCCACACACAGGCTATGGATGGAATCAGTGGCATGGACATATTGTAAATAAACATAGATAAATAGGTGGTATAAAGACACTAAATGGTATCAGGAACATATAGACATAGATAAAACAGATACTGACCACTCCCTCCATCTCAGCTGTGAGTCTTCTCTGCGTATCAGATATCTGTACCAGGACATCTCCTGTAGATCACACATACACACATTAGTATCACCAATTAGAAATGATGATAGCATCTCAAAGGGAATGAATGGGGCCGTGCGTCAGAGCTAGCAACCTAGCCTTATTAGCAGTGACAATAGCATCTCATGGGGAACGAATGGGGCCGTGCGTCAGAGCTAGGCGAGCATGACAGTGTAGCTACAGCAGGTCAGCCAAGTGAGAAGGTCAGCGCAGCAGTGTGACCATGAAGAGAGGATCAGGTAGCTGCTTTGAATTATGGATGACAGTCTTTCAGCCGCACTCAATTCATTAGCTCAACTGGCCTACTGTGTGTGTGTGTGTGTGTGTGTGTGTGTGTGTGTGTGTGTGTGTGTGTGTGTGTGTGTGTGTGTGTGTGTGTGTGTGTGTGTGTGTGTGTGTGTGTGAGTGATCATTCCATCCTTACCTCTCAGTAAACTCTGTTCTTATTGCTATTTATTGGCACCATAGGAGCTAGACTGTCCTTCCAAAAAAACAGCGTGCCAAGCTCAGTTTAAATTAACCTCTAGACCGCTCTCATCTCACCCAGTATCGTAAAACACACCGCCTGCCACAACAACCTCAAAGTTACTCAAAGACGCTAAGGAAGTTAACTTCTTTGGGACTGGGGGGCAGTATTGAGTAGCTTGGATGAATAAGGTGCCCAGAGTAAACTGCCTGCTACTCAGTCCCAGTTGCTAATATATGCATATTATTTGCCTATCGAATATACAGTGTCTATGGGGTCATATTGCACTTCCTAAGGCTTCCACTAGATGTCAACAGTCTTTTTTGAACCTTGTTTGATGCTTCTACTGTGAAGGAGGGGGGAATGGGAGCTGAATGAGTCAGAGGTCTGCCAGAGTGGCATGAGAGCGACCTGTGTTCCATTGCATTTCTACAGACAAAGGAATTCTCCGGTTGGAACATTATTGAAGATTTATGATAAAAACATCCTAAAGATTGATTCTATACTTAGTTTGACATGTTTCTACAAACTGTAATATGACTTTTCTTCTGAACTTTCGCCTGGACCTGCCCACGCATCGTGAGTTTGGATTGTGTACTAAACGCTCGAACAAAAAGGAGGTATTTGGACATAAATGATGGACTTTATCGAACAAATCAAACATTTATTTTGGAACTGGGATTCCTGGGAGTGCATTCTGATGAAGATCATCAAAGGTAAGTGAATATATATAATGCTATTTCTGACTTTATTGACTCCACAACATGGTGGATATCTGTATGGCTTGTTTTGTTGTCTGAGCGCTGTACTCAGATTATTGCATGGTGTGCTTTTTCCGTAAAGCTTTTTTGAAATCTGACACAGCGGTTGCATTAAAGGTACTCAGCAAAATGACGTTGTCACGAGTAGCACCCCAGATATTGAGATGAGCGATACGCAAGACTTCGCTCTCAAAGTCGCACACAGTATCTGCGCATGTGCACAGGTTCGCATCACACTGTTCACAGCGTGCTAGCCAGGGCACCAAAACAGCGGAGAAGTTGATCCTCGTGCATCAACGCTCTTAGTTGTTACATAAATTGACCCACTGTGCTATTGACTTTCTGCATCTACGTCATATCGCTGAGTCTACCTTTAAAATAGCCCCAGTTTGTGTTTGGCCCATTATAGCTGGTTCTATGGTACAGTAGACAGATATACACACACACTTACCAAGTGAGCGAGAGGAGAGTGTGTGAAGGGCCTGTTCTCCCATCTTCGCTACAGCACTAAAGTAGGCCTCACTGGTAACAGCCAAGGCTGCAGTGCGCACACACACACACACACACACACACACACACACACACACACACACACACACACACACACACACACACACACACACACACACACACACACACACACACACACACACACACACACACACACACACACACACACACACACACACACCTGTTAGCATTATAGCTATTAACTCACAAGCCCAATAATGACACAAACCAAACCTTGTAATCATATCTTAACTGTCCCAACCAATTGACCCAATAAGTAAAACACCTGTGGTGATGGACTCCTGATACAGGTAAGACTGGGTCCATAAATAGCCCAATGGTTAGGTAACATCCATAGAGGTGGAACGAGGACTCTGGATGGATAGAAACCGTTTTAGCATGGACATAGCCAATGAAGGCTTCCACCATATTAAAGTCACAGAAGCCATCATGGCACAGATACAAAGATGAGCCCTCTTTCTACCTTTATGGGCAACAGGCATCACTTTTCCATGTTACATCTACCTGCTATCTTCTACCTCTATGGGCAACAGGCCTGTCTTTACCATGTTACATCTACCTGCTATCTTCTACCTCTATGGGCAACAAGCATCACTTTACCATGTTACATCTACCTGCTATCTTCTACCTCTATGGGCAACAGGCCTTTATTTACCATGTTACATCTACCTGCTATCTTCTACCTCTATGGGCAACAGGCCTGTCTTTACCATGTTACATATACCTGCTATATTCTACCTCTATGGGCAACAGGCCTGTCTTTACCATGTTACATCTACCTGCTATCTTCTACCTCTATGGGCAACAGGCATCACTTTACCATGTTACATCTACCTGCTATCTTCTACCTCTATGGGCAACAGGCCTTTATTTACCATGTTACATCTACCTGCTATCTTCTACCTCTATGGGCAACAGGCCTGTCTTTACCATGTTACATCTATCTCTATGGGAAACAGGCCTGTATTTACCATGTTACATCTACCTGCTATCTTCTACCTCTATGGGAAACAGGCCTTTATTTTACCATATTACATCTACCTGCTAACTTCTACCTCTATGGGCAACAGGCCTGTCTTTACCATGTTACATCTACCTGCTATCTTCTACATCTATGGGCAACAGGCCTGTCTTTACCATGTTCCATCTACCTGCTATCTTCTACCTCTATGGGAAACAGGCCTTTATTTACCATGTTACATCTATCTGCTATCTTCTACCTTTAGGGTCAACAGGCCTGTCTTTACCATGTTACATCTACCTGCTATCTTCTACCTTTATGGTCAACAGGCCTTTACTTACCATGTTGCATCTACCTGCTATCTTCTACCTCTATGGGAAACAGGCCTTTATTTTACCATATTATATCTACCTGCTAACTTCTACCTCTATGGGCAACAGGCCTTTATGTACCATGTTACATCTACCTGCTATCTTCTACCTCTATGGGCAACAGGCCTGTCTTTACCATGTTACATCTACCTGCTAACTAGCTGACCTGTGATAGATGCCTTGTACTGTTTATATCAGTCAGAGGAAGGATGCTGACATCAATGATGTTAGCCCAACTAGGTCTGGGGAACTTGTCAGAGGGATGACCCCCACACACAATGACACAAATGCATACTTATGTATTAACTTTCACACACACTCACTCATACACACACACACACACACACACACACACACACCTTGGAAAGCCTTGACATAGCTGTTTCCTAATGTAACTAGCGTCTGTAGACCTGGGTTGAACTGTTCCATCAGGTTCTATGGAAGAGAACACAGAACAATCAAACATGGAATATTGGCCAAAACTAAATGCTATGCCTTGTGTTAGGTAGGGCCTACAAGTGGTTGTATATTTAAGCAATAAGGTCCGAAGGGGCGTGGTATATGGCCAATATACCACGGCTAAGGGCTGTTCTTATCTCAACGCAATGTGGAGTGCCTGGATACAGCCCTTAGCCGTGGTATATTGGGCACATATTACAAACCCCCTGAGGTGCCTTACTGCTATTATAAACTGGTTACCAACGTAATTAGAGCAGTACAAATAAAAGTTGTCATATCCGTGGTATATGGACTGATATACAACGGCTGTCAGCCAATCAGAATTCAGTGCTCGAACCACCCAGTTAAATGTTTTTCAGAAAGTTTTTGTACATCCCCCCCCCCCAACACACCCTCATTTAGAGTATTATTGGAGTGTGAAAGATGGGGGTAGATTACTGCCAATACTCTATTTACAACAACATTTCAATAATCTAACCCCATAGTATTAGCCTACCATAAAATATATACTTACCGTGTAAACAGACAATGTAGACTTATGTAACTGATCACTGTTCGCCCCCGACATAGTAACCGCTTCGATTTCCACAAGACAAAAACTGTATAATAACAATTAGGAAAAATAAATGAATAAACTATCTTTAAACTCCAGAGTACTAGTTGAAAGTTTCAAGAAATAAAAGAAATACAGTTGGTAGTAGGCTAGCTAGGAACTAATCAGCGTATTCCGTTACAGGCTTCTTTTCTTTTGATAGTGAAAGTCCCCTTGGCTATTAACCCACTCCTCGTTCTGCCTTGTTGTTCCCTTGTTCTTTCTGCCACCAATAACAACCTGCTGTGATCGTGATAGCTCCTTTCTCTCGCTCCCTCTTTCTCTTATTCGTTAATCAGCCTCTTCATCCCTGCATCATATGCCAATTTTACAGAGGGAAGAAGAGAAAGAGACACCGATACGGCCGGGTCAGCTGAATTATAGATGGATCAGGGTGGAAACATCACCTGTTCCAACTGGGTGGGACGTAGGTAGCTAGGCTCACACTCGGGGCACTACATGTAGTATTAGGAGCACTACATGTAGTATTAGGGGCACTACATGTAGTATTAGGAGCACTACATGTAGTATTAGGAGCACTACATGTAGTATTAGGAGCACTACATGTAGTATTAGGAGCACTACATGTAGTATTAGGAGCACTACATGTAGTATTAGGGGGACTACATGTAGTATTAGGAGCACTACATGTAGTATTAGGAGCACTACATGTAGTATTAGGAGCACTACATGTAGTATTAGGAGCACTACATGTAGTATTAGGAGCACTACATGTAGTATTAGGGGCACTACATGTAGTATTAGGAGCACTACATGTAGTATTAGGAGCACTACATGTAGTATTAGGGGCACTACATGTAGTATTAGGGGCACTACATGTAGTATTAGGAGCACTACATGTAGTATTAGGAGCACTACATGTAGTATTAGGGGCACTACATGTAGTATTAGGAGCACTACATGTAGTATTAGGAGCACTACATGTAGTATTAGGAGCACTACATGTAGTATTAGGGGCACTACATGTAGTATTAGGGGCACTACATGTAGTATTAGATTAAGGTAATAATAAAAATACACTTGTAGGACACATTTCCTGTACATAAGGTAAAGACGAAACTAAAAACTATACATCAAAATGTAGAAAAACATCACACGACCTGTAGGTTTAGCAACCGAGATAGGATACCTTTTATTTTACAGCCCTGTGTTTACCAAGTTATTACTTAGAAATGACGTGTTAAAATGGTCCTTACCTAACTAATTGCAGAGTAATTACACAATAAAAATAAATTATTCAGTTCCGTAGGTTACTATTTTATTCATATATCCACTTCATCATCAATAATAAAGCCAATACACAACCGTACATAGGATATTAATACAAACAAGTGGTGGAGTTCAGTTAAAAACTGAAAGTCAGTCTGAATACCATCCTATTCACTAGGTAGACATACTTTTGGCCAGGGTGCCATATCAGACACAGACAAATAGTGCAGATAGATAGCATCACAACCCATTGAGATCGTTTATTCAAGTAATGTGGTATTTATTCAGTCCGTCCAGTTGAAATAATTATGATTCGAGAGGTTAAGACAGCAAGAAGGCAGATATGATAGGACAAAGGTAGTTACAAGAGATAGATCCGGGTCGTATTCATTAGTGCACACCGTAGCAAATCATAGCAGAACATGTTGCAACGAAAACAAGAGTTTCTTATTGAACAGGTTCAGAATGGCCGCCAGCCCTCCCGTTAAGGCATCATCAACTTGAATGGGGATGTCGGTTGGAGGGATTATGGGTGTAGTATGGTGTAATAATGACGCAAAACAGTGATTCACATCATTTACGTGGCTGCATTTGTTTTATTGGATGTAAATCTGATTATTTGAAGGATTTGGATTAGCTCAATAAATAAATACGTCAGGATATGTCAAGAAGAGGTCAATTGTACAAACTGCAATCCTCTGTTTCTTATCTTTTTCCAGACTTAATGTTTCTGAATGTATTTTCTATATAATTTGTCAGTCTCAGTACTGTTGTGCAAAGCTGATTCTTCCTTTCCCCAGGTTTTAGACTTTGACTTCATTCGTCTGTGAGGAAGAATGAAACTCTCAGACAGACATTCAGTCTCCAGTACAGATTGAAAGAGAAGAAACGTCGCTCTCTCTTATTTTATCTCCCTCTCTCTGTGTGTCTATCTACCTCTTCCCCTCTCTGTGTGTCTCTCTACCTCTTCTCCTCTCTGTGTGTCTCTCTCTACCTCTCTGACAAACTATCAGGTGATGGACATTTGCTCTGAGCTTTTTCAAGTACATGTTTCATCTACACAATGATTACACCCCAATAGAAAATTAGTTTCTACTGAACAAATTGGTAGGTCACTCCCTGTTTCGTTCCATTTGCTTCTGTTGACGAAACGTTTTGCCACAGAATCGGCGTAATGAACAAACCCCTGTTGTGCCAGTAGTAGTACGATGTCCCTCTGTTCATAGAGGTACATCTGGGATTCCCATAGCATGCTCCCATCCCTGCCTCTGCCTCTCCTCTCAGTAGCCGTTGAGTAGTTGCTGTGCCAGGAGTTGGATGTTCTCCCTCTGTTCGTAGAGGTACATCTGGGTCTCCCACAGCATGTCCACCAGCACGGCATCACTCACCTCATCCAGCATCACCTCCTGGGAGAGCTGGGGGCTCAGTCTGGGGGGGATGGGTAGGAGAGAGCAGGCTAGTTCAACAAGAGCACACACACCATAGTGTCACACAGAATGTTTTTAACCTGTTACACCTGTGGGAATTGGCCTTTATGGAATAAAGAATAAGTATGAAATGCATAACCCCTGTAGCAATTGAAAGGGAACAGTTTGGAGATAATGGGGAAATGATTAGACTGAAGGTGAGGACAACAGTTCACCTGACAAGAATGAATCTAAACACTTCACTGTATGTGCATTTTACATTTACTGTTCTTTTCGCTGCATTTGTTGACAACGAAAACTGAAAACACTCTGGATACATTCAGTAAATGATAAGAATATTCCTGGAAAACATGGGGTAGGAGCAACATAAGACAACACAAAAATGACAAGGGTTTCAGTGAGGACTAACTGGAGTCTCCAAGTGGCCACACGTCTCCAGAGTGTGAACAGTTTCAACTATAAGGTGTTTGGAGCTCTCCTAGCTGTGCCGTTGAGGAACTTGATCAAGCACACTTGTAGTTGATTTGTTTGGAACACAAACCTGCAATTACTGTTGATGTTCACACAATCCAAAAACAGTCCATTATAAATATTAATTTGGGTCAGGTGGGCATCATGTGAAAGCTTGTTCCCTTGCCAACATGACTAGTTAAGTTATAAAATAGGATCTAACAGTGTCAGGCTTTCACAAGGCAAACAACAAACAGATTGTAATTTAGGTGCCCATAGAAAGGAGTCCGGAGTGCATTCAGGTGTCGCGCCACATTCCCTTCACAATAAACAAACACAGGCTGATTGTGTTCAGGACATCCCAGGGTACGACGCCATGTCATCTTGTAACTGAACAACAAACCGTGATCATAAAAACGCTGACACTGTATACGACATGAGTTTCACTGATTTGGAGACCAAGTGCACATTTACACCCACAGGTGTCTGCCTGCTCGTATGACATCATTTATTAGAATCCTCAAGGGCTCCATCTTTCAAAATACGTCCAGTCATCTTCATTTACAGCGTTTCCCCTCACCAAGACAAAACGTTTGCAAAAGTTGCCTAACTAGCGGGAGGGACGGGGGCAGCTTGTTGCTGCGCGTGGTGCTGAAGTGCAGAACACCTGTCAGTCAAACCCCACACAGAGCTGTGAAGCAGACCCTGACCTCATGTATATCACGTCACTGTACTGCCACTAAGTTCCAGTTTAGGTGTTTATTAGAGCCCAAATCTACCATTTTCAACCCGTTTCTGGGTACGAGTGCAAAGGGTTAAAACTTTCCATTTCCAATGTACAACAGAGACATACACTATACATACACTGAGTGGACAAAACATTAGGAACACCTTCCTAATATTGAGTTGCACCACCTTTTGCCCTCAGAAGAGCCTCAATTCGTCGAGGCATGGACTCTACAAGGTGTCGAAAGCGTTTCACAGGGATGCACAGGCCCATGTTGACTCCAATGCTTCCCACAGTTGTGTCAAGTTTGCTGGATGTCCTTTTGGTGGTGGACCATTCTTGATACACACGGGAAACTGTTGAGCATGAAAAACCCAGCAGCGTTGTAGTTCTTGACACACTCAAAGCAGTGCGCCTGGCACCTAATACTGTACCCCGTTCAAAGGCACTTAAATCGTTTGTCTTGCCCGTTCACCATCTGTATGGCACACATACACAACAACCCATGTCTCAATGCTTAAAAATCCTTATTTAACCTGTCTCCTCCCCTTCATCTACACTGATTGAAGTGGATTTAACAAGTGACATCAATAAGGGATCATAGCTTTCAACTGAATTCTCCTGGTCAGTCTACGTCATGGAAAGAGCAGTTGTTCTTAATGTTTTGTCCACTCCATGTATATGAGTGGGATTCAACGTGCCATATGACCACTAGTATCAGTATGACGAGGTTAGTGTCAGGCTGACCTGTGGTAGACAGTATCAGTATGATGAGGTTAGTGTCAGACTGACCTGTGGTAGACAGTATCAGTATGACGAGGTTAGTGTCAGGCTGACCTGTGGTAGACAGTATCAGTATGACGAGGTTAGTGTCAGACTGACCTGTGGTAGACAGTATCAGTATGATGAGATTAGTGTCAGACTGACCTGTGGTAGACAGTATCAGTATGACGAGGTTAGTGTCAGACTGACCTGTGGTAGACAGTATGATGAGGTTAGTGTCAGACAGTATGATGAGGCCAGTGTCAGACTGACCTGTGGTAGACAGTATCAGTATGACGAGGTTAGCGTCAGACTGACCTGTGGTAGACAGTATCAGTATGACGAGGTTAGTGTCAGACTGACCTGTGGTAGACAGTATCAGTATGACGAGGTTAGCGTCAGACTGACCTGTGGTAGACAGTATCAGTATGACGAGGTTAGCGTCAGACTGACCTGTGGTAGACAGTATCAGTATGACGAGGTTAGTGTCAGACTGACCTGTGGTAGACAGTATGATGAGGTTAGTGTCAGACTGACCTGTGGTAGACAGTATCAGTATGACGAGGTTAGTGTCAGACTGACCTGTGGTAGACAGTATCAGTATGATGAGATTAGTGTCAGACTGACCTGTGGTAGACAGTATCAGTATGACGAGGTTAGTGTCAGACTGACCTGTGGTAGACAGTATCAGTATGATGAGATTAGTGTCAGACTGACCTGTGGTAGACAGTATGACGAGGTTAGTGTCAGACTGACCTGTGGTAGACAGTATGATGAGGTTAGTGTCAGACAGTATGATGAGGCCAGTGTCAGACTGACCTGTGGTAGACAGTATCAGTATGACGAGGTTAGCGTCAGACTGACCTGTGGTAGACAGTATCAGTATGACGAGGTTAGCGTCAGACTGACCTGTGGTAGACAGTATCAGTATGACGAGGTTAGTGTCAGACTGACCTGTGGTAGACAGTATGATGAGGTTAGCGTCAGACTGACCTGTGGTAGACAGTATCAGTATGACGAGGTTAGTGTCAGACTGACCTGTGGTAGACAGTATGATGAGGTTAGCGTCAGACTGACCTGTGGTAGACAGTATCAGTATGACGAGGTTAGTGTCAGACTGACCTGTGGTAGACAGTATGATGAGGTTAGTGTCAGACTGACCTGTGGTAGACAGTATCAGTATGACGAGGTTAGTGTCAGACTGACCTGTGGTAGACAGTATCAGTATGACGAGGTTAGCGTCAGACTGACCTGTGGTAGACAGTATCAGTATGACGAGGTTAGCGTCAGACTGACCTGTGGTAGACAGTATCAGTATGACGAGGTTAGCGTCAGACTGACCTGTGGTAGACAGTATCAGTATGACGAGGTTAGCGTCAGACTGACCTGTGGTAGACAGTATCAGTATGACGAGGT
This sequence comes from Salvelinus alpinus, assembly GCF_045679555.1. Taxonomy (NCBI): domain Eukaryota; kingdom Metazoa; phylum Chordata; class Actinopteri; order Salmoniformes; family Salmonidae; genus Salvelinus; species Salvelinus alpinus. The sequence goes on along the minus strand of NC_092087.1, from coordinate 85,133,329 downwards.
TAGTGTCAGACTGACCTGTGGTAGACAGTATGATGAGGTTAGTGTCAGACTGACCTGTGGTAGACAGTATCAGTATGATGAGGCCAGCGTCAGACTGACCTGTGGTAGACAGTATGATGAGGTTAGTGTCAGACTGACCTGTGGTAGACAGTATCAGTATGACGAGGTTAGTGTCAGACTGACCTGTGGTAGACAGTATCAGTATGATGAGATTAGTGTCAGACTGACCTGTGGTAGACAGTATCAGTATGACGAGGTTAGTGTCAGACTGACCTGTGGTAGACAGTATGATGAGGTTAGTGTCAGACTGACCTGTGGTAGACAGTATCAGTATGATGAGGCCAGCGTCAGACTGACCTGTGGTAGACAGTATGATGAGGTTAGTGTCAGACTGACCTGTGGTAGACAGTATCAGTATGACGAGGTTAGTGTCAGACTGACCTGTGGTAGACAGTATCAGTATGATGAGATTAGTGTCACACTGACCTGTGGTAGACAGTATGATGAGGTTAGTGTCAGACAGTATGATGAGGCCAGTGTCAGACTGACCTGTGGTAGACAGTATCAGTATGACGAGGTTAGCGTCAGACTGACCTGTGGTAGACAGTATCAGTATGACGAGGTTAGCGTCAGACTGACCTGTGGTAGACAGTATCAGTATGACGAGGTTAGCGTCAGACTGACCTGTGGTAGACAGTATCAGTATGACGAGGTTAGTGTCAGACTGACCTGTGGTAGACAGTATGATGAGGTTAGCGTCAGACTGACCTGTGGTAGACAGTATGATGAGGTTAGCGTCAGACTGACCTGTGGTAGACAGTATCAGTATGACGAGGTTAGTGTCAGACTGACCTGTGGTAGACAGTATCAGTATGACGAGGTTAGTGTCAGACTGACCTGTGGTAGACAGTATCAGTATGACGAGGTTAGTGTCAGACTGACCTGTGGTAGACAGTATCAGTATGACGAGGTTAGCGTCAGACTGACCTGTGGTAGACAGTATCAGTATGACGAGGTTAGCGTCAGACTGACCTGTGGTAGACAGTATCAGTATGATGAGGTTAGTGTCAGACTGACCTGTGGTAGACAGTATCAGTATGATGAGGTTAGTGTCAGACTGACCTGTGGTAGACAGTATCAGTATGACGAGGTTAGTGTCAGACTGACCTGTGGTAGACAGTATCAGTATGACGAGGTTAGTGTCAGACTGACCTGTGGTAGACAGTATCAGTATGATGAGGCCAGCGTCAGACTGACCTGTGGTAGACAGTATCAGTATGATGAGGTTAGCGTCAGACTGACCTGTGGTAGACAGTATCAGTATGATGAGGTTAGTGTCAGACTGACCTGTGGTAGACAGTATCAGTATGATGAGGTTAGTGTCAGACTGACCTGTGGTAGACAGTATCAGTATGACGAGGTTAGTGTCAGACTGACCTGTGGTAGACAGTATCAGTATGACGAGGTTAGCGTCAGACTGACCTGTGGTAGACAGTATCAGTATGACGAGGTTAGTGTCAGACTGACCTGTGGTAGACAGTATGATGAGGTTAGCGTCAGACTGACCTGTGGTAGACAGTATGATGAGGTTAGCGTCAGACTGACCTGTGGTAGACAGTATCAGTATGACGAGGTTAGTGTCAGACTGACCTGTGGTAGACAGTATGATGAGGTTAGTGTCAGACTGACCTGTGGTAGACAGTATCAGTATGACGAGGTTAGTGTCAGACTGACCTGTGGTAGACAGTATCAGTATGACGAGGTTAGTGTCAGACTGACCTGTGGTAGACAGTATCAGTATGACGAGGTTAGTGTCAGACTGACCTGTGGTAGACAGTATCAGTATGACGAGGTTAGCGTCAGACTGACCTGTGGTAGACAGTATCAGTATGATGAGGTTAGTGTCAGACTGACCTGTGGTAGACAGTATCAGTATGATGAGGTTAGTGTCAGACTGACCTGTGGTAGACAGTATCAGTATGACGAGGTTAGTGTCAGACTGACCTGTGGTAGACAGTATCAGTATGACGAGGTTAGTGTCAGACTGACCTGTGGTAGACAGTATCAGTATGATGAGGCCAGCGTCAGACTGACCTGTGGTAGACAGTATCAGTATGATGAGGTTAGTGTCAGACTGACCTGTGGTAGACAGTATCAGTATGACGAGGTTAGTGTCAGACTGACCTGTGGTAGACAGTATCAGTATGATGAGGTTAGTGTCAGACTGACCTGTGGTAGACAGTATCAGTATGACGAGGTTAGTGTCAGACTGACCTGTGGTAGACAGTATCAGTATGACGAGGTTAGTGTCAGACTGACCTGTGGTAGACAGTATCAGTATGATGAGGCCAGTGTCAGACTGACCTGTGGTAGACAGTATGACGAGGTTAGTGTCAGACTGACCTGTTGTAGACAGTATCAGTCATCTCACACCAGGACCTGGCCCTGTCCACAGCACAACCATCAGAGTCTGTACACTGACAGACAGGAGGAGGGAGAGAGACAGAGGAAATCAGTGTATGTTGCAGATGAGTAATATAACAGGGACCTCTTCATACAGGGACTAACTACTAGGACATTGGTTTCAGAGCGGAAATGTTGAATGAAAATGTGAAGATTTTTTATATGAATTACTATAAAAAATTTGTTTCACCAATTCAAACAGTGAACTAAACAGTATTCCTGGATAAAAGGTCACTCACAATAAATCAAAATCAACCAATCGTTAAACCAACTCACGCAGTCCACCAGCATCTTGCCCAGTTCCTTGGCGCCTACAAAGCTCTTAGCCAGTTCCAGAGGGTTGGAGGGTCTGAACACGTCGACAGAGTTCACCACTACCTGGGGAGGCTTACCTGTCCCAATAAACATGACATAATATTACACCTCCATATGATTTCTACATATTATAATATACCAATATAAAGCTCTTACCTGTCCCAATAAATATCATAATATACACATCCATATGATTTCTACATATTATAATATACCAATATAAAGCTCTTACCTGTCCCAATAAATATCATAATATACACATCCATATGATTTCTACATATTATAATATACCAATATAAAGCTCTCACCTGTCCCAATAAATATCATAATATACACATCCATATGATTTCTACATATTATAATATACCAATATAAAGCTCTTACCTGTCCCAATAAATATCATAATATACACATCCATATGATTTCTACATATTATAATATACCAATATAAAGCTCTTACCTGTCCCTAAAGAAACTACCACACCTAGACGCTGCACCTCTGATCCACGCCCCTACATTCAAAATAAAGAGAGAGAGAGAGAGACAGAGATGTTAAACAGACGAGTCAGTACAAAAGGAACATTTCAGATGAAACTTCTTAGAGTCACACCTCTGCTTTCAGGGATTTGTTGTATTGGTGGATCTCAGTCATGGCATCCAGTGTCGGGTTATTGGCCAGCAGCCCTCCGTCCAGAAACCGCCCCATTGGTCGGAAGTAGGTGGGGGCGGCGCCACTGGAACGGGCGGCTCTCCACACGACCTGCTCTGATAGGATGAGAGGGTTGGGGCTAAGCATCAAATCAACCAATCAATCAGACAAAATCATGATTGATGATGAAAAAAGTTCAAGTGAAATTGGTGAGGCGTGAGAGCAGATTCACCAAGCATCTTCACTGTGACCCTTTCACCTCCACACACTCAGAGAGAACAGGCATCACACACACACACACACAGAGAGACAGAGACCAAACACACAGACCACACACACTGACATAACACACACACAGAGACATAACACACACCTTGGTCTGTCACCTTCCTACGTTTTTTAGCAGGTTCCTGAGTGTATCCAACTATCAACACATCCTCATCCTCCCATCCTGAAACAACAACACACACACTCATACCACCACCAGATGGAAACACAGCTGGCCCTGACACACACACTCCAAACAACACCGACACTCAGACCACAGGGCGAACATTATCAATCAAATGTATTTAAAAAGCCCTTTTTACATCAGCTGATATATCAAAGTGCTGTACAGAAACGCAGCCTAAAACCCCAAACAGCAAGCAATGCAGATGTAGAAGCACGGTGGCTAGGAAAAACTCCCTAGAAAGGCAGGAACCTAGGAGGAAACCTAGAGAGGAACCAGGCTCTGAGGGGTCAGTCCTCTTCTGGCTGTGCCGGGTGGAGATTAGAAGAGTACACGGCCATTATCACGTCACACACTGAGGTAGAACACAAACACAGCCTGCCCCCCCACTCTTACCTTGTGGTATGGTGAGGGGAAGGAAGTTGGCTGTGGCAGCGTAGGGGCGTTCTCTGGGCAGGGAGGGGGGGTCGTAGTTCCTAAAGAGATGGAGCTCTCCTGGATGTCTGTCTGCCAGCACACTGGTTACCATCACCCTGTGGAGAGAGACAGAAACACACACACAGAGACACAGTGACACAGAGAAACACATACAGACAAACAATATTAGAGAAAGGATCCTTCAGGATGAGAGAACATTCATAGCTCATGAATATACAATTTAAACTAATGAAATAGTGTTAGTATTACAGCAGCACCCTGAGTTGACCAATCAGACAAAGCCAGAGTGTTTCCATGGTTACCTGGGGTGCCGTACGTCTGTCATCATGGTGTTCTCTCCGAACTCTTTTTTCAGGAAGTCCTCCAGAGGGGCCGACTCGTAGGGTCGCGACCCCTTGAACACCTGCTCCTTCATACGGAAGTAGAGGCATCGCAGATACTCCATATCCTTACCTAGAGAGAGAGAGAGAGAGATTTACCTCATATCCTTACCTAGAGAGAGAGAGAGACGAGAGAGAGACAGAGAGAGAGACAGAGAGAGAGACAGAGAGAGAGACAGAGAGAGAGACAGAGACAGAGACAGAGACAGAGACAGAGAGACAGAGACAGAGACAGAGAGACAGAGAGACAGAGAGACAGAGAGACAGAGAGACAGAGAGACAGAGAGACAGAGAGACAGAGAGACAGAGAGACAGAGAGACAGAGAGACAGAGAGACAGAGAGACAGAGAGACAGAGACAGAGACAGAGACAGAGACAGAGAGAGAGAGAGAGAGAGAGAGAGAGAGAGAGAGAGAGAGGGAGAGAGAGAGGGAGAGAGAGAGGGAGAGAGGGAGAGAGATTTACTCCATATCCTTACCTGGAGAGAGAAGAGAGAGAGAAGAGAGAGAGAAAGGAGATTTACTCCATATCCTTACCTGGAAAGGTACGACAGCATCTCACAAACAAACACGTTCAATGTTGAAAGGGTTACGGTTCAAGGCTGCTCTTTAAGAAGTTAGGGACAACTTTGTATGAAAAAAAACAATCCATTAAAAATATTAAGGACCACATCAACTATATAAAACACATACATAACACCATTTGAGTTTCTCTGCACACACGCAGTGTCAGCTCACCATGGGTGATAGCCAGGGCCAGTATGCCCCCTGTGCTGGTCCCAGAAACCCAGTCAAAGAGTTCCTTGATGGGCCTGCCTGCCTCTTTCTCCAGGGCGATTAACAACTGGATCAGAACCAAGCCTTTAATGCCCCCTCCATCCAGACACAGCAGTCTGTCTATCCTAGAGAGGAGAGGAGGCCATTAGAGTGACTCTTACACAGCAGGAGAAAGAGGAACAAGCCATTCAGACAATATATAAAAGTAATTTGTCTATATTGTACACTTGACTATTCATTCAAACTGGTGTAATAATTAATCAACCAACCAAGGAATCACAGATCAGCAGTACTTTGAAATAAGACAAAACTGATAAATATCTAAATAACCAAAATAAAATACACAGAAACGTACTTCCTTCTTCCTGTTTTGAACCCGTCGACTTCCTCCCGGCCACGACTCATTGCTCCCACCGCCGCCGCAACGTGCATGATGTCCTCGAACCCTATCGGCCAATCACAGACAAGGACCCAGGTCTAATCAACCAATAGGAGCGCAGAGTGGAATGGAAGAGGAGGGACAGAGAGAAAGGGATGAGCCTGGGGGAAAAGGGAGTGAGAGAAGTGGGAAGAGACAGAAGAGAGGGGAGAAGTAACAGCATAATTCAAAATGCAGGGAGAGAAGAGAGGGATGAATATAAACATGGAGCGATAACAGAGGGAAGGATGAATTAAAAACAAAGCAGATGAATGTTCAAAGGGGCTGACAAAAATAAAAAAGGGAGGGAAAAGAAAGAAAAAAGAGAGAAAAGGAGAAAGTCTTCAAAAGGGGAAGACCATAAGGTAAGGAGGATCACGATGCCGGAGAGAGGGATAGTGGGAGACTTCAGTAACGAAAAGAGAGAAAACAAAAAGAGGGGATGAAAGAAAGGATAAAACACCATCAAATAAAGGAGGGGTCAGAGAACAGAGAGGGAGGTTCTGGGGTTGGGGGTCAGAGAAGAGAGAGGGAGGGAGGTTCTGGGGTATTGGGGTTGGGGGTCAGAGAAGAGAGAGGGAGAGAGGTTCTGGGGTATTGGGGTTGGGGGTCAGAGAAGAGAGAGGGAGGGAGGTTCTGGGGTTGGGGGTCAGAGAAGAGAGAGGGAGGGAGGTTCTGGGGTTGGGGGTCAGAGAAGAGAGAGGGAGGTTCTGGGGTTGGGGGTCAGAGAAGAGAGAGGGAGGTAGGTTCTGGAGTATTGGGGTTGGGGGTCAGAGAAGAGAGAGGGAGGTTCTGGGGTATTGGGGGTCAGAGAAGAGGGAGGGAGGGAGGTTCTGGGGTATTGGGGTTGGGGGTCAGAGAAGAGAGAGGGAGGGAGGTTCTGGGGTATTGGGGTTGGGGGTCAGAGAAGAGAGAGGGAGGTTCTGGGGTTGGGGGTCAGAGAAGAGAAGAGAGAGGGAGGGAGGTTCTGGGGTATTGGGGTTGGGGGTCAGAGAAGAGAGAGGGAGGGAGGTTCTGGGGTATTGGGGTTGGAGGTCAGAGAAGAGAGAGGGAGGGAGGTTCTGGGGGTATTGGGGTTGGGGGTCAGAGAAGAGAGAGGGAGGGAGGTTCTGGGGTATTGGGGTTGGGGGTCAGAGAAGAGAGAGGGAGGTTCTGGGGTTGGGGGTCAGAGAAGAGAAGAGAAGAGAGAGGGAGGGAGGGAGGTTCTGGTGTATTGGGGTTGGGGGTCAGAGAAGAGAGAGGGAGGTTCTGGGGTTGGGGGTCAGAGAAGAGAAGAGAGAGGGAGGGAGGTTCTGGGGTATTGGGGTTGGGGGTCAGAGAAGAGAGAGGGAGGGAGGTTCTGGGGTATTGGGGTTGGAGGTCAGAGAAGAGAGAGGGAGGGAGGTTCTGGGGGTATTGGGGTTGGGGGTCAGAGAAGAGAGAGGGAGGGAGGTTCTGGGGTATTGGGGTTGGGGGTCAGAGAAGAGAGAGGGAGGTTCTGGGGTTGGGGGTCAGAGAAGAGAAGAGAAGAGAGAGGGAGGGAGGTTCTGGTGTATTGGGGTTGGGGGTCAGAGAAGAGAGAGGGAGGTTCTGGAGTTGGGGGTCAGAGAAGAGAGGAAGGGAGGTTCTGGGGTATTGGGGTTGGGGGTCAGAGAAGAGAGAGGGAGGGAGGTTCTGGGGTATTGGGGTTGGGGGTCAGAGAAGAGAGAGGGAGGTTCTGGGGTTGGGGGTCAGAGAAGAGAGAGGGAGGGAGGTTCTGGGGTATTGGGGTTGGGGGTCAGAGAAGAGAGAGGGAGGTTCTGGGGTTGGGGGTCAGAGAAGAGAGAGGGAGGGAGGTTCTGGGGTATTGGGGTTGGGGGTCAGAGAAGAGAGAGGGAGGGAGGTTCTGGGGTTGGGGGTCAGAGAAGAGAGAAGGAGGGTGGTTCTGGTGGGTTGGGGGTCAGCGGGTGAAAGATTAAATGGTATCAGGGCCTGTATTCATAAAGCATCTCAGAGTAGGAGTGCTGATCTAAGATCAGATCCCCTCTATCAAACTCATTATGATCAGAACGGCAGAACTGATCCTAGCACTCCTACTCTGAGATGCTTGATACATATGGCCCCAGAAGGAGAAGGGTCAGAGAGACATTTGGGGATTGAGGATGGGGGGGGGGGGGGGGGGGCTTTACCTATGCCTGGTGAGGAAGCAGCCTTCTTGGGGGGAGGATGGGGGTTGAGGGGGGAGGAGGGTGGGGCGCACCGCTCTACCCCTACACTACACAGCATGTTCAGTAGCACCTTTCTGTTGGAGCCTTCAGTCAATCAACACACCAAGCCACGGGGTTAGAGACATGCACACACAATGATAAGAGAGAGAGAGAGAGAGGAGAGGGGAGGAGGAGAGGGGGGGTGAAGGGATGGAGAGTGAGAGAAAGAGGTAGATAGGTGGAGGTTGAGAGAGAGAGAATGAGAGAGTGAAAGAATAGGTCGGGAGAGAGTGGGAAGAGAGAGCAAAATGAACTGATGAACTTTAGCAAAGCATTATTCAATTTCACAAACAGTCAGTTACAGAGAGAGAAAGAAAGAGAGAGACAGAGTGCTAAAACAGATCATACAGGCATTCACACATGACACACAAACAATCACATGCAGATTTGAACACCACGCATCGTTTCCATAGAAAGACATAGATAACATGTAGTATTTTGTATTGAGATATTATCAATCAATAAAAACGATATAAATGTATAACCATGGCAACCACAACAGAGGGGTTGATTGACATGGACAATAACTTCAAAAATACAGAAATGAACACCAGGCGGCAGGTTTGATAGGATGTAGATACATTTACATTTACATTACATTTAAGTCATTTAGCAGACAGCTTTCAATACGACCTGCTAGCTAAAATCCCCGCTTGCTCACGTTAGCTTGTTTCAACTCTGACTTGCAAGCTAACGTTAGATAGCTAGCATTCGAAGTCTGACGGTTCTCATGAACGTTTATTGTGTAATGTAAAAATAAATGAAGGATCCAACTATGTTGGTAATTTGTCTCACGTCTCACTACTGCAGTATGCTACTGATTGTCCGTGTGCTAGCTAAGAGCAACAAACCTACACAAGCTAAACTTGAAAGCATCCAGCACTGATTAGCTTTCATTAGCTAGCTTACATTAGCTATATTAATGCTATAAACCACTGATAATGTTTTGAAATAACATATATTTCTTTGATTGTATATACATAGTCTTAGCAAGCTCTTTGGCAGCAAGCTAAGCTTTTTTTAGCTATAATATTCAGCTACCTCGCTAGCTTTACAAACGTTAGCTTAGCTGACAACCTGTCTCAGGCTGCTGGCTTCCTAAGTGACAGTGGCTGACAAACCAAGTGTTGGTGAAAAAACCCAGGAAACTGTAATTCCCAGAAAGTCCCCCGCAATTTGACCCACCCTCGAGCGAAAGGCCTATGATCATTTCAGCACATTTCAAACAGCTGATTAATCAATGTAATCGGGCAATGAGCAGGGTTCACATGATCAATGAATACAATATACTGTAGTTAATGTTATATTAATGTTCACACAGCCCTAACATAACATATGCATGCTATATCATCCACAATAACACATGCTTTTGAATTCATTAATATCCACATCAACATTAGATTGTTGTTGTGTTAGGATTCATTCATCTGCTGGCTTGTGACGTCAGCGTTTTATAAAGGCACCAAGGAACTAACACTCCTCTACTTTTCTCATTAATTCATCCATCCATTCATTCCCTTTGCTCACTCTATCCCTCCATCCACCTACTCTATTCCCTTCCCTCTCGACCCCCCCTCCAATCCCTCTCACCTTTACTAGTGCGTGATGCTTTGAGTCCAGGTGTCTCACCCTCTCCCCCATCCTCCTTTTTCCCTCCCTCCTCTCTTTCTTCCCTCTCACCTTTACTAGTGCGTGCTGCTATCAATCCGGGAGTCTCTCCCAGGTCATTGTGCATCTCCACGTCGGCTCCAAACACGATCAGAGCCTTGATCAGTTCCATGTGGTCCATCTGTAAGTAGCGAAACAGCAGGGTCAGAGAGAAAAACAAGAGGTCATGAACGGGACCATGTAGTGTCCAAATTCTAACCCTAGACCGTACCCCTAATCATTCCCGTCTAACCCTAGGCCGTACCCCTAATCATTCCCGTCTAACCCTAGACCGTACCCCTAATCATTCCCGTCTAACCCTAGACCGTACCCCTAATCATTCCCGTCTAACCCTAGGCCGTAACCTAATCATTCCCGTCTAACCCTAGGCCGTACCCCTAATCATTCCCGTCTAACCCTAGGCCGTACCCCTAATCATTCCCGTCTAACCCTAGACCGTACCCCTAATCATTCCCGTCTAACCCTAGACCGTACCCCTAATCATTCCCGTCTAACCCTAGGCCGTACCCCTAATCATTCCCGTCTAACCCTAGGCCGTACCCCTAATCATTCCCGTCTAACCCTAGACCGTACCCCTAATCATTCCCGTCTAACCCTAGGCCGTACCCCTAATCATTCCCGTCTAACCCTAGACCGTACCCCTAATCATTCCCGTCTAACCCTAGACCGTACCCCTAATCATTCCCGTCTAACCCTAGACCGTACCCCTAATCATTCCCGTCTAACCCTAGACCGTACCCCTAATCATTCCCGTCTAACCCTAGACCGTACCCCTAATCATTCCCGTCTAACCCTAGACCGTACCCCTAATCATTCCCGTCTAACCCTAGACCGTACCCCTAATCATTCCCGTCTAACCCTAGACCGTACCCCTAATCATTCCCGTGTAACCCTAGACCGTACCCCTAATCATTCCCGTCTAACCCTAGACCGTACCCCTAATCATTCCCGTCTAACCCTAGACCGTACCCCTAATCATTCCCGTCTAACCCTAGGCCGTACCCCTAATCATTCCCGTCTAACCCTAGGCCGTACCCCTAATCATTCCCGTCTAACCCTAGGCCGTACCCCTAATCATTCCCGTCTAACCCTAGGCCGTACCCCTAATCATTCCCGTCTAACCCTAGACCGTACCCCTAATCATTCCCGTCTAACCCTAGACCGTACCCCTAATCATTCCGATATCCATCCTGCCCTGCCATTTTCGAAAGCCAAGTCTATAAACAGATCACTGACCGTTTCGAATCCGACCATACCTTCTCCGCTGTGCAATCCGGTTTCCGAGCTGGTCACGGGTGCACCTCGGCCACCCTCAAGGTACTAAACGATATCATAACCGCCATCGATAAAAGACAGTACTGTGCAGCTGTCTTCATCGACCTGGCCAAGGCTTTCGACTCTGTCAATCACCGTATTCTTATCGGCAGACTCAATAGCCTTGGTTTCTCAAATGACTGCCTCGCCTGGTTCACCAACTACTTCTCAGACATAGTTCAGTGTGTCAAATCGGAGGGCCTGTTGTCCGGACCTCTGGCAGTCTCTATGGGGGTACCACATGGTTCAATTCTCGGGCCAAGTCTTTTCTCTGTATATATCAACGATGTCGCTCTTGCTGCGGGTGATTCCCTGATCCACCTCTACGCAGACGACACCATTCTGTATATATCTGGCCCTTCCTTGGAAACGGTGTTAACTAACCTCCAAACGAGCTTCAATGCCATACAACACTCCTTCCGTGGTCTCCAACTGCTCTTAAATGCAAGCAAAACTAAATTAATGCTCTTCAACCGATCGCCGCCCACCCGTCCAGCATCACTACTCTGGATGGTTTTGACTTAGAATATGCGGACAACTACAAATACCTAGGTGTCTGGTTAGACTGTAAACTCTCCTTCCAGACTCACATTAAGCATCTCCAATCCAAAATGAAATCTAGAATCGGCTTCCTATTTCGCAACAAAGCGTCCTTTACTCATGCTGCCAAACATACCCTCGTAAAACTGAGCATCCTACCGATCCTACTCAACAAATTGGATGCAGTCTATCACAGTGCCATCCGTTTTGTCACCAAAGCCCCATATACTACCCACCACTGCGACCTGTACGCTCTCGTTGGCTGGCCCTCGCTTCATACTCGTCGCCAAACCCACTGGCTCCAGGTCATCTACAAGTCTCTGCTAGGTAAAGCCCCGCCTGATCTCAGCTCACTGGTCACCATAGCAGCACCCACCCATAGCACGCGCTCCAGCAGGTATATCTCACTGGTCACCCCCAAAGCTAATTCTTCCTTTGGCCGTCTTTCCTTCCAGTTCTCTGCTGCCAATGACTGGAACGAACTGCAAAAAATCACTGAAGCTGGAGACTCATATCTCCCTCACTAGCTTTAAGCACCAGCTGTCAGAGCTGTTAACTCGAAATGACACAACGACAAGGTTCCAGTTTAACAAAGTTTACTATACGAACACATTACAAGGTAGCCATTCCACTCCAGGCTAGGTCGATCAACTACAAGACGCCCTGCGCAGGCGCACTCTTGACTGAGTGATAGCCCCGTAATAACAGAAATATAGGGATACTTAAAACATGAACTTAACAAGAGCAGCTCACAGATCACTGCACAGCTCATCTGTAAATAGCCCATCCAACTGCCTCATCCCTATACTGTATTTATTTATTTATCTTGCTCCTTTGCACCCCAGTAGCTCTACTTGCACAATCATCTTCTGCACATCTATCACTCCAGTGTTTAATTGATATATTGTAATTACTTCACCACCATGGCTTATTTAATTGCCTTACCTCCCTTATCCTACCTCATTTGCACACACTGTATATAGACTTTTTCTACTGTATTATTGACTGTATGTTTGTTTATTCCATGTGTAACTGTTGTTGTATATGTCGAACTGCTTTGCTTTATCTTGGCCAGGTCGCAGTTGTAAATGAGAACTTGTTCTCAACTAGCCTACCTGGTTAAATAAAGGTGTATATATATAAATAAATAAAAATTAAGACTGTACCCCTAATCATTTCCATCTAACCCTAGACCGTACTAATCATTTGTCATATTGTTGAGGGGATTCATATGTTTGAGATAAAGAGGAAGGTTACCGAAGCATTAAACTCCCACTGAGTGCAACAAACACACCCTCCCTACCTTCATAGCCAGAGGCAGGGCCGTGTTTCCTCTCTGTGTTTAACACACACACACACACCCGCCCTACCTTCATAGCCAGGGCTGTGTTTCCCCTCTGTGTGTGACACGCACACACACCCTCCCTTCATAGCCAGAGGCAGGGCTGTGTTTCCCCTCTGTGTGTAACACACACACACTTCATAGCCAGATGCAGGGCCGTGTTTCCCCTCTGTGACACACACACACACATAAATCACACACACCCTCCCTACCTTCATAGCCAGAGGCAGGGACGTGTTTCCCCTCTGTGACACACACATACACACACACACACACCCTACCTTCATAGCCAGATGCAGGGCTGTGTTCCCATCCTGACCCTTGAGGTTGGGTTCCCCCCCGTGTGTGAGCAGCACCATGGAAGCGTCGAAGCGCCCCCTCTTGGTCAGGACGTGCAGTGCACTCTCCCCTGTCTTACTGAGGTAGTTCACCAAGCAACCTCGCTCCAGCAGCGTACGACACATCTAGAGGGGGGGGGGGGGGGGGGGGGGGGGAGGGAGGGGGGGTGGTAGAGGGGAGGGAAAGCATGATAGCACTTAGCCATGTTTAACACAGACTTGTAAATAATATCTGTTGACCATAACTTGATACATAGAAACAAGTAGGTACTTCAGGTTTCAGTACGTTTAACTAGGAACAGTAGTAAACATGTTGTTCCCCACAGAATGATGCAGCGCCCCCTTGGCCCACTCAGTGTAGTTTTGTCAAACGTTGGATCTCCACAGCGAGATGCATTCACCCAAGTTTCCTGTTTCTCATGAGGAGAAGCATATACAGTACAAAGTGTCATGACTGGAGCGCAACAGGACAGGAGAAATGCTTGTTCAAACTTTCTCAGTTCAGCTGATTACTATATCGCCCCCTTTGGGCCAATCAGTGTAGTTTCGCAAATGCCGGATCTCTATGGCAAACCACATCATTCACCCGAGTTTCGTTAAAAAATAATAATAATTTTTTTAATTAAAAATCAGGCGAGTGGTGTCTGAGATATCGCGTGTGACTAACGTACGTACCAGGGTTTCCGTTAGGAAAAAGACGCCGGACAACATGACCGGCAAGATGTTAATGGACATTTGAGAGATTTACCGGACATTTGAGAGATTTACCGGACATTTGAGAGATTTACCGGACATTTGAGAGATTTACCGGGCCCATTTGCATTGGGTGCGTAACCCAGTAGGGCGTCCACCCACAATGCTCAGAACGACAGAAATCACGTTTAGATTATGGTAATTCATCGTAACATTACCACCCACAATGCTCAGAACGACAGAAATCACGTTTAGATTATGGTAATTCATCGTAACATTACGTGCAACTCCTGTAATGAAGCAGCCAATACAGCGTCATTTGCTAAAATGCAATTTGTGGGAAAACACTAGGAAGAGTTTCTAATATGACTAGGATTGTGGCTTTGGCTTCTGGACAACGAAAGAACGTCAAAAACCAATAGAACAGGAGAGAAATGCTAGTTTCAATGGGGAAGACGTCATAAAATAATTGCTTCCATGTGTGTATGGTGGGATTTTGACAAGGCTACTTTGAAGCAAGGTAAGACATGCCTCATAATATGAAGTAAAACTTTCAGGTTTCAAACAATGAAGTATATGTTTTCAAAATGCATACTGCCTCCAGCTCACATTGTAAAGTGGTGGGTGACACGCTGATAGCCTCCCTACCGTTGCTTATGCACTTGAACAGCGATTGGGAGGCGCATTTCAATTACCAGTTGAGAAATATAAAAATAGTAGCAATTCTTTTCACAAAATTAGGCAAATTAAACTATAGACGGACAATTTGGCAAGCAAAACATTTATCGTTTTTACATCGGCCAAAAGTCGGTAAATGGAAACCCTGGTAAGCATGTTAGTAGGTACGAACGGACGGAAACAGATCCAAAGTTCCTCTGATTTTAATCATAGAGGGGCAATTAAAATACTTTATCACAATTAATTTTGGGTGAAAAAGTGTAAGTGTAATTGTAAAGTGTTCCCCTCTACCTCCGCAGTCTTGCACCAGTGTAGGGGGGTTCCTCCATAGACGGCATCTTCTACCTGTAGCTGACCTGGGTCTGCATCCAGGACTGCCTCAGCACAACTAGAGAGGGACAGAGAGAGGGAGAGGGAGCGAGAGAGAGGAGGGTGAGGGAGCGAGAGAGGAGGGTGAGGGAGAGAGAGAGGAGGGTGAGGGAGAGAGAGAGGAGGGTGAGGGAGAGAGAGAGGAGGGTGAGGGAGCGAGAGAGGAGGGTGAGGGAGCGAGAGGGGTAGAAAGAAAATTAAACAAAAACAGCTTCTATCTCAAGGCCATCAGACTGTTAAACAGCCACCACTAACATTTAGCGGCCGCTGCCAACATACTGACTCAACTCCAGCCACTTTAAAAATGGGAATTGATGGAAATTATGTAAAAATGTACCACTAGCCACTTTAAGCAATGCCACTTAATACAATGTTTACATACCCTACATTACCCATCTCATATGTATATACTGTACTCTATATCATCTACTGCATCTTGCCATCTTTATGCAATACATGTACCACTAGCCACTTTAAACTATGCCACTTTATGTTTACATACCCTACAGTACTCATCTCATATGTATATACCGTACTCTATACCATCTACTGCATCTGCCATGCCGTTCTGTACCACCACTCATTCATATATCTTTATGTACATATTCTTTATCCCTTTACACTTGTGTGTGTGTGTAAGGTAGTAGTTGTGGAATTGTTAGGTTAGATTACTGTTGGTTATTACTGCATTGTCGGAACTAGAAGCACAAGCATTTCGCTACACTCGCATTAACATCTGCTAACCATGTGTATGTGACTAATAATAAAATTTGATTTGATTTTGATTTGATTTGATTTGAAGAAGAGTGAGAGAATTGTAAACAATGTCCTGGAATCTTGTTTGACCTTTCCAGCACCTTCACATCTGCAAACACTGTGGGGAAGACAGGAGCTAGATTTGGGACGGGGCAATCTCCTCTCACCACTCTACCAGCAATCAGTGTTCTCCATTCTCCCTTAGCTAATGAAAGACCCAATCAACATTCATCACCATTCCCTCTTCGCCAATCAGTGCTCTCACCCCTTCTCACTGTACTTCATGGCAGCGTGGATTGGGTAGCCACTGCCCCCGATGATGTCACAACGAGCTCCTCCCCCCAGGAGAGCGTTCACGGCCTCTACCCTCCCAAGGCGACAAGAAACATGGAGGGGCGTCTCCCCCGCCCCGTTCAGCTCATTCACCCCCGCACACATCCTACTGCACAGCGCCTAGAGGGAGAGAACAAAAGCAGACACATTTTAATAGGGACCTTGCTGTAATTTAGACATTTTAATCGCAATGTATACGTTTCTGATGAAGGCCATCAACATACGTTTTAAACTTGAAAAAGCGAATGAAACATTGCATGTTTAACTGCGAGTGAGATCGTGACTATTCCCTCCAAATGTGTTCTGAAACCCCAGGCTGAAAATCCCTTCAAAAGAACAGAAGGAAGGAATAGCAGAAGGACTGCAGCAGTCTTGTAGCTGAACTGAATGCAGAGAAAAGACAGCGTTGTGTACTAACAGCTATAGAGAGGTGACCCAGAGTCCTCAGTCTGACCTGTATAACAGCAGCCGGGTCCTGTCCCGGTCCTGCCCGTTCTGGGCCCCGGCCGCAGCAGAGTAACATCTGGGATACACGGGTCGGAGACACTGAGCTCTAGTACTTCAACATGTACACTGCAAAGCAGGGGTGCATTCAATAGCAATCAAACGGAAGAAGGAAACAGGCCAAAACAAGCAGGGACCCAGCTGAATTTGTCCAACGAGAAACTCTCTTTTGCTACAGTGCGGACTAATGAGACCACCCAGCACTGCACTAAAAGAACTAGCACAGCCCTGCCTTCGCAGTAGTGTCAAAGTCCCCTTTCTGAGACTGGCTACCTGTGACTGGCACAACAACCCGGGTCCCCCACCCGCTGCCTGGTTTATGTTAGCCTGCCATTAACCTGACGTAACAGGCATGAGAGAAACGCCTGAGCGGAGTTCACACATTTTCAGTAGAAAAAGGAAGCTAGGTTGAAAATAGCTGTGTCCCTGGAAACCGGAAAATCGGGTTGTTGGGTTGTTGTCGGGTTCTTGGCAACTAACATACGAAGTTAAATATTTTGTCTTGCCCATTCACCCTCTGAATGACACACACACACAATCCATGTCTCAATTGTCTAAAGGCTTAAAAATCCTTCTTTAACCTGTCTCCTCCCCGTCATCTCACTGCTTGAAGTGGATTTAACAAGTGACATCAATAAGGGATCATAGCTTTCCCCTTGTCATGGAAAGAGCAGGTGTTCCTAATGTTTTGGATACTCACTGTGGACGTGTTTAACTAGTAAACAAACAACAATTTCACCAACTGGGGACATTTTGTTAGTCCCCATGAGGTCAAATGCTAATCTAGGGTGTTTAGGGTTAAGGTTAGAATACGTGTTATAATTGCGTTAAGGGTTAGGGTTAAGGTAAGAGTACGGGTTAGGTTTAAGGTTAGATTGGATTTTGAATGGGACTGAATTGTGTGTCCCCACAAGGTTAGCTGTACACTACTCTGTGTGCGTGTGTGTGTGTCACACCTGTATAATAGTAGCCGAGTCCTGCTTGGCGGCACAATGCATTGGCGTCTCCCCGTTCTTGTCTTTGATGTCGGTGCGAGCCTGGCACTCCTCCAGCAGCTCTCTGACACATGCCACTTCCCCCCGCTCACACGCCAGGTGTAATGGGGTCTGACCAGCACCGTCCCTGGCGTTTATCTGGCTGGAGAGGGTGAGGAGTGTGAAGTATCAATATGATGAGGGAGAGAGGAGGGGAAGGGAGGGAGACCATCGCTCATTTTAAAATCAATATATTCCCTATTGCTTAATCCACAATATTGGTTAACCCAGAACTAAAGTCTCATGTAAATTGGTCAGCTGCTCGATTAAGTTCTGGGTCCATATGTGTTAAGAGATGAAGAGATGGTAGAACGAGGAGCTCCACCTGCTCCCTCTCTCTGCAGGTTACGGGCTGAATGTCCCGTCCCCTTCTGAAATGCTAAACAAAATGGTGATTTGTCCAAATAACCAGTGACGAAAACCCCAAACACCAGGAAGTACTGCTGCTTGTTATCTCACCCATCACATTCCTTCCTGACAGATTCTACAGTAGCAGTTCTGTTGACGCAGATCTGTCCGAGGGATTACTCACGCCCTATTGCTTTACAGCAACTCTTTGGTAATAACATGCTTATAACCACTCATTACATGCTTATAGCCACACTTTACAACCTCACCTCTGGACGTGGTTGTGCTTCAGGCATTCCCTCAGGCCCGTATCCACGGCGATGTGGGCGGAGCTCCAGTCAGCGTGATTACGGAGGCAGTCTACTATTGGCTGGACTGCCTCTGGCTTGGGGAGGGGGAGGGTCTCGTAGAAGGGACGAAGCTTGAGGGCGTACTGGGGGAACCAGTTCATGGCGTCCTCCTCGGAGTTGACCTGAAACAACCTAGGAGACAGGAAGTGGAGATGTCAACCGAAGGTCAGCTGACCCCTGACCAAAGGCGGTCCATTATACAGGCAAGATAGTCGATTAACAATGGAAATATATGTCCTCAAAGATGGAATGCAGGCGTGAGGAGGCGAGATTAGGTGGGACCATTCTAGACAATGAGAGGGCAGATATGCATGTAAACAAAAGGCCATTGCGATATAGAGGACTCATCTTTGTATCAGTGCCATTATAGCATCTGTGACAACCTCAATGGTGTTGCCCAGGCTATCTCCATTTTAAAGTAGACAATTTTCTTCTTCATTGGCTGATTGCTCCGAACTGATTAGGAATCCCCACACAGTTGACTACTTTTAAAAAATGGTGGAAGCCCTCAATCGCAATGTCCATGTTAAAACAGGTTATATCCATGATGAGTCCTCTATGACAACAGGCACAACTGTTGTTTTTTTCTTGTTTTTTCAACGTTGCTGAAATGCCACGTGCGTCCACTTATATTAGCACAATCCTAACCATTAGGAAAGTTCTAGTCGATCAAATAAGCCTCGCGTAGCAATTTAGCATATTCGACACTCGTTGAGCTCCATTCAAACATTCCTCACTTCGTGGGCTTATTTTTCATGGACAGATTTTGGGCGGAGTGAAAACTCTTGTTTCACCTCTTCCTCTCTGCATTCAGATGTTCTACTCTTCTTCCCAAAGTTTCATGACTCACTCCCCCTCGGAAAGCCTACGGACGGGGAAATAAAATACAGTGAGTGAGTGCACCCTTTGCTGGGAAGGAGAAGTAGGAAATCGGAACTCAATTCTATCTGTGAAAAACGTGCATGTGATCTGTAAATATGAACAAATACGTTCAATTACAAGCCTAGTTTAGCCAAGGAGAAAACACTGACCTATATAGGGAGAAAGACAGTATCCTTCCTGGCTTGCCATGATTGGCTGAGCTAATGGGTGGGGCTGGATATGCCGAGAGACGAGTCCTGATTAGTCTCATGTCACAGGCCAGGGACCGATAGCGCTGGAACTTAGGCTTACTAGTGTTTTAACCATGCATCTTTCCTACAACGGCCAAAGATGTAACATACGTTTCCCAGAACACCACACAGAGAGAATGGTCACTAAGTGCATTGTTGGAGCATGTGTCCATACTGACAGGATCGAAAGAAAGGGAGTGCTGCTCTCGGATCAGCTTTCTCCACTCAAATATTTCCTCAACATTAGAATTATTTCACAATACTGACAACGGATCAGCTTCTAGAGAGATATTACCACCTACGGCTGCAAATATTGAGGCGGGTTATTCTAATGCTTACCCTATGATAAGGCACTAAATCAAGATTTGGCACATTATTGGCTACACATTATGAATTAAATTGAGACAAATTACAGACAGTAGACTACAAGTAGCAAAATAAACATGAAATGTATTTCAACATGATTGAAATAGGCCTATAGTCCACTGTTTATATTTTAATGCAGTCATCTCGGTTTTATATATATATATATATATACATACATACACACGTCGCTTATATCAATTGCAAAGACATTGGCAACTTCATATTTGTAGTCAACTTTTGTTATCGGAGAGACGGATAAACCATGTGATTGTATGTTTAGCTGAGATCTTCTGTGTATTAAGTGATGCGGGAGGCGGGGAAAAAACATCTACGACACACTTAACTGTTCTACGATTGGCCTGGGGCAGGCGTTAGATTACCAGCGTTTTCAAGTGCAACGTTAATAACGATCGTTTGGGGAAACAGCTCAGAGACGCTCCTACAAGGCTGCGGAGACGCTCCTACAAGGCTGCGGAGACACGCTCCTACAAGGCTGCGGAGACACGCTCCTACAAGGCTGCGGAGACGCTCCTACAAGGCTGCGGAGACGGTCCTACAAGGCTGCGGAGACACGCTCCTACAAGGCTACGGAGACGCTCCTACAAGGCTGCGGAGACGCTCCTACAAGGCTGCGGAGACGCTCCTACAAGGCTACGGAGACGCTCCTACAAGGCTACGGAGACGCTCCTACAAGGCTGCGGAGACGCTCCTACAAGGCTGCGGAGACGCTCCTACAAGGCTGCGGAGACGCTCCTACAAGGCTGCGGAGACGCTCCTACAAGGCTGCGGAGACGCTCCTACAAGGCTACGGAGACGCTCCTACAAGGCTGCGGAGACGCTCCTACAAGGCTACGGAGACGCTCCTACAAGGCTGCGGAGACGCTCCTACAAGGCTGCGGAGACGCTCCTACAAGGCTGCGGAGACGCTCCTACAAGGCTACGGAGACGCTCCTACAAGGCTGCGGAGACGCTCCTACAAGGCTGCGGAGACGCTCCTACAAGGCTGCGGAGACGCTCCTACAAGGCTGCGGAGACGCTCCTACAAGGCTACGGAGACGCTCCTACAAGGCTGCGGAGACGCTCCTACAAGGCTGCGGAGACGCTCCTACAAGGCTGCGGAGACGCTCCTACAAGGCTACGGAGACGCTCCTACAAGGCTACGGAGACGCTCCTACAAGGCTACGGAGACGCTCCTACAAGGCTACGGAGACGCTCCTACAAGGCTACGGAGACGCTCCTACAAGGCTACGGAGACGCCCCTACAAGGCTACGGAGACGCTCCTACAAGGCTACGGAGACGCCCCTACAAGGCTACGGAGACGCTCCTACAAGGCTACGGAGACGCTCCTACAAGGCTACGGAGACGCTCCTACAAGGCTACGGAGACGCTCCTACAAGGCTACGGAGACGCTCCTACAAGGCTACGGAGACGCCCCTACAAGGCTACGGAGACGCTCCTACAAGGCTACGGAGACGCTCCTACAAGGCTACGGAGACGCTCCTACAAAAGGTTCTAACAATGACCTTTGTCTTGAGATGCTCTTGGGAAACCAGACCCTGGTCAGGATATTGATGATCTTCGCTACCGCAGATTTCTGGAAAGATATACAGTTATGGACAACTGCAACGGTGTTGCTACAGGTCTCGACATCGCTGCCCTGAATTTAGCAGGTGCTATGGACAAAGCTCCGTGGGAGAAGGTTTACTTAGAGACTACTTTCTGGAGGACAATGCCATGCTGACTCATGTGAATTCTTAAAGAGATGGTTGGGGCTAAGGCTTAAAAAAGGTCTTGAACGATGTCGAATGGGCGTAAACAAAGAGGGGCTCTAGCCAGCAAGTATGAAAATCGCAGAAAAATCTTCTTTTTTTTTTTAAGGTCTCTCCACCTCCATCCTCCTCCATCACACTCTCCTCCTGTCTCCTCCTGTCCTCTCCCATCCCACTCTCTCTGCCCCCCAACCCACCTCAAGGCGACGGTGGGCGTATCAGGGCACTTGAGCAGGCAGTCCCAACTCTGACAAGGGGTGTTCTTGTACAGCACCATGCGTCCCTCCTCCTTCAGCTTGACTTTCCCCCCTCCGCTGTACTCCGACAGTGGTACTTCCCTGACGCGGTAGGGGTTGGAGAAGAGGTTGGAGACAGCGGACACAGTCTCCATGACTCCCCTTAGAAACTGCATGGTGGTGGCCTGTGTACAGAGAGGAGAGAGAAAGGAAGTTAGGAAGAGGCTCTGTCTCGTTTCATTCTTCAACAATACCTCACATTCTCTCTGCTTGCTTCCTTCTCAAAACCCATCAGAATAGAAGGTTTGAGGGGAGGGTCCTTGGACCTCCTCCTCCAATATGGTTGAGAGTTAGGCCTAGGCGAGGAGAAAGGATGCAAGGAATCAAGCAAGGACAGATAAGGGTTGATAAGAGTGCAGACAGGGATGGTAATCAGCAAGATTGGTAATGGTAATCGTGTGATTCCACATGAAAATACAGCCAAATTCTTCTATGGATTACATTTTGTGAAAATCCCCAAAATCATGGTCTGTCTTGGTTCTAGTTCAGAGAGGAATCACTCTACTGCAAACAGTCAATATTTGAATGTGTGTACAAAGGTCATAATTATGTTAACCTGATCTGGTATCTTGAGTAGTTCACTCTGGTCTATCAACAACAACACTGATGCAATCAGACTTGGGTTCAAATACTATTTGAAATCTTTCAAATACTTTGAGCATTCGCTTCAGCGTGTCTGTAGTGCCAACCCCAAATGGGTGGGTTTTACACATCTGGGACTATTCTGTTGGTTCCATTTCACAAGACAAGCTCAATTGAACACCGGTAAATTAAACAAAATATGTCTAAAATAGTATTTGAACCCAGCCCAGCATTTGGTCCCACCCACTCCCTTGTGAGACTCAACCATGTCCCAACTGCATAGCTAAGCAGCATTATGTGCTTTGCTTGACTAAAAACAACAAAGGGGGGGAGGGGGGGGTGGTGACAATCAAAAACTGAAAGCAAAAGTTTATTTCTGAACTGCCACAGCTTGTGGAGTCAATGTGGATTGCTTTGCCTTTAGTCTATTTCCATTGCAAACCTCTTGAATGCTAAGGCATTGTCTGGCTCCTTATTCAACGTGAACAAGCGGTGCCATTCATGCAATTCATGAGTCCTGCCATATGACTCGTATGACTCTCTCAGTCCAGTCTTTGAATCAATTTGGCACACATAACATAGCTAGCTTCGCTTAGCTACCGATACAGTCATGGGCAGAATAGCGATATATAACTGACACTGAATGTATATTCTTTCAATTGGAAACAAACGCATTTATGCAAAATCTTGTACGTGGTATGCTTTCATTGTACTCTTATCTACGATAATCGGTTTAGTTTAGGAAGGAGCTCATCATAAACCTTACCTGATTACTGCGACTCCACTCCACCAGTGACTGACGACTTTTGATGGATCATCAACAACCCGCAGGCGTTCAACCAACCTTGCTGCAAATCTTGATTGATGTGAGCTGCACCAATCAGTGAACACGCATTGGAAGGCGTTGTCTGAAAATACGCAATTGTGGAAAACCAATAAATTAGAGGAGGGGACCCAGACTGACTGCGTATACGGACGAAGCGGTCTACCACAGCCTTGTTCTTTCACACTCTAAATGGTTAATTAGAGGATTTAGAGAGAAAATATGACCCTGGATCTGTGTACAGTGGCGTCACAGATTGAAGCAGTATTTTTCGTAGACATAATAGAATAGAATATTCTAGTTTATTGTTCTCCGGGTACATTTTTTGCACTTCTCAAATCGAGTTTTATTAGTCACATGTTTAAAAAACAACAGATGTAGACTAACAGTGAAATGGTTACTTATGGAACCTTTCCAACAATGCAAAAAACATAAAGAGACATAATAGAACATTAGAAAAAGAATAACATGAGGAATAAATACACAATGAGTAACTATATCTTGGCTATATACACGGTGTACCAATACCGAGTCAATGTGCTGGGGTACAAGGTAATTGAGGTAGATATGTACATTTAGGTAGGGATAAATTGACTAGGCAACAGGATAGATAATAAGCAGTAACAGCAGCGTATGTGATCAGTCAAAAGAGTGCAAAAAGGGTCAATGCCGATAGTCGGGTTGCTATTGCTTAATTATTTAACTAACTATTTAGCGGTCTTATGGCTTGGGGGGTAGAAGCTGTTCAGGGTCCTGTTGGTTCCAGACTTGGTGCATCGGTACCGCTTGCCATGCA
This sequence comes from Salvelinus alpinus, assembly GCF_045679555.1. Lineage (NCBI taxonomy): Eukaryota > Metazoa > Chordata > Actinopteri > Salmoniformes > Salmonidae > Salvelinus > Salvelinus alpinus. Next base: position 85,109,202 of record NC_092087.1, on the reverse strand, counting down.
GTAGCAGAGAGAACAGTCTATGACTTGGGTAGCTGGAGTCTTTGACAGTTTGTAGGGCCTTCCTCTGAAACCGGCTGGTATAGAGGTCCTGGATGGCAGGGAGCTCCGCCCCAGTGATGGACAGGGCCGTACGCACTACCCTCTGTAGCGCCTTGTGGTCAAATGCCATGCAGTACCCTCTGTAGCGCCTTGTGGTCAAATGCCAAGCAGTACCCTCTGTAGCGCCTTGTGGTCAAATGCCATGCACTACCCTCTGTAGCGCCTTGTGGTCAAATGCCATGCACTACCCTCTGTAGCGCCTTGTGGTCAAATGCCATGCAGTACCCTCTGTAGCGCCTTGTGGTCAAATGCCAAGCAGTACCCTCTGTAGCGCCTTGTGGTCAGATGCCATGCAGTAGCCTCTGTAGCGCCTTGTGGTCAAATGCCATGCAGTAGCCTCTGTAGCGCCTTGTGGTCAAATGCCATGCAGTAGCCTCTGTAGCGCCTTGTGGTCAAATGCCATGCAGTACCCTCTGTAGCGCCTTGTGGTCAGATGCCATGCACTACCCTCTGTAGCGCCTTGTGATCAGATGCCATGCAGTACCCTCTGTAGCGCCTTGTGGTCAAATGCCATGCACTACCCTCTGTAGCGCCTTGTGATCAGATGCCATGCAGTAGCCTCTGTAGCGCCTTGTGGTCAGATGCCATGCAGTAGCCTCTGTAGCGCCTTGTGGTCAGATGCCATGCAGTAGCCTTACAACGTGGTGATGCAGCCAGTCCAGACGCTTTCAATGTTGCAGTGGTAGAACTTTTTGAGGATCAGAGGGTCCAGGATCCAGTTGCAGTGGGAGGTGTTTACGCCCAGCATCCTTAGCTTAGTGATGAGCTTGGATGGCACTATGGTGTTGAATGCTGAGCTGTAGTCAATGAACCTCATTCTCACAGAGGTGTTCCTTTTGTCCAGATGTGAAAGTGCAGTGTGGAGTGCACTAGAGATCGCATCATCTCTGGAAATGTTGAGATGGTATGCGATTTGGAGTGGATCCAGGGTGTCTGGGATGATAGTGTTGATGTGAGCCATGACCAGCCTTTCAAAGCATTTCATGGCTACAGATGTGAGTGCTACCGGACGATAGTACTTTAGACAGGTTACAAGGACTATGGTGGTCAGCTTGAAACAAGTAGGTATTACAGACTGGGTCAGGGAGAAGTTGAAACTGTCAGTGAAGACACTTGCCAACTGGTCAGTGCATGCTCTGAGAACGTGTCCTGGTAATCCATCTTGCCCTGCAGCCTTGTGAATGTTAACCTGTTTAAAGATCTTACGCACATCGGCTACGGAGAGTGTGATCACATATTAATCCGGAACAGCTGGTTCTCTCATGCATGGTTTAGTGTTGCTTGTCTCGAAGTGAGCATAGAAGGTATTTAGCTCATCTGGTAGACTTGCGTCACTGGACAGCTCGTGGCTCGGTTTCCCTTTGTAATCCATGATAGTTTGCAATTCCTGACGCATCCGACAAGCATCAGAGCCAATGTAGTAGGATTTGGTCTTGGTCTTGTATTGACGCTTTTCCTGTTTGATGGTTCGTCGAAGGACGTAGTGGGATTTCTTATAAGCGTCCAAATTAGTGTCCCGCTCCTTGAAAGTGGCAGCTCTAGCCTTTAGCTCAGAGAAAATGTTGCCTGTAATGCAAGGGTTCTGGTTTGGATATGTGCGTACAGTCACTGTGGGGATGATGTCGTTGATGCACTTATTAATGAAGCCGGTGACTGATGTGGTAAACTCCTCAATGCCATCAGATGAATCCCGCAACATAGTCCAGTCTGTGCTAGTGAAAACTCTTGGTAAATAGTATGGTCTACAGCTTATCATGAGGTATTCTAACTCTCACTCCATCTAAGGCTAGGACACACTGCCAGGGTTGAGCTGAGGATGAGAGAGTAATGGCCAACTTGATCTATTTTGACAGTTCAAATAGTAGGGAAGGCTCTCCTGTGAGAAAAGTTGACTTGATCAGATTACACGTCTTTTTTTAAACAACAACTATTTCCTCCAAACGCAACTCATCTGCACATGATCCACTTTCCAGAGAGACAGAAATGTAATAGAATACAATAGAATATAATACAATAGAATAAATACAATAATTGAATTTAATAGAATACAATAGAATACAATAAAATAAAATATCATAAAATATCATTGAATACAATACAATACAATAATATAGAATAAAACAAAATAGAATAGAATAGGTCTTCTGCATGACCTTGCTGCTATGCTGATCCTTCCAGACACACTGTTTCTAAATGTATACATACTGATCTAAAATATAAACGTAGCATGCAACGATTTCAAAGATTTTGCTGAGTAACAGTTCATATGAGGAAATCAATCAATTGAAATGAATGAATTAGGCCCTAATCTATGGATTTCACATGACTGGTTAGGGGCACAGCCTTGGTAGGCCTGGGAGGGTATAGGCCCACCTACTTGGGAGCAGGCCCACCTACTGGGGAGCCAGGCCCAGCCAATCAGAATGAGTCTTTCCCACAAAAGGGCTTTATTACAGACATAAATACTCCTCAGCACCCCTCCCCCCTCAGATGATCTCACAGGTGAAGAAGCCTGATGGGGAGGAACTGGGCTGGTGTGGTTACACCTTGTCCCCAGCACAAGGTACATCTGTGTAATGATCGTGCTGTTTAATCATCTTCTTGATATGCCACACCTGTCAGGTGGATGGATAATCTTGACAAATTATCAAATGCTCACTAACAGGGATGTTAACAAATTTGTGCACAACATTTGAGAGAAATACGCTTTTTGAGCTTATGGAACATTTCTGGGATCTTTTATTTCAGCTCGTGAAATATGGGACACTTTACATGTTGCGTTTCATATTTTTGTTCAGTATAGTTTATACTCCCTCTCTCTCTGTCATTAGCAAAATAACCAACTATAACAAGAGTGCTCCACTGCTCCTAAATTACTGGTAGCAGCCCGCCATTTCCTTTTTCTTCTGTAACAAAAGGTCTTTAAAACACAAAGAGATTATTTGTGTCCAAGACTCCTCCTTGTCCCTGCCGGTTTGTGCTGTCTTGCCAACTCCTATGGTCACTGTCACGCTAAACAATGACCATAGAAGTTGGCAAGGCAGCACAATAACAGTACAAAAGTGCACTTAATATATTAAGGTTAGCAGGTTGTATGACTTGGTGGCTGTGCCAGCTAGTGACCACTCTTCAGAGCTGCTTCCAGAACAAGATTCATGACGGAAAACGCTAACCTGCCCTTTCTGCGTCTTGTCGAGCGCCTTCTGCGTTGCCAGGACGACCAGAAGGGGCTGACCCCGTCCACGTGACAGAGCTCCTCTTTCTCCTGCTTCGGGGTGTAGTGTGTGCTCTGTTGTGCTGTCTGCTGCCACTGTGACAGATTTGGGGGAAAGAGAAAGTGGTCTGTTCTGGTTTTGCCACCAGACAGTGGAGTTGGTCGTCTGGACCGAGAGAGCAGTCGGGCACTGAAAGATGGAGCTCTCTGCGGTCGGGGAACGCGTTTTCGCCGCGGAAGCCATTCTGAAACGCCGCGTTCGCAAGGTGAGCATGCCGCCGTTTTTTTGTCGTTGCAGAAGAGCAGAGGTGGGCGAGGGTCTCCGCGGCGTGCTTCGAGGGCGAGAACCGAGGATCTGTTTTTTAATGACAACGGGGAGGCCTTGTTGTAGCTAGTAGCAAGCAGATGCTTCTCTAGCAAGCCGTTTTAGCTAGCCGAGAAGCTAGCAAGTGTGCAGTGCTGATGGTTTGCAGTGAAATGTCGTAAAAAATAGCTAGCTAACGTTACACAAATGACTCGGCGTGTAAAGCCAACGTAAACTTTAGCTAATTAGCAATGCCAGTTTAAAATAAAGGCCGGGTTTGCGTTCAATGCAAATCTATGCTTTGTCTTTGACTTTTTACCCAGACAGCTAGACTAGAAATATATGATTGCATACCATAAGCTAGCTCGCCAAACCATACATTAAAGTCGACTGTGTGTCATTATTAACTTTAGCTACATAGCAGCTAAATCTGTTTTCCCTCTCTAGCTTGAGTAAATGTTTTGTCCAGATGCCAGTGGAACTAATTTGCTAGTCAGCCTGTCTGTGTCTGCTTGATGGTGGTGTTTTGTAGCAGCTTTTCCCTCTAAAATGACAAAACAAGACAAGCATACCAGCCAACTTATTAGTCAGAACTGAGCCAGTTTATATTAGTCAATGTATTGAGTTACGTATTATTTAGAGTAATACGTTAGTCTTAACATTTATCTTAGTGATCATGAATAGCTAGATAATAAGAAGCAATTTCTGCTCATACACTAGCTATAAAATGGCTGAATACAGTATTGAACACTTTTGGGAATTTTCTCATTCCGCTGTACCTTTCTCTCTTCAGTCTCGCCTAGAGTACCTAGTGAAATGGAAAGGATGGGCACTGAAGTAAGTGATTGCGTTCCTAACGAAAAAAATCATTCAGAATTGTAAATCTTTGCATACCAACAATCACCTTGTCTGAAGAGACATTTTGTGTTTTATAGTACATATATCCTAGTAGCTACATCTTTAATAAACTTATACGTCTCCAAGTTATACCATAACATGAAAATGTTAGCCTGAAATCCAGACCTGTTTTGTGCTAACATTCCACTCCTTGTACTCCGTGTCATGTGCCAAACGTGGAGTGGAATGTTAGCACAAACATACTGTTACCCAGGTTATGTAAATGTAGAAATAAAACAATTGTGGCACCTCTTTGCTTTAGACACAGTACCTGGGAACCAGAAGAGAATATCCTGGATGGCAGACTGATTGCAGGATTTGAACAGAAGTGAGTGGAACAGTTAACAGAATTTCAATTCTTACACATTATTCAATTCCTTTAAGACAAGTGATGTTTATGACACGGTAAGGACATTTGAGAAATCATCAAAAAGTCTAACACAATTCTCTCTCCTGTTCGCTCTCATCCCAACATCAGTTTTCCTGTTCTCCCTAATTTATCCACCTCCCCTCTATCTTTCTCTCCTTGTTCCCTCTGTTGCGCTCTCTATCCCTCTCTTTCACTCCGTCTATATTTAAACGTCTTATATCTGTGCAAGTCCTCTCTTTGTCTCTTCCTGCCAAACCCACTTCAAAGCACTCTGCTGCTTAGAGGGATCGTGTTTACATGGAACTAAAATGATCCAGTGTGTGAGTGTGTGTGTGTCCAGTCTTAGTCAAACAAACGTCAAACTGTTATTCTTTTAGTTTTTTCTTCATTCAGATCCCTATGAGCTGACGCCATAGCAACCAACCGCTAGCTAGTCGTCCTGGGGTCCGCTGTTCTGCTTTCACACACCCAGTCTGTCTCATATTGCACCCTTTTGCCGATATAGTGCACTACTTTTGACCTGAGCTCATAGGGATTTGGTTAACGGTAGTGCCCTACGTAGGGAATAGGGTGCGATTTTGGGGCGCCACCCCCGGTCTTTTGATCATCCCTGTCTAACTGGAAGTTGGGATGTATGAGAAACAGGATGTTACATTAATAAACGTCTCCCTCAGTTGGCTTTGAACTGTATCAGTGGAGGCCTAGATGTTATTACTTCAATAATTGGCTCAATCCCAATTCAACCCATCCCAGCCTATTGTATCCAGGCAGGCGAGGGTCAGGGTAAGAAACAATCCCAATTCAACCCATCCCAGCCTATTGTATCCAGGCAGGCTAGGGTCAGGGTAAGAAAACATGTAACGTATTTCACTGTTGTGACGTTGACTTTATCGGGTGATTAATTGTAATCCCTTTGGTTTTTTTTCTCAGAGAGCGTGAGAGAGAACTCCACGGACCAAAGAAGCGGGGACCCAAACCCAAAAATCTTCCTGCCAAGGTATTGTTTTGGATGTTCTTGTCTACCACTATCACAACCACACCAGAATTGGGATTAGCTGATATATTACCGGTCCCAATGAGAATGTAAGAGCAGGACAAAACCTTTCCTGCTGGAAGTTATGATGCTGATTTTCTCCTTTTGAGTTTACAACTCACTTCCATCTCTCTCCTCTCTTCTCAGGCACGTGGAGCCCAGAAGAAAGAGACCCCCACCACTCGAGCACCTCGCTCCACTTCTTCCTCCTCTCCTCGAGCCCCTCCATCCTCCTTCCCCTCCGCCTCTCCAGCGCCCTCCCCTAAACTCAACTCCATGGCAGCGACACACAAGCTGAAGAAAGACATTCGACGCTGCACTAGTATGTCCCGCCGCCCCTTACCTCGCACCGACCCCCTGGCCACTCCCGGATCCTTCTCCGGCCCCAGTGGGTTCCCCTCGCGGCCCCCCGTCTCCCCCTTCTCAGAGACCGTCCGCATCCTCAATCGTCGCGTCAAACCACGCGAGGTCAAACGGGGTCGCATCATCCTAAACCTCAAGGTCATCGACAAACCAGGAAGTGGAGGCGGAGGAAGGGGCGGCGGGGGTAACCGGAGGGCGCCATCCGGCTCCATGTCCCTCCAAGGGGGTCGTCAGAACATCCCCTCCCGAAATAGGATCATAGGGAAGAGGAGTGGAGAGGCTCCGTACCGGCCCTTCCAGCCCATGCTGGGGTTCCCCATGTACGGGAAGCCGTTTGGTCTCCAGTGTGGCGGCCCAGGACCTCTACACCTTCCACACTCAGCCACAGGCTCCAGCACAGGGACCTCAGGGGCTAGGGACACCCAGCCACCCCCCTCTCCCTCCAGCTCCAGTGGATCCACCACACCCGCCCAGAACCATCCTACCCCTCCTGGACCCGCCACTGGGGCCTCTGGGTCGGCTCCCAACTTGGGCGCCCAGGCTTCGGCCTCCTCTGCCCAGTCTACCCCTAGCCACGCCCCAGAGCTCCAGAAGAACCAGAACGCTGAACAAGGACCAAACCCCCTCCTTGCCTCCCTCTCCTTTGCTTCCGGGTCCTCCTCTTCCTCCTTTGATGAAGAGGAGGATGATGCTGATGCTCTGGACCTTTCCGCGCCTCAGGAGGGGAAGAGGAAGCTTCGCCGTCGGCGCCGGCAGAAACGCCAGCCGCCCTCCGTCAGTACCGCCTCCCCTCCTCACCCCCCTGGCGCCTGTCCCTTGACCTCCAACTCTCAGAGGGTCCCCGCCGAGGGCGACCCTGACTGGCACCCAGAGATGGTGGCGAGCAGCGCCAACGTGGTCGTGACCGACGTCACCACCAACCTCCTCACCGTCACTATCAAAGAGTTCCCCTCCCCCTCATCCCGCCCCTCCTCCCCCCAACCAATACACCAAGAAAATACCACCTCCTCCTCACCCTCCTCACCCCCCCCACCACCACCCCCACTGAAGAACCTCCCACAATCCAAGCCATAGGAAGAGATTACAGAAGTGGAGATGAATGAATTAGCCTGGCTCCCTGATCTGTTTGTGCTGTCTTGGCCAACTCCTGTGGTCATTGTCTGGGACCAGGCTAGGGAGTAATGCTATTTTAACACAGAAGGTAAAAAAAACTTCCAATAATAATGAAATTCAGGCCATTGAATATTGAAGAAGAGCGTTATTTTTTTGAACAGAACTATGAAAAGCTAAGAGCAGGGCGTGCAATATACATCTATAATAAGGCTGATTGTCTATCTTTATGCAGCATGATTTCTCTTCTGAGGATCAATAAAGTTTATTCAATCCATGTCCACTCTCACAACCTTGACTGTTTGGAGGCTGGCAATAGATACCTTCAGTCATAATAACGTTCAAATCAATTCAATCTTTATTGTAGGGAAATTCATACAACCAATAACAGTGTTTGTTATTTGTGCATATTTATACCCATTATTTCCATTGGAAGTCCGACTCGTTAAGGTTTAAATGAGGTGATGAAATGACGTTGCACTTGCTTTGTTGGGCTTCGGCAATACTGCTTTTCTACACTGAGATATTCAGCAACGCGCTTGACTCCATTATGGACAACAACCGTATTCTGTATCATTTCCGTATCCAATATCCACATGTGAATTACAAGCCCTTCTTTTTTCCCTCTCTCGAATGCACAGGCCTGTATAAGTATATATTTATATGCACGCACAACGTTAATTCAGCTGCAAAAAGAATACAGATAAGTGGTGAAAGCATAGAAAGTTAAGTTATTGCTTTTCTTATTGCCATGTTCCAACGCCTGCCTTTAACTCGCTGTCGCCTTCAAGATTCCGGAATGTTCAGTGTTCTGGAACCTCAGTCAAGACTCTAAACTGACTCTCTAGTTATTTAAGCTGTGGACTGCATGGAGTGGGATTAATGATGATGTAGTATGTCACCTATCCACCGTGAACACTTGTGTTTGTACCTACCAGATATTCTCTGTGGAATAACCTGTAGTCCTAACCTCTCAATGGCCTTCTAAACCAGGTTGTGTTGACGTTCTGATATCCTGGTCCCAGATCTGACCATCTTCTGGTGCTGCCCCTGTTTCTATAGGGCCCCCCTCCCTCTCTCTCTCTGGTGTATTTGTACAATATTATTACGATATTTAAAAGCATGTGTTGCCTTATAGCTGCTCAGTTCCAACTCCACTGCATCTCGTCCGTATACTGTATTAGATAGATGGTTGATTGTCGTCTAGTCTTTGATACTGTGATAATAATAATACACATCCTACCACAAACGCATCATCATTCAGCTGTTACTGGATAAAAACAGATTCTCTTAACTGTCATTGGCTAAACCAGTAGATTCTCTTGACTGTCATTGGCTAAACCAGTAGATTCTGTTGACTCATTGGTTAAGCCAGTAGAAGGAGTGTTCATGTACTTCTTGGTGACGTTTTAACAGTTGATATAAATAGGTAGCACAACTTGACATAGTGGCCTACATTTATACCAAGCAGGGCTCTAGATTTCTTTTTTTTTTTTTTATCTTTCTTTTTTAATTTGTCAATTTTTGGATGTAATTTCAATAGCCATGTCATTGGCACTTTAATGTAATGACAAGAAGCCGACCTGAAGAATCAAATATGAAATGTTTGTCCATGTAAACTGTTTTATGGGGGGGGGTTCATTTCGAGGGCTTTTGCTTATGTACCTCATGATATATTTTTGAATGAAGCGTAATGTGTATGCTTTACCTTTTTAGTAATTACCTTTGATTGTTATTGTTGTTTTTGATTCATGTCCAATATGGGTTTGATAAAAAATGGAAAACCCCAGATTTTTAATGAATTATAAATGTGTGTCAAGACTGCAGTTTGTGTCTCGTAATATTGGTAATATGAATGATGTACATTGAATTGTGTTAATGGTAATAATGATGATAATGACGAGGATAATGTCGATGGTAACGTTGTGATAATGTAGCTGAAGCATGTTTTGCGAACCCTTATTGTACAGGTAAGGTGAGCGTGGTCATGTTGACGTTCGTTCGTTGTTGCTTCCTGTATATGTTCTGTTGTGCGAGGCTTTTAATAAAAAACACCTCCAAGACAGTTCCTTTTGTCGTTCATCTCTTCAGTTCTTTACAGAGGAGTTCTCTGACCTTTTATTACATTTTTACATACTGAGACAAGGATATCCCTACCGGCCAAGAGCAGACGCTCTTATCCAGAGCGACTTACAGTAGAGTGCATACATTTTATTACATTTTTACATACTGAGACAAGGATCCCTACCCCTACCGGCCAAACCCTCCCTAACCCGGACGACGCTATGCCAATTGTGCGTCGCCCCACGGATCTCCCGGTTGCGGCCGGCTGCGACAGAGCCTGGGCGCGAACCCAGCCCAGCCTGGGCGCGAACCCAGAGACTCTGGTGGCGCAGCTAGCACTGCGATGCAGTGCCCTAGACCACTGCGCCACCCGGGAGACTTCCTAGGTATACACATCACAGACAAACATCAGACAGTCTGGTGAGGAAGATGCAACAGTCACCCAAAACCCTGACAAACTTTTACAGATTGCACAATTGAGAGGATCCTGTCAGGCTGTATCACAGCCTGGTATGGCAACTGCATGGCCCTCAACCACAAGGCTCTCCAGAGGGTGGTGTGGTCTGCACAACGCATCACCTAGGGCAAACTACCTGCCCTCCATGATAGCTACAGCACCCGATGTCACAGGAAGGCCAAAAAGATCAACCACCCGAGCCACTACCTGTTGACCCCGCTATAATCCAGAAAGCGAGGTCGGTACAGGTGCATCAAAGCTGGGACCGAGAGACTGAAAAACAGCTTCTATCTCAAGGCCATCAGACTGTTAAACAGCCACCACTAACTCAGAGGCTGCTGCCTACATTGAGACCCAATCACTGGTCACTTTATTAAATGGATCACTAGTCACTTTATACAATACCACTCAAAATAATGCCACTTTACTAATGTTTACATATCTTACATTACTCATATCACATGTACAGTGGGGAGAACAAGTATTTGATACACTGCCGATTTTGCAGGTTTTCCTACTTACAAAGCATGTAGAGGTCTGTCATTTTTATCATGGGTACACTTCAACTGTGAGAGATGGACTCTAAAACAAAAATCCAGAAAATCACATTGTATGATTTTTAAGTAATTAATTTGCATTTTATTGCATGACATAAGTATTTGATACATCAGAAAAGCAGAACTTAATATTTGGTACAGAAACCTTTGTTTGCAATTACAGAGATCATACGTTTCCTGTAGTTCTTGACCAGGTTTGCACACACTGCAGCAGGGATTTTGGCCCACTCCTCCATACAGACCTTCTCCAGATCCTTCAAGTTTCGGGGCTGTCGCTGGGCAGTACGGACTTTCAGCTCCCTTCAAAGATTTTCTATTGGGTTCAGGTCTGGAGACTGGCTAGGCCACTCCAGGACCTTGAGATGCTTCTTACAGAGCCACTCCTTAGTTGCCCTGGCTATGTGTTTTGGGTCGTTGTCATGCTGGAAGACCCAGCCACGACCCATCTTCAATGCTCTTACTGAAGGAAGGAGGTTGTTGGCCAAGATCTCGCGATACATGGCCCCATCCATCCTCCCCTCAATACGGTGCAGTCGTCCTGTCCCATTTGCAGAAAAGCATCCCCAAAGAATGATGTTTCCACCTCCATGCTTCACGGTTGGGATGGTGTTCTTGGGGTTGTACTCATCCTTCTTCTTCCTCCAAACACGGCGAGTGGAGTTTAGACCAAAAAGCTCTATTTTTGTCTCATCAGACCACATGACCTTCTCCCATTCCTCCTCTGGATCATCCAGATGGTCATTGGCAAACTTCAGACAGGCCTGGACATGCGCTGGCTTGAGCAGGGGGACCTTGCGTGCGCTGCAGGATTTTAATCCATGACGGCGTAGTGTGTTACTAATGGTTTTCTTTGAGACTGTGGTCCCAGCTCTCTTCAGGTCATTGACCAGGTCCTGCCGTGTAGTTCTGGGCTGATCCCTCACCTTCCTCATGATCATTGATGCCCCACGAGGTGACATCTTGCATGGAGCCCCAGACCGAGGGTGATTGACCGTCATCTTGAACTTCTTCCATTTTCTAATAATTGCGCCAACAGTTGTTGCCTTCTCACCAAGCTGCTTGCCTATTGTCCTGTAGCCCATCCCAGCCTTGTGTAGGTCTACAATTTTATCCCTGATGTCCTTACACAGCTCTCAGCTCTCTGGTCTGATTGAGTGTGTGGACAGGTGTCTTTTATACAGGTAACGAGTTCAAACAGGTGCAGTTAATACAGATAATGAGTGGAGAACAGGAGGGCTTCTTAAAGAAAAACTAACAGGTCTGTGAGAGCCGGAATTCTTACTGGTTGGTAGGTGATCAAATACTTATGTCATGCAATAAAATGAAAATGAATTACTTAAAAATCATACAATGTGATTTTCTGGATTTTTGTTTTAGATTCCATCTCTCACAGTTGAAGTGTACCTATGATAAAAATTACAGACCTCTACATGCTTTGTAAGTAGGAAAACCTGCAAAATCGGCAGTGTATCAAATACTTGTTCTCCCCACTGTATATACTGTATTTTATACCATCTATTGCATCTTGCCTATGCCGCTCTGTCATGCTTATCCATATATTTCTATGTACATATTCTCATTCACCCCTTTAGATTTGTGTGTATTAGGTAGTTGTGAAATTGTTAGATTACATGTTAGATATTGCTGCACTGTCAGAACTAGAAGCACAAGCATTTCGCTACACTCGCATTAACATCTGCTAACCATGTGTATGTGACCAATAAAATGTGATTCGATTTGTATGCCTTGTCTACTATCGTCCTATTCTACCACACTCCTCACCTGCAATCCTTCATCTCCCTTTAGCATCCATGTCCTCAACTCTTCTACCACCTTCTCCCATCCAGCCCAGCCCATACTCTGGCAGGCCACCGTGGTCCCCTCTCCCGACCCCAGCCAGCCCTGCTCTGGATGGCCTCAATCCTCTCTAGTTTGGTCTCCCCATTCCTCCTCCATTCTCTCCCAGAACCAGCCCATCCTCCCTTCTCCTCACCCTCTCTCCTCTCCCCATCTCTGGCTGGCCTCCCATTGCAGTTTAGGGACTGGACAGATGGGACTTCCTAGTGGGATGGCTGCCACTCCAGGACATCTACAGCACCTGGTGTCACAGGAAGAAGAAGATCATCAAGGACCTCAGCCACCCACGTCATGGCCTGTTCCCCCCCTGCTACCATCTAGAACCCGGAGACGGTACAGGTGCATCAAAGCTGGGACTGAGAGACTGAAAAACAGCTTCTATCTCCAGGCCTTCAGACTGTTAAATAGTCACCACTAGCCGGCCTCAGTGCTCTGTCCTGAACTTAGTCACTGTTACTAACCGGCTACCACCCGGTACTCAACCCTGCACCTTAGAGACTGCTGCCCTATGTACATAGTCATGGAACACTGGTCCCTTTAATCATGTTTACATAGTGTTTTACCCACTTCATATGTATATAATGTATTCTAGTCAAGGCTTATCCTAACTATTGCTGTACACACGTTTTCTATTCATTAACTGTCCATACTGCCTATGCACACCATCATATATATACACTGAGTATACAAAACATTATGAACACCTGCTCTTTCCATGACAGACTGACCAGGTGAATCCAAATGAAAGCTATGATCCCTCATTGATGTCCCTTATTAAATCCACTTCAATCAGTGTAGATGAAGGGGAGGAGACAGGTTAAAGAAGGATTTTTAAACCTTGAGATAATTGAGACATGGATTGTGTATGTGTGACATTCAGAGGGTGAATGGGCAAGAAAAAATATTTAAGTGCCTTTGAACAGCTATGCCAGGCACACTGGCTTGTGCCAAGAACTGCAACACTGCCGGGTTTTTCACGCTCAACAGTGTCCTGTGTGTATCAAGAATGGTAAATCACCCAAAGGACATCCAGCCAACTTGACACAACTATAGGAAGCATTGGTGCCAACTTGGGCCAGCATCCCTGTGGAACGCCCCGACAGAGTGAGGCTGTTCTGAGTGCGGGGATTTGTCTGTATTGTTTTGTGTTGTTAGATATTACTACACAGCTGGAGCTAAAAACATTACAATTTCGCTGCACCTGCGATAAAATCTGCAGAATATGTACGCAACCAATAACGTTTCATTTGATTTGATTTACTAGAGCATATTGTCCAGGCAGACTAGACTCGTGCTGTGCGTGGGGGATATCGTAAGTGTGGGTTTATGTTCCGGTCTGGTAATAGAGGATGTATGCCTCATACACGCATCTGCTGTAAGCGCGCACATACACACACACAATCCATAAATGGTGTAGTATTTTGGCCTCTCTCTCTCTCTCTCTCTCTCACACACACACACACACACACACACACACACACACACACACACACACACACACACACACACACACACACACACACACACACACACACACACACACACACACACACACACACACACACACACACACACACACACACACACACACACACACACACACACACACACACAGACAGACACACACACACACATCTCTATCGTATTAGATGCTGTTTATAATGTTATTTGCTTCTTCACCTCCAATGACGCATCCCACACACACACCCTCCACTCCCTCGTCTGTCTCCCCGCCTACTCTGTCACGGTTCCCATAGTAACTACGGACGGAGGATAGGAGCGGAGCTTAGCAACACCGAGAGAGGGAGACGGTCTTTCGATTTAGGCCTGCTGACAGAACAATCGGTATTTCTACATTTAGATAAAAAGGCAACAAACGCGTCTGTCAACCACTGTCGTTTGTTTTCTGCGCGTTTGGAGGTGTTTTGGGGGCGAGGGGGCGTATTATAATATAGGCCTAGGTTATTCGTTTTATTTAATCATATAAAAAAGCAGGTAGATTAATCAACTGATAGGCTATCGAGGAGCGGATTATGAAATCGCACGAGTGATGTTGGCTATAGCATTCTCATAGCCTAATGTAATCTAGATTGTGAGGGGGGAAAACTGACCTTATTTTTCAGTAGAATATATCTTTCCAACGGAATTTGATCTCTGATTTGCAGGCTAATCTATCGATCGCTTTAGCCTATCTCGCCACTCTGCCGCTATGAAGTTCGTTGTAGTCTTGGTCGGTGCTGGATCCGTGGTCTTCCTCGGCGCGGCCATCTGCATCATCGCCAGTGTTTACCCGCGGAAAGCTGCCGCGCCCCAGGACCTGTCCGACAACGCGACTCTGTCTGCTGAGCCCTTGTTTTCCCTGGGCTCCGTGGCTCACGCTGGTACATTGGGCGCTCTCCATGGTGCTGAATCCTACGCGGGCGGCGGAGGAGGCGGCATGGGGCTCGGGCTGGAGGGTCCCTCCACTCTCAATGAGCTCAGCCCCGGGGAGGTGACCGGTGGTGGTGGAGGGGCGCCGAAACAGTTCAGTTTCAGCCGGCTCATCTGCACTCCGATTCCCGCCGGAGAATGCAAGCCCAATATCTTGGAGCAGCCAGCGGACGACCCTTCACTCTATGTGGATGAAGACTGGAGCTTCCTCCGGACCACCGCGGACGACCTCCGGCAGACGGTGGTGCAGCAGAACGGCCAAATACTCATGGATCAGCGGACCATCCGTGAGCTGACGGGGAAACTGTCGGAGTGCGAGAGCGGCCTGGAGGACGGGAGTCCCGGGCACTCCGAGCGGAGCCTGGGGGCCTGGGCGGGAAACCGCCGACTCATGGCCGGGGATGATGTGAGCTCGTCGGCCGCTGTGCAGCTGCAGACCGCTAGAGCCGTGGAGGAGCTAGAGAGGGCCATTCTCAACCTGAAAGACCGCATCGAGAAACTGGAGGTGGGTTGGGTGAATAATGAGTATAGCTTACCCTATAGCCCAAAGCCACAGACTGTAGTCGTATACAGTCTCGATATAAGCTAGCTATAGGCGAGCATATGAATAGGCTACTTTTGTAAAACGTTTCAATAGTAGAGATAATGCGCCTTGGAGAGCGTATATAACACACGTTAGCGCCTCGAGGTGCGCTTTTGATAGGCTTAGCCTTTATGTCCCAGTGTGTTTTATAATCCCTTGATCATCTCCAGTCAGTCACTGAGCTAGGCCTATAGGCTATAGCCTACTACGGTTAGCCTATGTATTATTTATATGATCAAGAGAATGTATGCAATATGACTATGTGGCTACTGATTGCTTGCCCCCAAACAGAGTGAATCTTTCAGGAGATAATCCAGAAAAATGAAAAAACATGTCGCCACCAATTGTTAGCAATATCCAACACCGACAGAAAGACAGACAGACATGTTGCACAACCCAACGTCTCAACCTTATGCAACAGATAGGCTACAATATCAGCGCGGAAACAGAGGCGTCCCAATTCTAGAACCCTCACTTGGCGCGCCCGTGATGCACGGGGCGAGGCATAGGCTGTATCACGTGATAACGAGGTAAATGCCCATGGGTCTAGTATTCCTAACGGCTAGAATATCCTAATGACATCAATTATTTGATTGACTTCAGGACCTCTAACTCACCCCTACCCTCCCTCCTCCCTCCCTCCTGACTTTATCGACATCAGGACCCCTGACTCCCTCCCTCCCTCCCTCCCTCACCTCTCCTCCACATCCATCCAACTCACAGCCTCTCTCATCAGCATCATTACATGCACCCGCTCCCTCAGCGCAAGGGGATATAGTTTCTTTCATTTGCTGTCTCTCCCCGCTCACCATGCAGCTCTTACATCCGCATCCGTCCACATCAATAAAATATGAAGGGATGCTGGATGAAGAGAGGAGAGACCTTGAGACTTAAGCCATACTGTGTGTGTGTGTGTGTGTGTGTGTGTGTGTGTGTGTGTGTGTGTGTGTGTGTGTGTGTGTGTGTGTGTGTGTGTGTGTGTGTGTGTGTGTGTGTGTGTGTGTGTGTGTGTGTGCGTGCGTGCGTGCGTGCGTGCGTGCGTGCGTGCGTGCGTGCGTGCGTGCGTGCGTGCGTGCGTGTGTGTGTGTGTGTGTGTGTGTGCACCTGTATTTTTACTGTAGCTTGCTGTCTTTAAGGTATTGACTGTGTATGTGTCAGAGAGAGAGGGGAAGAGAGAGAGAGAGAGAGAGAGAGAGAGAGGGGAAGAGAGATGGAAAGAGGGAGAGTCAGTCTGATGTAAGAGAGGCTATTTTATTTATTTAAATTTTTTATTTCACCTTTAGTTAACCAGGTAGGCTAGTTGAGAACAAGTTCTCATTTACAATTGCGACCTGGCCAAGATAAAGCATAGCAGTGTGAACAGACAACAACACAGAGTTACACATGGAGTAAACAATAAACAAGTCAATAACACAGTAGGGTGAAAAAATGAGTCTATATACATTGTGTGCAAAAGGCATGAGAAGGTTATTGCTTGAGACACCTAACATTTCCCAGTGCATTCTAACATACTGCACAGTCCACGAACAGTGAGTGTGAATGTAGTCTATAGCTGTCCAAGCATTCAATCTCTCCTCACGCCAACTCTTTCTCTTTCTCTTTCTCTTTCTCTTTCTCTTTCTCTTTCTCTTTCTCTCTCTCTCTCTCTCTCTCTCTCTCTCTCTCTCTCTCTCTCTCTCTCTCTCTCTCTCTCTCTCTCTCTCTCTCTCTCTCTCTCTCTCTCTCTCTCTCTCTCTCTCTCTCTCTCTCTCTCTCTCTCTCTCTCTCTCTCTCTCTCTGTCTCTGTCTCTCTTTCCCTCTTGCTCTCTCTGCCTCCCATCTTCTCTTTCAGTCTGTCTGTCTGTGTGTATGTCTGTGTGCATATCTCTGTGTGTTTGTCTGTCTCCTGTTGCTCTCTCTTGTCGCAACCCTCTCACTTTACTCGTACTTAGTTGCTCTCTCTCGCTCTCTCTCTCATACTCTTTCTCTCTCTCTCTCTCTTCTCTCTCTCGCTTTCTCCTTCCTTCCTCTTTCACCTACACCTACTCATTTCTCTCTCCCTTCCTCTCTATTCACCTCCTCTCTCTCTCTCTCTCCACTTTTACCCTATCTCTATCTGCCTGCTTGTCTCTCTTTTCGTTGTTTTCTTAAAGATGCAGTAAGTCATGTCAGAAGCCAGCAGATTCATTACTTACGAACAACAGCTGAACATTCCAATAAAACCACACCACGCAGTTGTCTAACAACAATATCTACAATCTAGAAATTAACTTTAGTGGGTCAGAGTGCGATATTTATTTAGTTTCAGAGCACAAACGTTTGTTAGCACATTTCTCAACCTGGCTTTAACTATGGAGGGAGCCATCCTGCCCCGCTAATTGCAAGGAGGTTGCCTAGCAACACAAACCTCTGAGAGAGTCAAAGCCTGCATTGCATGACAAATTCCCATGATTTGTAAATCTGTATCTCACAAAATAACTAGATACAGCGCATTCGGGAAATATTCAGACCCCTTCACTTTTTCCACATGTTGTTATGTTACAGCTTTATTCTAAAATGTGTTAAATAGTTTTTCCCCTTCATCAATCTAAACACAATACAAAAACTGAAATATTACATTTACATACATTAAGTATTCAGACTCTTTACTCAGTACTTTGTTGATGCACCTCTCTCTCTCTCTCTCTCTCTCTCTCTCTGTCTCTCTGTCTCTCTCTGTGTCTCTCTCTCTCTCTCTCTCTCTCTCTCTGTCTCTCCCTCCTTGCACTATCACTCACTCCTCCACAACCTCCTATTTTCTTTCTCTCCCTCCATACTAACCCCTTCCTCTTCTCTTTTTCTCTCCTCTCACAGTTGGAGATCGGCCCTGCTGCCCTCAACCTCTCCGTTGAGACTCCATCCCCCAGCGCCGGCGTGGGCGTCAGCAGTGGCATCGGTACTAAAGTTCAAGGGTCATCGTCATCAGCATCAACGACAGGAGGCGGTCGTGTCTCCTCGGGGGGCCGAAAGGCCCCTGGGGGCCCTGGCAGAGGAGGTGGAGGCCCCTGGAAGAACCTGGAAGGAGAGCTGGAGAGAAAGATTGAGATGCTGGAGAAAGAGCGGAAGGCGCTGAGGAAAGAGACACAGACACATCACAAACAGATAGACCAAGGGATTGATACTCTACACCACCGCATTGCAGAGCTGGAACAGAGTGAGTGGAACAGAAAGGGGGAGGAGGGAGGAGGGAGGAGGGAAGAGGGAGGAAGGAGGAGGGAGGAGGGAAGAGGGAGGAGGGAAGAGGGAGGAGGGGTACAATAGGGAACTAAAAGAAGGTCAAATAAGTTGAGCCCAGATTTGCTAGAAAGCAAAGTAGATAAGAAGGACAAAACAGTAACTTCTTCTTTTACTACAACTACTATCTGTTTCCCAGCGCCAAATGTAAACCATCTCTCCTTCAGTCTGACAGAGTACAACTACCCTGACGGCTATGTCCTCTCCTTCAGTCTGACAGAGTACAACTAACCTGACGGCTACGTCCTCTCCTTCAGTCTGACAGAGTACAACTAACCTGACGGCTATGTCCTCTCCTTCAGTCTGACAGAGTACAACTACCCTGACGGCTATGCCCTCTCCTTCCCCATGAGGACCAAGTACATGTAACAACCATCTCTCTCCCCTCCTTCTCCGTCTCTCCCTCCCTCTCTCCTTCAGGTCTGACAGAGTACAACTACCCTGACGGCTATGTCCTGTCCTTCCCCGTGAGGACCAGGTACATGTACGGCCTGGTGCGGAGAGAAATGCCTGAGATGTATGCCTTCACCGCCTGTGTCTGGCTCAAGGTGAAAGAGGGGGGTATCGGCACCCCCTTCTCCTACTCCGTCCCGGGACAACCCAACGAGCTGGTGCTGCTGCAGGGGATACACAACCCTGTAGAGCTTCTTATCAACGACAAGGTAGTAGTGTGTGTGTGTCATTATCATATTCATTACTGAAACATGTCAGTTATCTCCTCCTATTGTTCATACTTGTATAGTTTTATGAATAACATTGATTGGTCTAATGATTGATTGATCGACTGATTGGTGATTGAGCTAAATGTCCCTTCCCTCACTTCTAGGTGGCTCAGCTGCCCCTGTCCCTTGCCCAGGGTGTGTGGGAGCACATATGTTTGAGCTGGACCCTCAGAGACGGGGTATGGAAGGCCTACCAGGGGGGGAAGCTGAAGGGGCGCGGAGAGGGGCTGGCCGCATGGCACCCCATCAAGCCAGGAGGAGTGCTCATTCTGGGGCAGGAGCAGGTGGGTGAGAGGGATGGAGGTCTGGAGGGGTGGCGAGTTAGAGGGATGGAGGTCTGTAGGGGTGGAGAGTTAGAGGGATGGAGGTCTGGAGGGGTGGAGAGTTAGAGGGATGGAGGTCTGGAGGGGTGGAGAGTTAGAGGGATGGAGGTCTGTAGGGGTGGAGAGTTAGAGGGATGGAGCTCTGTAGGGGTGGAGAGTTAGAGGGACGGAGGTCTGTAGGGGTGGAGAGTTAGAGGGATGGAGGTCTGTAGGGGTGGAGAGTTAGAGGGATGGAGGTCTGTAGGGGTGGAGAGTTAGAGGGATGGATGTCTGTAGGGGTGGAGAGTTAGAGGGATGGAGGTCTGTAGGGGTGGAGAGTTAGAGGGATGGAGGTCTGGAGGGGTGGAGAGTTAGAGGGATGGATGTCTGTAGGGGTGGAGAGTTAGAGGGATGGAGGTCTGTAGGGGTGGAGCGTTAGAGGGATGGAGGTCTGTAGGGGTGGAGCGTTAGAGGGATGGAGTGATGGGTGGTGGAAGGATGGAGGGGTGGAGAGATGAGAGATTGGGGGGGGTGGGTAATAAGAAACCTTGAGAGGAACCAGATTTTTCTGGCTGGCTGGCTGGCTGGCTGGCTGGCTGGGTGGGGGGGGGTGGGGGGGTGGGGGGGTATATATACTATTTGCCAGAGTCCCACTCGACCTGTCACAACTCTCCTCCCCTGGCAATAGAGAACAGTAAAACTCCAGCCAATGAGTTGTATTGTAATCCCTGATCTCTCTCTTTCTCTTTCACTCTCTATCATCTCGATCATATTATATTTCCTCTCTAGGACACGTTGGGCGGTCGTTTCGACGCCTCCCAGGCCCTGGTTGGGGAGCTCTCCCAGTTCAACCTGTGGGACAGGGTCCTGAAACCTGCTGAGGTATCCGCTCTGGCTGCCTGTTCCTTGGGCACACTGGGCAACGTGGCCCCCTGGACAGACCAGGACGTGGAGGTCTATGGAGGGGCTACCAAGGAGGCTGTGGACCCCTGCAACCAGCCACCCCGGGCCAGCCCCAGCTCCAGCCCTAAACAGTGAAGGGTTAGATAGTTTGGTAGAGGGGAAACTTGATTGTTATAAAGGGGAGCTGCTCAGTGAGGCCAGAGGGGTTAGTTGGTTTGTTTATGCTCCTCATAAGAGGGGGGTTTGAGGTGTTTTTCTGGGGCAGGGTTTGTGTGATGGGGAACTGGGGTAGAGATGGAGAGTCATTTGAGTTGTTTTAAAGGGGCATTGCTCTTTCCAAGAGAGGGTGGGTGTGCTTGAGGAGGCTTTTCGGAGGGTCTGGGATCAGGGGGAGTAGAGATTAGTTGAGTAGGTGTGTTGTTATCTGGGTGTTGTTCACCCACTGAAGGTGTTAACATCAACAGCGCTACAGCTGTTGAGAACAACACCCAGACTAGCTTTAGCTCTGTGGCGATGTGGGAAGATGTTAAGGGAAACGTGCTGCTTTTTTTCACATCTCTGATTTGTGTTTTAGAGAGTTGGGTGGGGGAGGTTGGGGATCTCAGCCCCCCAGGGAAGAGCTACATACGCCACGCCTCACCTCACCTCACCTCATCTCATCTCATTTCATCTCATTTCACCTCATCTCATTTCACCTCACCTCACCTCACCTCATCTCATCTCATCTCACCTCATCTCATTTCACCTCATCTCATTTCACCTCATCTCATTTCACCTCATCTCATTTCACCTCACCTCACCTCATCTCATCATTTCACCTCATCTCATTTCACCTCATCTCATCTCATCACGTGTTCTGAAGCTTGTGCTTCTAACTTTGAAATAGGGATTTTCTTCTGCTTTTGGAGATGTGACGCCAGTGTTGCTACTCAACTGTGTTTCTGATCAACAACAGCTCGTTAAAAGTGAGCGTTTGGATTGCTTTTTCTACTGCGCATTTCGTTGATTTTCTTTTGCAGCAATGTTTTTTTTCTAACACTGTGTCTATTTTCTATGTCTGTGTGTTGTGTGCTTTCAAAGAAACTCTCCGTTTGACCTACTGCGACTCACAAAACCTCTCACAAAGATGCAATTGTCACGGCCCAGCATAATGTATTGCCATAGAGATAGCTGTTGCGAGTCACATGGATCATGTAAATTAAGACCTCAATTGATTTTTTAGATTCATAATATCCATCTTGTTGACTTAAAGGGGCAATCTGTTAAGTGATTCGTACATCCATTGTGGCAGGGTGTCCGCTTTGTTGTTGTTTGAACTGCAGATTCGCCCTTTACAGTGATTTGTGACCTGTCTCAATGTTTTTTTCATGTAAAGCTGATGGAATGGAATGTATATCTGTATGCATGAGAAAACCTTTTTCAAAATTTGAGGTCAGAGGTCAGATTCCTAAATAGTCCTGTTTCCTATACAGCAACAACACAAAAACGTACAACAATATTAATTATTGAATGGTGCGCTTCACCCCACAAAGCCTAAAAAGAATACGCACCTCAAAGAATGTGTATTTAGCTTTTTCTTACTCACAGAATTGCTTAATAAGTGTGTAAAGAAGGGACATTGGGACACTGATGTTGAGTTGAGGGGTGTAGTGAAGAAAAGTGCACCCGGATTATTGGGTCCCCCCCCCCCCCCCCACTTCACCATTGACATATGGTTGTAAAGTGCCTGTCTGGGTATTACACACCCAATGCAAATGTCAAATGTATTTTATTCTCTCTCTCTCTCTTTCTCAATCTCTCTTTCTCAATCTCTCTTTCT
>NC_092087.1:84524446-84779446 GCF_045679555.1 Salvelinus alpinus | reverse complement strand
GGAAAATTATAACTTTGTAATCTGAATATTTTCCTTGGTGCCCCGACTTCCTAGTTAATTACAGTTACATGATTAATCAGTTTAATCGTGTAATAATAATTACAGAGAGTTATTTGATAAATAAGTCTTCAGTTTAATGATGCCAAAGACACGACAGTACTTTAACTATTTGCACATTGTTACAACACCGTGTATAGACATAATATGAGATTTGAAATGTCTTAATTCATTTTGAACTTTTGTGAGTGTAATGTTTACTGTTCATTTTTGTATTGTTTATTTCACTTATGTTTATTATCCATTTTACTTGTAAACATATGTTTCCCATGCCAACAAAGCACCTTCAATTGAAATTTAGAGAGAAAGAGGGAGAAAGAGAGAGAGAGCAGGGTTGTACACTGAGGTTAGATGGGAATTCAATACGTAAATTCCAAAATGGTGACAAATACTGACATTTAATCAATTACAAATTATATGACCCTCCCCTGGACTAAAAAATAAATAAAATAAATCCTCCCCCTGACTGAAATTGAAATAGCATGACCCTCCCCCATTTTCTTCCGTGAAATACGGTAATTGTATACATTTCTGCCTGTCCCTAAAGCATCATGGATTTATACTATAGTATTGGGGCGGTAATGCAAGATATTGGATGCCAACCACTGATAACGTCCACTGAAGAATAAAAATTTCGTCTTTACATATATATTCCGGTATGTGAGATAATTTGCTTGTTCTCTGTAATATCGCATAGATTTGGAATCGTGACATTGTCTACCTTGGAGGAAAATATGCAGGTTTCTCGACTCATACCATGACTATGAGAAGGGATTGAGTGACGATTCGTTTAGCAACCTTGTGACCCAGCATGACAACGTGAACGAGATTGTTCGACAGTCTGCTGGGTGAGGCGATATACGTTCCTCCATTCATTAACGAATGGGGTTCCTATATTCTCCTTTCTTTAAATATCTCTACCACGAACTCTTAAATCGAGATGGCTGTGTATTTTGCTACTGCTTGGCCAGTGTGAGACAGAATACTAACTAGCCAGCCTGTAGTTCTTTCAAATGCGGTGGTCAGTGGATAAACTAGCTGAGTTGAACATATGTCAGAAAACGAACTAGCAGCCAGTTGTTGTTGCCCATGGTGGAATCATATCAAACCCACAGGCTCCTGAAGCACATATGTCCCCACACGAGCTCCCGAGTCAGCTAGCGTCGCGAACTATCATTTCGCTACAAAGCTAAGCTGTTTTATGACAAAACGGATGATATGAATAAAACACTAACGTTAGCTAACAAACCATCCTCGGCGACAATGTTATTGTGGCGCAGGAATGTCATATGTGTTTGAACTTTATGTTAACTGTCATTGAAGTTGACGCTTACTATTAGGTTTCAGATCCGGAGTAAGATAAATTGGCCGTTATGTTTTGTGTTTCGTTAAGGACTCAGAGTGCCCTTTAACGGAACGAAATGTCGACTCCCGGAACACTTAAAACAAAGTAACTGTACTACTGTAGCCAACACACTACTTGTCTAAGACAAGTTGTCTGATGAAGAAACAATAGTTTCCACAACGGATCCGGTAAGTCTGGTTCTTTTAACAGTGTAGGCCTGCTGTTGCAATATAAAATGTATAGGCCTATGTAACAGGTGTAAAATATACGTTGTGTATTTCACCGAAAATCCCTCATATTTTTTTAAATGTTATTTTGGGATATATTACATTACTTTCAAGAGTGAACTATTTTATTGTAATTATTTCCGAAATTGTGTCAATGCTGTGATGTCATCAACGGAGCCATTATTTTACTCCTCAGTTTTCTCAGAGCCTGATGAGGAGAGGTATGTATGTGTTATGTATGCTCCGGTCTTTTGAATGCACATGTTCACAAATGCACAAGAAGAGACAAGCAAAGGTTCTATCGTCACTGATTTAGTGTTGCATTGCTGTTTATATGAATATATATTAATGTGAATGGGGATAATATTCGAGTGCAACTTTGCAAGGCTAGCCCAGCTACCGTTAGCTTTGTTGCGGGAGAGGATCTCTTTCAGGTGCAGACATCTTGAGTTTTCTGATGATTTTCTCACGGGCATTCTGTAATGTCTTTTGTCTTTTACCAGGCAAATATACTTGTATGGGAGTCCAGACGGCAGCATTAACCTTTGCATTGTATTTGTATCCATTCCTTGCAGGTATGTTGTAAAATGTGACGATTTTCTATTTCATGTTTAATGTGCCTAGTTAGCTGTCGTTCTTTTTTTTTTTAGCTGTCCGGTCATGTAAAAAATGGCTTGTTGCTTCATTAGTATGCATCAGGTATAATGGTACAATAGTACACTCTAAGAAATATTTAGCACTCATTAGCAAATTATTATTGTATTGGTGTACAACATTTTTAAAATTACATATTTTTTTGTTGATGCTTTTACTAATGAGTTTGCTCAGAGCGTGATGAGGAGAGGCAAATATACTTGTATGGGAGTCCAGACGCAGCATTAACTTTTGCCTTGTATTTGTATCCATTCCATGCAGTCATTACTAGAGGGACAACCGGCAGAATTGTGTCCAGAGCCTTGTGTTCCACCTACACCTTACCAGAACACAATGCAGAAAGGTACCGGTACAGAACCGGTTACATTGGTGCCGTGACCCAGATCAACGTGGATCATTATGAATCGCCGTTGATCAACACCAGCTTGGTCGCCGGGAGTTGCTATGCTATAAATAGGTTGGAAGTGAAATCTCTTAAACACACAAAAAAATTGCTAATGGTTTGTTTGGTATATCTCTTAGATTAACTGATACATTTGAAATTGTTGTTACATATATTCCATTTTATTTGTGTATTTTGATAGTGAATATGACTTAAAGTTGAAGTCGGAAGTTTACGTACACTTAGGTTGGAGTCATTAAAACTCATCTTTCAACCGATCAACACATTTCTTGTTAACAAACTATAGTTTTGGCAAGTCTGTTAGGACATCTACTTTGTGCATGACAAGTCATTTTTCCAACAATTGTTTAGACATATTATTTCACTTATAATTCACTGTATCACAATTCCAGTGGGTCGGATGTTTACATACACTGAGTTGACTGCCTTTAAACAGTTTGGAAAGTTCCAGAAAATGATGCATGGCTTTAGAAGCTTCTGATAGGCTAATTGACATAATTTGAGTCAATTGGAGGTGTAGCTGTGGATGTATTTCAAGGCCTACCTTCAAACTCAGTGCCTCTTTCCTTGACATCATGGGAAAATCAAAAGAAATCAGCCAAGACCTCAGGAAAAGAATTGTAGACCTCCACAAGTCTGGTTCATCCTTGGGAGCAATTTCCGAATGCCTTAAGGTACCACGTTCATCTGTACAAACAATAGTATTCAAGTATAAACACCATGGGACTACACAGCCGTCATACCGCTGTGGAAGGAGACTCGTTCTGTCTCCTAGAGATGAACGTACTTTGGTGCAAAAAGTGCAAATCAATCCCAGAACAACAGCAAAGGACCTTGTGAAGATGCTGGAGGAAACAGGTACAAAAGTATCTATATCCACAATAAAACGAGTCCTATATCGACACAACCTGAAAGGCCGCTCAGCAAAGAAGAAGCCACTGCTCCAAAAATGCCATTAAAAAAGCCAGACTACAGTTTGCAACTGCACATGGGGACAAAGATTGTACTTTTTGGAGAAATGTCCTCTGGTCTAATGAAACAAAAATAGAACTGTTGGCCATAATGACCATCATTATGTTTGGAGGAAAAAGGGGGAGGCTTGCAAGCCAGAGGACACCATCCCAACCGTGAAGCACAGGGGTAGCAGCATCATGTTGTGGGGGTGCTTTGCTGCAGGAGGGACTGGTGCACTTCTCAAAATAGATGGCATCATGATGAGGAAAATTATGTGGATATATTGAAGCAACATCTCAAGACATCAGTCAGGAAGTTAAAGCTTTGTTGCAAATGGGTCTTCCAAATGGACAATGACCCCAAGTATACTTCCAAAGTTGTGGCAAAATGGCATAAGGACAACAAAGTCAAGGAATTGGAGTGGCCATCACAAAGCCCTGAACTCAACCCTATAGAAAATTTGTGGGCAGAACTGAAAAAGTGTGTGTGAGCAAGGAGGCCTACAAACCTGACTCAGTTACACCAGCTCTGTCAGGAGGAATGGGCCAAAATTCACCCAACTTATTGTGGGAAGCTTGTGGAAGGCTACCCAAAATGTTTGGCCCAAGTTAAACAATTTAAAGGCAACCCTACCAAATACTAATTGAGTGTACGTAAACTTCTGACCCACTGGGTATGTGATGAAAGAAAAAAGCTGAAATAAATCACTACCATTATTCTGACATTTCACATTCTTAAAATAAAGTGGTGATCCTAACTGACCTAAGACAGGGATTTTTTACTTGGATTAAATGTCAGGAAATGTGAAACTGAGTTTAAATGTATTTTGCTAAAGGTGTATGTAAACTTCCGACTTCAACTGTATATTGTTGATAAAGGAGACCGTGTTTTCAGTGATGAGCTTCAACTGGGTCTTGGGAGAGGGAGGTTTTTCAGGGAGTTGACTCAGACCCCAGCTAGAACTATATAGATGTTGTCGATTCACCACATTTTTGCTCTACTCGGGTGGCTAACGACACTCCCTCAGCTCCTGTAATTGTGCTTAGTGACACTCAGATAGTTCAGAGGTGGCCAGTCCTGACTTGGGAAATCTTATCACACAACTCGCCCATCAGATAGGACAGTCTATATCAGCTCAAATTAGGAAGGAAGGTGAGAGGAAGGAGGATAGAGGCGCAAATTCTCAGAGCTCCAGTGCAAGACAGACATTCACTGACACACCCCTTAATTTATCTTGTATGAAGTTGGTCGTGCAGTCTGACGTGAGAGAGACTCCATGTTTCAGAGGGGAGGGGTCTGACAAGTACACAGTACATGAATGGGAGGAGCTCATGGATGCTTACCTGAGAAAGAGGGGCATGCCGGTCATAGAACAGTCACAGGAGACCATGTCCAAGCTTCTGGGGAGAGCTAGAGACATCGTACAGATAAAACTCCGCAGCAATACATCTCTGAAACCTCACGAGAACCCCAAAGTGATAGATATACGGAAATAACTTTTCAGTGAGTCGACATATTCATCCATGCCTCTTGCCGATTTCTTTTTATAACACTTCACAAGTACTATATGAGAACCCCATGGAGTACTGGATCCGTTTGAACAAGGCAGTAGATGTGGCCAAGGAGTGTTTGAGGAGGCAGGGTCGCCGCATCGAGTACTCCAGCTGAGAGGTAACGATGATGTTTGTGAAACACGGCCCAGATCCTTCTCTTTCTGCGGTTTTCAAGTTCAAAACAGCTGATAGGTGGACGGCAGCTGAGATACAAAAATGATTTTCTCATAGGCATTCTGCACGGTCTATTATCAGGCAAATATACTTGTATGGGAGTCCAGACGGCAGCATTAACTTTTGCCCTGTATCTGTTCCGTGCAGGTATGTTGTGAAATGTGACGATTTTGTATTTCATGTTTAATGTGCCTAGTTAGCTGTCGTTCTCTTTGTTACCTGTCCGGTCATCAAATCAAATGTATTTATAAAGCCCTTCTTACATCAGCTGATATCTCAAAGTGCTGTACAGAAACCCAGCCTAAAACCCCAAACAGCAAGCAATGCAGGTGTAGAAGCACGGTGGCTAGGGAAAACTCCCTAGAAAGGCCAAAACCTAGGAAGAAACCTAGAGAGGAACCAGTCCTCTTCTGGCTGTGCCGAGTGGAGATTATAACAGAAAATGGCCAAGGTCATGTCAAAAATGGCGTTGTTGCTTCATTAGTATGCCTCAGGTATAATGGTACAATAGTACACTAAGAAATATTTAGCACTTATTAGCAAATTATTATTGTATTGGTGTACAACATTTATAAAATGAAATCTGAGTCTTTTGTACATGTTCATATTTTCAATGTATTTTTTTGTTGTTGATGCTTTTACTAATGAGTTTGCTCAGCGCGTGATGAGGAGAGGCAAATATACTTGTATGGGAGTCCAGACGGCAGCAGGAACTTTCACCTTGTATTTGTATCCATTCCATGCAGTCATTAAAAGAGACACAACCGACAGAATTGTGTCCAGAGCCTTGTCTTCCACCTACACCTTACCAGAACACAATGCAGAACGGTACCAGTACAGAACCGGTTACACCTAGTTTTCATAGTCTTTGATCCACCACTTTCCTGTGGACTTAATGGCTGGACAAAAAAAAACATGACGGTAAAACTTGTTGGGATTTTTCATCCTTTAGCAAAGTAACCTACTACTTGATCATGTGTAGGAATCTGTGTCTCTCACTTAATTATCTCTCCTTCCTCTTAGTGTGTACTTATTCACCTCCACTGATTTGAAAGTCAGATTACCCATTACATTACCAGATACTCACTCTAACGATGAAAAGACATCTTCTGTGGGGTTTATCAGCGGTTGGCATCCAACGTTATGGTGCATTAAGCCATCTCCTGTACTGGAGTGTGGGCCAGCGACAGGGATCAAGGAACTAAATCCTATCTGCCTGCCCCGTTTCTCTTAAAAAATATATAAATATTTGCGACTGTATCTAACGATGTTCTACTCAGTATGCTTTGTTAGAGGTTCACCCAGGGGTCATGATTGGGGTTGTACCAAATGATTGATGTATTAGAATAATTGATTTTGCTTATGTTGTTCTAATAGAAGGGGAGGGGTTATAAGACCTCTCCCTCCTTACATTTATAGGGTCCTAGACTACAGATTAACAATATATATACACATTATGAGGTTTAATATTGTTCCACAGTACTTTTCTAGGCTTTCTGCCTCTTATGAAGAAACCGTCTGAGAAATGTGTGACTGTGAAGACAGAACTCTGCAGGGGAGTATAAGAGATAGGAGGCCCGTCAGACATTCCACTATAAATCAACTTGGACATTTACTGCTAGCTTTTAAATAACACTAAAAGTCTTGTTTGTGTAGCTGTGTAGGCATGGTTTTGATCTCATGAGTAAAAGATAATGGTGTAGGCAGTGACATCACTAGGGCTGGACTTCGGGTTTGATAAAATAACATGGGACCTTTTCTTTGATGCAGAACTTACTCGGAAACATGCGTTATGTTCCTGTTGTCAACTTCTGTCTGCAATTCCATTAATAAAGGTTTTTGAATGATTTAATTAAAGATATTGTCAGAATGCTAATTTCACCAGTGAGCCAATGATTGACAAGGAACAAGGAAACGATCCCCAACAGTTTATCAAACTCAATTCCTGTACCCCTTCTCTCTCATACTGTATCAGTCTCTCTCTTTCCCCATCATACTGCATCTATACATGCTCCACTGTCTCGGTTTCCTGGCAGTAATCACATCTTCCTGTTGAATGATTTGCTATCACATTTAATAACTTATTCAGCTGGCTGTGCCCTACTCTTAGCCTTGTAAGGATAGCCTCCTCTCTTCTGTCCATTCCTACCATCCTCGCCTACTTTACTCTGTACCTGGAATAGGGGTGGCAGGTAGCCTGGTGGTTTAGAGCGTTGGGCCAGTAACCCGAGCCGACTAGATGAAAAATCTGTCAATGTGCCTTTGAGCAACTTAACCCTAATTGCTCCTGTAAGTCGCTCTGGATAAGAGTTTCTACTAAATTACTAAAATATAAACAATGAATAGATGCCTGCCCTTATTGTCACTGTTCCACTGCTCCTGCCATCTCTGCACCACTACTGCCCATATCATTCCCTTAGCCTCTGCTTTTCATATTGGCACCTCAACCTCCTGTCTCCTAAGGGCCTGTTTAGCTAGTACATCTACTTCCTCATTCCCTTCCAACCCCACATGGGCCGGGACCCAAGCAAAGCTGTGAGCTAAATGATTTCAGACTCATCAACACAGCAAATGAGTCAGAACATAAAACTACTCTGCTTGACTTCCTCCAACCACTGCAAGGTCAACAGTACTACCATCAGCTCAGCCAGGTGGTCTGTAATTTGTCTTCTGACAGCCACCCCACTTTCCTGTTCAACAACGGCTGGTCCAGTCTGACCTGTCCTTGGGTCTTTTGATCCATCTGTATATATGGGCAAAAAAATATTCATTTACAGTTTCCAGTCGCCTTTTAAAGAACTTGCATGGATCAACCCCCTCCCTGTCTTTCCGTACTCTCTCCAACACTTGTAAATCAACTACTGGAGGTGGGAGTAGCCATGGTGGACTCACAGGGATAGGTACCGTGGGGCTAAAGTCCCTGCCATTCATTCCCATCTGCCTCGCCTGCTTATCACCCACCCATCCAAAGCTTTTATTCTGTCCACGTTCACGCTCCCAACTTTTCTGTAGCACCTCTTTTGTGGGGTGAGACACCTCATGTTCCTGTAAATTAACCCAATTCATTCCCAGCGATTGCCTGCTAATATGTAATGGCAATGAAAATTGTCATAGCTGAATCAGAATTAGTTAGGTAACATAGATAAATAAGATGTTTTATTTACTTTATACTTCTCATTAGAATGTCTCCTTTTGGACTATACTGTTGGCAGTTGCATTTTCCTTTCTCTCTAGGGAAAAGTCACTTGGGGCCCAGAGAGGGGAGAGGTCAGGCTTGTCTTTTACATGTCTGGTAATATGCAGAATATCAGAAAGGGAGAAGTCAGGTTTGAACATTGTCTTCATATGTGAATCATCTGTGAAACCATGTGAAGGGCTCCACTATGTCTGTACTCCAGTCACTCCCTCCTTTTCCCATTGGGGGGAGGAGTATGGCAGTGTCTGGAACCATTGTATTACCCCTCTGATGTTGCATGAATCTTGACCTAGTATATGACCTAGAGGCTCATTCCCCTCCGTGAGTTTGTCCAGGAGGGGGTGTATTTGAGATGGGCATATCTAGAATTGACAATTGATATATGCCATTGGATGAGGTAATGTTTTGGTACTAGGAAGTACCAAGAACGAGAAGTAGAACCTCGTCTAAGAGACGAAACTGAACAATAATTTATAGCTAATGCTATCTGGCTATGGGATACTCCTCTCTCAAGTAAAAGGCCCTTTGTGAAGTTTCTGAGATCAGTGGTTCGTCATGTGAGTTGAGAGGGGTGTATCTTGGCTATAAAAGATACTAAGAATTATTTTGTAAGCACTCAGAGAATTCATTTATAGACACTGA
Organism: Salvelinus alpinus; assembly: GCF_045679555.1. Classification (NCBI taxonomy): domain Eukaryota; kingdom Metazoa; phylum Chordata; class Actinopteri; order Salmoniformes; family Salmonidae; genus Salvelinus; species Salvelinus alpinus. Next base: position 84,770,241 of record NC_092087.1, on the reverse strand, counting down.
ATTGATCTGAGAGTCAAAGGGCTATGGTGAAGCTCATATAATTAAAGATGGACTTTAAAATATAACTCTGACTTGTGTGTGGTTTGTAAACTCCCCTCATTTAGTAATACAGGAAATTACCATGACAAAATACATTTCTTAAATGTAAGGCAGTCGTTACCACAGCCACAAAGTCAAAAATGTATGTCGTGGAAGTTCATGGAAACAAAAATTTGCTTTTTTATTTAAAAGGTTAGGGTGAGTCATAAGGTTAACAGTGTGGTTAAGGTTAGTTTTAAGATTACATTTTAAGTAAATACATTTTTGAAATATGCTTCGTTCATGATTTATTCTCAAAGTTGCTGGCATGGCACGTGTCCTAATTTTATCAGTATACTCGTAAAAACCTAATAATTACGAAACGTATATTCAATCATTTAAGTCACAAAATGCCTCTTCCTCTGTTTTGAAAGGAAATTACTGGTATAATAAATATGGTGGAAACTCCGACTAGCCCATGCCTCCACCAACCCAATGCTATTAGATTTGTGGGAAGTAGTGAAGAATTGAACATTTTAGGAAAAAGGAGATATTCTAGGGATTCCCAAATAGACTAAATTTAATACAATATTTGTTTTAATGATAAACTATGTTTAATATTTCTTGCCGCCAACAGGACAAATCTAACCCGTTCCCCTCTACTCTCCCGGAGTCCCCAGGTCAAACATCTCCCAGTTCCGCTTTACTGCTGGTTCTGGTTGACTGCAGGAAAACACCGGGGCAGAGTGGAACTGAGAGAGGAGAAGAAAAGGAAGATGGAGATTTGATTTCATTAAGTAAGAACCACGGTGTGTAGATTAGACTACAGTCTGCTTCTGTAACAATAGCAGAGGTGCATAAAGATGGTGGCCCGCATGTACTTACCACAAATTACTATTTTTGCTGAGTTCACTGTATTCTACATTGCTCTCCTTTACTGTTGGTATGGTCATTAGCACAGTAATCATGATCCCAATTTTAGCTTCAAGACGCTGGCAATTTAAAAAAATGAAAAAGGTAAAGTAACGGTGTATAGATGCGACAAGGAATACATCGTGGCTGCTATGAAAGTGAATTGTGTCTACGCGTGATCAGGGATGTGTTCGTTCCGCCCATTCTGTTAAAATGTTTCTTGAACAGAAGCAAACTGAAAAAAATTGTGACGAACATACCTGAAGTTGTTTGCAAATGTTTGTCTAATGATTACACTATAGATAATTAGCAGCCAGCGTGTGTTAACTGTCCTGTTGCGTAATAATCACATTTTGGAACATTGAGTGCATTCTGACATCACGTGCATAAAACAACTCACGCTGGGGCGACCGTTGAGATATTTGGAATGTTTCATTTCATCCATTTTTAAAAGTGTAACTTGGTCCAAAAATATTTTTCGCCTAATTTTAACATTCTGTCATAAAGAGCACATGTTCAACTTAGGAAAACATGTTTATTATCTGAATACATTGTATTAAAATATTCCTATACTATGTGCCAAAATAAAGTAACAGGGTTGACAGTAACAGGGGACTACTGAAAACAACAAAACAAAGGTTACGTATGTTACCACGGTTATGTGAGCTATATGGATATCTCCAATATATTGGTATCCCTCCGTGGCAGAGGGATACATCCAAGGTGAGGATTTAGAGATTCACTCCCGTGTACACCTGTGTCATGGCTGGGGTCCGCCCCCAAATATAGAACCCATGGCCACGACACACGTTCTCTACATAATTTTTGAGGAGCCTCTAGCACCGTAGAGGATTGGAGTGATCCACATAGCTCACATAACCGTGGTTACATACATAACCTTCGTTATGTTTCACTATATTGGATCACTCCAATATATTGGTATACCCGTACCAGATTTAGTCGGTGGAAGGGGAGGCGATGCCCAGGACTACTGAACCAACTGCAGAGGGAGGTGCCACATTTACCCGATAGTACCTAGCAAAGGTGCAAGAGGAAGCCCAGCTGGCTGCAGCAACGATATCAGCGAGAGGCCCTCCTCTAAGTAGAGCCCAGGATGCAGCCACACCTCTTGTTGACTGTGCCACCACAGATCCCAGCACTGGCCTGCCAGCCAGGCGGTATGCTGTCGTAATCGTGTCCACGATCCTGTGAGAGAGCCTCTGCTTTGATAACCCAGCCCCCAGGACTCTCACCATAGCAGACAAAGAGCTGGTCTGTTGTTCTCACTGCCCGTGTCCGCTCCACATATGCAACCAGTGCCCGCGCAGGGCACAGCATGCCGGAGGGAGGGCCAGACTCTTCTGCCACTCCCGGGGGGTCGTAAGCAGACAGGATAAAAGGGATGTTAACATGCCTGTCTGACAGAACTTTCGGGAGGAATGAAGAGTTGGGGCGAATAGATATACTCCTCCCATGGGGGTCCATCCGGTAGCACTCAGAACTTACTGAAAGAGCATAGAGCTCACCCACCCTCTTCATGGAGCTCACCCACCTTCTTCATAGAGCTCACCCACCCTCTTCATGGAGCTCACCCACCCTCTTCATGGAGCTCACCCACCCTCTTCATGGAGCTCACCCACCCTCTTCATGGAGCTCACCCACCCTCTTCATAGAGCTCACCCACCCTCTTCATGGAGCTCACCCACCCTCTTCATGGAAGTTATTGCTACCACGAAAGCCACCTTCGTAGAGAGGTGTTTCAAGGAGGCAGACTCCAACGGTTTGAAAGGCTGGCTTTGCCAAAGCTGCCAAGACCACATCCAGATCCCAGCTCGCCATTGAGCGTGTCCTAGCTGGACGCAGGCGATGAACCCCCTTCATAAACCTGGAGACCAAGGGATGGCGCCCCACTGGCCTGTCTATCCACCACACATGGCAGGCAGATATAGCGGCCAAATACCCTCTCAGTGTAGAGGCTGCCAAGCCCTCATCCAAGCGAGGCTGCAGGTATTGGAGGACATACTGCACCCCGCGTGACCTCAGTAGCATAGTCGCGTTGGTAAGGTGGCCAAGAGAAGAGAGGGACCCATATGTGGCTTTCAAGTCCGCATCAAAGACCCTGGGGGGTCCCGGCTTCAGTCGCGGGTTCCGCTCTATAATCTCCTGGTCCGGGAGGACCATGGCAGCTATCATGGTGTGGTACTCCCGGAGGCCGAGGGACACAACGCCCGCAACAACTCCATGGTCCAGTCTCTGCTGTGAGTCGGAGAGCCCCCTGGCAGAGGCCCAGCTCTCCTGCACCATCACACCTGTCACAAAGGGAAGCCAAAGGCTCAGCCAAGCCAGCAAGGCCATGGAGCAGAGGTCCAACGCCCTGGGAGAGCTATGTCGTGACCCGCATGGAGGAATAGGAACCCGATGAGGGATAAATGACCCAGTACCTCTAAAGAAACGGGGAAGACCCGTGTGTGAAAAACAGGCAGACAAAAAAACAGAAACCAAGTAATGGATTTGATTTATTTGTTTTAGGCCAACTGCAATATTACCTAGCCGGTTTATTATCCAAGCAGTAAAAACAGCACCATATGGAGTAACTTTGTTAAGGAACTCCAAAGTTAATGTCTCAACGTAGTGGAAAGCCCAGCACGATACTCTTACACTCTGCAGGGGAAAGAACAAGAAAAAACCCCTGCAGGGTAATTAGCAGAGAACCTGGCGCGGGTAGCAGCATGTTAAAGCAATTCACAACACACACATAGTACAAGCCAGTGGGCAGGTTGTGTAAGGTAAATACAGTTTGTGTCAACAAGAACCACCATACTAATGGATGCACACGGAGTCGTAGTGTAACGCTAATGAAACACAAGTACCACAAACCAGGGGCGGAAGATACTGATCAACCGCAAGCAGCGAGTGTAGCACTCAAGAGGAGAGGCTTCCATGTGGCCAGCTGCTCCAGGCTGCAAACAGCCAGTGAGTATACTTCCACGCAGGATATTACGCTTACCAGTGACTTACCAAGCGAACTTCAGAAAGTTTGTACCTCAAACCATACGGACGTCCGCCGAGAAAATGAAAGACGTGTAGATATAGGGGCGGATCTCAGCCGTGACACAGGTGTACACGAGAGTGAATCTATAAATCCTCACTCGGATGACGTATTGGTGTGATCCAATATAGTGAAACACAACCACCAGTTTACATGGGTAAAATAGTCAATTAAAATGAACCCTAAAACGTCTTATGACAGGGGAATGGAAGGTTGCTTTGTGAAACATCAACAACGGTCGCCCACGAAGCATCGTTACCCATCGCTCCACAAAAGCCGCGGCTCTTGCAGAGCAAGGGGCAACCCTACTTCAAGTCTCAGAGCAAGTGACGTAACCGATTGAAACGCTATTTGCGCGTACCTGCTAACTAGCTAGCCATTTCACATCTGTTACACATGTTCTAGCACGAGCATTGCAAGCTTCCTTCTTTTGCTCGGGTGCAGTGAGTTCAGGAAAACTGAAAGTATGCATCTTAGAAATTTTCACATACAAACTTAATGTTCAAAATCGGAATCAAATATGCTAATCAAAAATAAGATGGATGCTGTGGTAGTACGTTTATTTTGATAGACAATTTTCTGCATTTATCAAGGTCCCATCAGTTAACCTGCTATTCATTATCTTTGTTTCACAGGGGTCAGCCCTAACCGTTGCTCTCTCAGTGGGAGGGGCTTATCATAAGGGGAGCCTCAACAACAACATGATGCTGACAAGTCGTCTCTCCAGAAGAGTCTCTCCAGATCAGAACGTCTCAATAAACACCAGCAGAGACTTATAGGGAAGAAACCTCACCACCCCTGCTCTGGCTGTGGGAAGAGTTTTGCTAAACCAACGCATACACACTGGAGAGAGACAGGAGTAAGGTGTATGTGGAAAGAGCTTTGCTCAATCGGGGTCACTGAAAAAACACCAGAAAGCACAAATATGTTTTCTTTCATCTCCCTCCTCTCCGGCACCGGTTCAAGATATCTAAATAAAGTTTGAACAGAAAACATATTGTAAAGAGTCAGCTCTGGAACCATATGTATCAAGCTTCTTGGAGTAGGAGTGGTGTGTGTGTGGTGGGGTGGGGGTGTTCAGAGCTGTATCTTATTTCAGTAACTCCTTTTATCCATTAATTAATTTGTAAAATGTTTCAACAATACAAGGTGTTTATTCATGTATTCAATAAATTGAATCCATTATCTGCTCAACAACGTCTGCTTATGACATTAATTATATGTTTTTTAAATCTAATAATCAATTTTTAAAAGGACCATAGTCCTCTTGTATAATTAGTTTGGTCCTAAAAGATGTTCACATATTTATTTTAAAACCTTTCACCAGGTTTTAGTGTAGCTGATGGGACATACGGATGTACAGAAGATATAGGACTATTAGTGTCGTCAAATTATGTTGTTGAATTTATTTTAAAGGATTTCATTTGTGATATCTTTGAACTTTCCTTATTGTGTATTAAGTGTGCTCCAGAAAGTTGTTCACACATTTTATTGTGAATCAAATGATGTGTTGGTTGTTAGGAAGAGGCATCATGGGGGCAGGAAGCCAGCTCTGCCCATCAGTACCTATAGGTCATGTCAAACACAGACCTCACACTCTTCTGTTTCCTCACAGCCAGTAAGGTCTCCTACCAAACCTCTCTCTCTTCACACTGGAAATACACTTGATAATATCTTATACCTTACCATACTACTTTTTATTGGTGATTTGTTATGTGGAACGAACGCTTGCATGTAAATGTCATTGTAAAACATACATACGAATGTGGTTTCATGTTTTCTTGTTTTGTTTTACATTGCTTATTGCATATACATTTTTTTTTTTAAATATGTATTTTTTAAATGTTTAGTTGAATTCTGTAGAAGAGACCACGATATGTTGTTACCCTGTGTCCTGATACTCAATGTTGTAGTCATGGTCCTGAGAATAAAACATGTTTTAAACAATCAACAGAGATTCACGTGTCTTACAGTGCTACACATCTGTTATAATAAGTGCTTTTTCCTGCTTAATTGAAGTATCAGGTGTAGTTTTCCACCAGTTATAAAGTGTGTTTGTTGTCTCTTTATGATTCTAGGCTGCAGGGAGGGAGATGCAACAACAGCCTTGAGAACAACTGGACTCAAATAGAACTCTGTTCCAAGTTGCTGTCAGGTACAAGTAGACGATAGTAGACAACAGGATTCTTAGTGAAAGGGGTGTTGTTGAACGTTTTCTTGACTTTACTCGACTTTTATAAAAAAGGTCAAATCTCATCCAAGAACTTTCTGAAGTAAGATTAGCCTAGATGAGATGTGAGACGTTATGTCGTCATAACGTTATCGAGCTAGGATATTTAAATGATAGATGATTGATTGCTCTGCAATCAATCAATGATTGCAGCCCTGAGACAGGAATTCTCCCCCGGCAACCCCCTAATCCTTATCTGAACTCTGTGACAACAAAGTAACTGTACTGTAGCCTACACATTTCTTGTCTTAGTAAGAAACACTGAAGAAAACAATAGCTTCCACGATGGATCCGGTAAGTCTGGTTTACTTTTAACAGTATAGGTCTGCTGTGCTGTAGAAATGTCTAGGTGTAGTTTTCATCATCTTTGATCCTCCACATTCCTGTGTTCGGTTTAAATGGCTGGACCAAAAAAACGACGGTGAAACTTTTTTTCCTTCAGCAAAGTAGCTTACTAATAATATAATGTTTAGGAATCTGTGACTATGAACTAATTATCTCTCCTTTCTCCGAAAGTGTGCACTTGTTCACCTCCACTGATTTGAAAGTCAGATTATCCATTACATTACCAGATACACACTCTAACGATGAAAAGACATCTTGTTCTGTGGGGTTTATCGGCGGTTGGCATCCAACGTTATGGTGCATTACACCACCTACTGTACTGGAGTGTGGGCCAGCAACAGAGATCGAGGAACTAAATCCTATCTGCCAGCCCCGTTTCTCTTAAAACATAAATATTTGCAACTGTATCTGATGATGTTCTACTCAGTACGCGTACCAAACTCAATTCCTATACTCCCTTCTCCCTTATACTGTATCAGTCTTTATCATTCCCTATCATACTGCCCACTATGGTGGAAAAATTGCTGTAATGTTTATCTAGTGTACCTATGCATTTAATTCAAGGCTGTTATAATGTTTATTCATTGTTTCTATGCATTTAACTGAAGTCATATGATATACTGATGAGACTTGCTCCCTCTGCTAGAACACTTCCTCTTTGTCTACATGACTGACCTTTGGTTTTGGACTTACAAAGTGCTGTTATTCCATATTTATTTTCATTTTCCATTTGTTTTGTCTTTGTTTTACACACCTGGTTTCTATTCCCCAATTACATGTTCATTATTTAACCCTCTGTTTTCCCCATGGTTTTTGTGCGTGTTTGTTTTATGTATTCCGGTCCTTTTGTGTGGGCTTGGTATTACTACATGTACTTGGTATTTTGAGTAAAGTTACTTCTATTACTCATCTCTGCTGTCCTGCGCCTGACTCCTCTGCACCAGCTACACCCAGACCTTTACAGGTTGAGTTGTTTTTCTTCTTTGGTTGAGTTTTTAGTAATTAATCTCTTGGTTTTTGAGATATTTTCATCATTGAAACAAGAGTTTTGTCCTTGTAGCCGCTCATATTGAATTTATCTGTAATTTTTTTTAGCATTGCTGTCCAAATCTGACTGGTGGCCACAGATTAGTTTAACCCTGCATAACTGGCTATATGGTAGACCATTCTTGAGGGGAAGGGGATGCATACTATCCGCACATAGCAAGGTATTGCGATCTGTGGGTGTCACACCCTGACCTTAGAGATCATTTTTATGTCTCTATTTGGTTTGGTCAGGGTGTGATTTGGGGTGGGTATTCTATGTTCTTTAGTTATATTATTGGTATTTCTATGTTTTGACCGGGTAGGGTTCTCAATCAGGGACAGCTGTCTATCGTTGTCTCTGATTGAGAACCATACTTAGGTAGCCCTTTTTCCCACCTGTCTTTGTGGGAGATTGCCTTTGTTTGTTGGCACTATAGCATTTAGCTTCACGGGTGTTTTGGATTGTTTATTGTTTTTGTCGGCGTCATGTAAATAAAGGAATATGTACGCTTACCACGCTGCACCTTGGTCTTCTTCATTCGACGGCCGTGACAGTGGGCTTTGTGTATTAGTCTGTGTGTAATGCATCATTCTCTTTGATAATCCATAAATCCAGGTAGTTTATTTTTCTCTCATCAGTCTGCGTGGTGAATTTGAGGCATTCAGAGCTCTCGTTTGGTAGAATTTTGAATTAATTTAGTTCCTGCTGACTTCCTTCCCAGAGCACAAAGACATCATCTATGTATCTCTTCCATAGAAGTATTTTAGAAAGTCAGGGGTGTGTGTCTGTTTTAAAAAGGAATGCTTCTTCAAATTGTCCCACATACAGGTTTGCATAGTTGGGGGAAAAATGGGAGCCCATGGCTACACCCTGAATTTGAAGGAAAAAGTTTGACTCAAAGACAAAGTAGTTATGGGATAATGGGATAATACCAGTTCAGTAAGTTGTAAGATGCAATCATTGGATGGAGCAAGGGTAGAGTCTCTCTGCTGAAGGAAGTGTTGTAGCGCCTGCAAGCCTCCAGTGTGTGGGATGTTAGTGTACAAGCTCTCCACATCAAAAGTGGCCAGCAGGGTGCCCTCTGGTATCCTTCCTAAGCCCTCTATCAATGAGATCAAGTGACTTGTGTCTTTGACATAAGATGGGAGGTTCTCAACCATCGGTTTAATGTGGTAATCCACAAATGTAGACATGTTCGATGTCAGAGTCGATTGCTGCTACAATGGGTCTACCTGGAGGAGGAGATACTTGTTTGTGTAATTTAGCGACTGTATAGAACGTTGGTATCTTGGGAAATGTCACACATAGAAATTCAACTTCTTGTTTAGTGATTTGTCCTGATTCCAAACAGCTTTCCACTGTGGATGAAATATTATGCTGGAATTCCAGGGTAGGGTCACAATTCAGTTTGCGATAGAAGTCACCTTTAGATAGTTGTCGGCGACATTCATTCACATAGTCACATTTATTTTGTATACAAATTCCTCCTCCTTAGTCACATTATTTTATGATAATCGAAGGATCTGAATTTAAGTCTTTAAGAGCCATTCTCTCGTCTCTACTCGGGTTATCATAGGATTTGTGTGTCTGTTTGTCTTTCAGTAAGTCACCTACATCGTTTTCAACAATCGTACAGAAGGTTTCTATGGAGGCTAAAGATCTAATGACACTCATTGTAAGAGTAGGGGTGTTAACCCTAGTGTCCTTGCTAAATTCCCAATCTGGCCCTCATACCATCATGGCCACCTAATCATCTCCAGCTTCCAATTGGCTAATTCAACCCCTCTCCCATGTAACTACTCCCTAGGTCGTTGCTAAAAATGAGAATGTAATCTCAGTCAACTTAAATGAGAAAAATTAAACCCTCCTTTCATTCTCAACACCAGATCTTCCAAGGAACACCTCAGTGTCAGTCAGTCATTGTAGTGAAATAGTGGAGGGCAGTTCAGTGACTCTGACCTGCAGAAGTGACGCCAACCCACCTGTGGACAAACACACCTGGTACTTTCAAAATAGGACTTTACCAAATGGATTCGAACAGATCTACAACATCACCAACTTCAGGTCTGAGGGCAGTGGACATGACCACTGCGAGGCCTGGAATAAAATGACATCTAAGAACTCTACAGCTCTGATGATTATTATAACAGGTACAGTTTAATCTTCAATGGTCTGCCTTTACATAAAAATACACATTTCAAGCTCATTATTTTCTCATAATCATTACACTTAAAGCTCAGCGAGAAACATTCTAAGCATTGTATTTCTAGGCTTATAGCAATAATGTATTTTTCTTGTTTTAAATTTATTAGAACATCTATGTAGTAATTTCATCCACATTTTTCTTTAGGGAAACAAACATCAGTTATGACTGTAGCTGTAGAAATCACAGTGGTTGTTCTGGTTCTCATCCTCTGTGTCTCCGGCTTCATGTGGATCAGGTGAGAATTTTTCTAAGACATTCCTTTCACTTTATCATTTTCATCCATCCAACCATCCATGAATTAATTCATATAAAACAGGAAGAAGGGCTCCAAATCCACCTCTGACATTAAGGACAGAGCAGACGATGGACAGGTGAGTTCAGATCAAATAGTATTTGTTTTCTATCAGATCTATTTCATTGGTTGATTAATCTTGCCTGGTACAATGGAACCAATGGAATAGTCCCCAGGTCTGCTTGTCTTGTCTGTCCTCTCTCCATCAGGGAGACTGTAGTCCCATGTATGACAACATCTCAGGCATGGCCATGACCCCTACTGCAGCACAGAGAGCAGACAGAGGCGAGCAGGATGACAGTCACTACACCAGCGTCCACTTCTCTGGCTCCAATAACCAAGAAGTGCCTCTGTACTCCACTACAACATCTCAGATCATTTCAAAAGTAAATGATTCTAGTGCTTGACAGTAAGGAATGCATACAAGACTTGTATGTTAAGCAGACCATCAGTTGTTTAGTGTAAATGTATTAACATCTTTACAGACAATACGGTGCCTGAGGAAGGCCCCCATCATCAAGGACACCCCAGCCACGAGCTGTTCACACCCTTACAGTCGGGCTGACGGTATCGGAGCATGAGGTCTGATACCAACTGGCTCAGAGACAGTTTCTATCTACAAGTTATCAGCCTGCTTAACACTTGAACTGGAATGACCACCTGCACTCTCTGTGTTCTATAGAACAGTTAACAAACCCAGAATCAAGAAGACATGAACACAAGATGATCTTTGTGGCATCCCAAATGCTACCTTGTTCCCTCTAGTGCGTTATGTAGTCGTGGTTCGTGGGCTCATGGCTTGAGACTGAGCTTTGCTTTGTATATCTGAAAGGGAACAAGACAATACCAAACTTGTCATTAAACAGTATTTCTTTAACTCATTGGGTGTGTTTTAGCGAGAGGAAAATGTTGAGAATGTTCAGACTTTAGATAAGTTGACTTCACATGGACATAAGGCAAAATATGTTGAGTCTACTTATCTCAAGTCTGAATTGGGCCCTTCATACACATCTTGCTAATAATAATGTAAAAAAAAAAATGTCAATGATTTAGTAAAATGCTCAATTAAAATGACTTTCATTTAGGGTTGAACTATCCTCTTGAATAAAATTATATGATAAAACTGGGCTTGATTTCACCCCCAAACAATGGCACCTTTATTTAACTCGGCAATTCAGTAAAGAACAGTACGCTCCTTGTATTAAATAGCACAATGTAGTCAGCTTTATGTAAGAGGCCTAACAATAAATGTACACAGTGATTTAATCATCACATCCCATCTGTAGTATTTTAGGTTTTATCACCTATAGAATGACTAATAATAACTAGACAGGAGAGAGCAGCTCATTTTGGAAACTTTACTAATCCAAAACAGGGTAGTACAAAACAGGGGCATGTTTGAGGCAGTGGGTTCTATCATTGTATTAAAGTTCAGAGGTCACAGGATTAACCAATCAGGTAAGTGATAATCGTATCTAGGCAGATTACCATGTTAATAGACCAATCCATTACACCATCCATCCACCAGAATATAATAGACCTACACATAGTCTGTGTGTGAAATGGCTTCCTATTCCTTATATACTGTCAGGTGACATTTCAGATGCAGCCATCCTCTCTAACAGTTAGAAGCCAAACAAATGATGTCAGGAACTCCAAATGTCATTAAGTCACTATTGGGGATTGTCGATGCAATGACGTCTCACAAATCATCATCGCCATGGTGATGCTCCATGACATAATTTATTTGGACGGTTGAAGTGTTGTAGAAGAGTGGGCGTAGCAGCACTACACTCTTAGAAATAAAGGTGCTATCTAGAACCTTAAAGGGTTCTTCTGCTGTCCCCATAGGAGAACCCTTTTGAGTTTCAGGTAGAACCTCTTTGGTTCCAGGTAGAAATCTTTAGGGTTCTATGTAAAACCCTTTCTACAGACCAGATGCTTTTCAACTTTCTGTGGAGAAACCGTCACCATCACATTAGGAAACTGTTGCAATGAACACTTATGAGTATGGTGGGCTGAATTTTATGGACATTCCTACCTTAAATAATACTTTTAAGATCAATTTGATAAAACACTTCATAGACCTACTTCTATGTGGAACTTTATTCCTCATTATGTCTTTTCTACTTTTGGTGGCCTTAACTTCATGTTGGTTTGCTATTGACAAAGTTCCAGTGAAACTCTTCTTTTCATTGGCAGGTTTTCTAGTCATGGTCCTTCATTTCGAAGTATAATTTCTCTCCACACGTATATTATATATGGAATAATCAGCACATATTGTGTAATAATAAATCTTTGTTTTAGAATATTGGTTTATAAATAATATCCTATTGGTGAGACAACTTGTAAATGCAGAGGGTCTTTTACTTCATTATGACTCATTCTTATCACTTTACAAGATCCCTACAACGCCTAAAGAATTTACAATTGTTTTAGTCTCCATTCCCTCAGGTGTTGCTTTATTATTCAGGAACATGTTAAGACCCTCAGAACCTACCTTTGATTACCGCTGTTGACTCAATAGTCAAAGTAATAAAGATTTATTTTTGTTTTGGTCCGTTCAACAACAGAGCGATACTTGCCTTGTATCAACAGGATTTTGTATCTATCTATATACCTAATGTCATGCCTTATTGAAATCGTTTTATTGATAATATCTGTTGTCTCACACATACGTACTTACTAACACAATTAAGGAAGTTTTTAATAAAATTATTAATTCATATTACCCTGCCAACCACTACATGAAGTTAAAAAAATAGATACATTCAAATTGAACCAATTCTAATCACCACCCAGAAACAGTGTTGCATCTTTTTTTAATGGTATTCATGTAAAGAATCTGATTTATAATGGAACAAATTCATGAAGATTTGACACAATTATGGAGAGATGTACTGCATGAATTCTTTACCTACGATGTAAATAATTTGGATGGATATTTGTATTTGTTGTTCACCCGCCGTACAGTAGGTGGCGGCAATAGGTGTAGTCTGCCATTAAACCTTAATGAAGAACAAGAAAACAACAAATTGTTGATGCGGACAGCAAGCGGCGAACAGTTCATATCATACAAAGAAACAGTAGCTTCCACAATGGATCGGGTAAGTCTGGTTTTAACATTATATGCCCACTGTGTTGTATAAAATGTCTAGGCTTAGTTTTCATCATCTTTGAACCTCCACATTGCTGTGTTCTGTTTGGGGCGGCAGGTAGTGGTTAGAGCGTTGGGCCAGTAACCGAATCCCCGAGCTGACAAGGTAAACATCTGTCGTTCTGTCCCTGAACAAGTCAGTTAATCCACTGTTCATATGCCGTGATTCTAAAAAAGATTTTTTTTCTATATCGGACTTAACTAGTTAAATTTAAAAAAGTAGCCTACAACTATATCAGTTGTATTGTAACGACCCTGGGTTTATAAGCGCGGATGTCGACTTTGCCGCTCGAGCATTCTTTTGCGGCATTCGATAGCGCGCTGGACTTCGGGCTAGAAGGTCGAGGGTTCGAGACCTGCTCCCAGCTTGTTTCATTACAGTATTTATTATGGATCCCCATTAGCTGCCAACGCAGCAGCTACTCTTCCTGGGGTCCAGCAAAATTAAGCAGTTCATACAATCATGTTTAGGAATCTGTGACTTTAACCTAATTCTATCCTTCCTCCCTAAGTGTTCACATTCCTTCACTGATTTCTTATATATTAGCCATTATTTAACCAGATATTCAAGTGGCCGTTCTAGTAAAGAAAATAAATGGCTGCAGTCCAAACACGTTGTTTTTCCCTCGGGGGTATCCCCGTCGAAACCGGATGCAGTTTGATTGCCATTTTAGGGAGGTCTAATTCCCTAACGTTGGCCCTCGATTTAGCTTGAAGGAGCGAGTGAACAACTTTGGTCGCTTGCGGGGGTGATTTGACCCACAAGTCATTGCAAACTGTAGTCACATGTCAAACTCTGGTGGCCGCGAAGTGTCAAATTTAATCAACAACCAGCATTTTCGGTATCTCAGTAAAAATATGAAGCTAGTTTGCAATTTAAATAAATATATATATTAGTGTTGGCAAATTGGCTTAGTTTTGTAGTGAGGAGTGCAATTCTGAAATGTATTGGAATAAATGACCAAACTATAAAACTAGCTAGCCAGCTATGGGTAACTGTAGCTAGCTAGCTGACAGGAGTGCTAGTGTTGGGTATTTTCCAGTACCTAGACTGTTTTCTTAGAAGTAGTAAGCAGAATCGATATAGGGTTAACCATTAGTATATGTGTAAGCAGAACCAATGTGTATGTGCAAGCTGAGTCAATACAGGCTTAACCATTCGGGGTCATGCCTGGTCTTGTGAAGGCTATTGGACATGTGTAACGGATGTGAAATGGCTAGCTAGTTAGCGGTGGTACGCGCTAATAGCCTTTCAATCGGTGACGTCACTTGCTCTGAGACTTGGGTGACTGTTGTTGATGTGTGCAGAGGGTCCCTGGTTCGCGCCCGGGTCGGGGCGAGGGGACGGACGTAAAGTTAAACTGTTACACATGCACATTAGTTAATCATTGATAGTTACATTAGCCTGGTCTTGTGAAGGCTATTGGACATGCTCATTAGTTAATCATTGATAGGAACCACTAGACATGTACCTATATTAGGAAGGTACAGTTGAAGTCAAGTTTACATACACCTTAGCCAAATACATATAAACTCAGTTTTTCACAATTCCTGACATTTAATCCAAGTAAAAATTCCCTGTCTTAGGTCAATTATGATCACTTTATTTTAAGAATGTGAAATGTCAAAATAATAGTAGAAAATTGTTTATTTCAGCTTTTATTTCTTTCATCACATTCCCACATTCCCAACACTCTATTATTTGGAATCATTGCCTTTAAATTGTTTAACTTTTGTCAAACGTTTCGGGTAGCCTTCCACAAGCTTCCCACATTATTGGACCAATAATTCCACGACACTAGCTAGATACGTTGGCTTACTAGGTACATTGATAGCTTTAGGTTGGTTGTTTTTAAGTTAATCTTCAAGATTTCCACCAAGGACGTTGCCTCCGATCATCACTCTCCCTCGCTTGGTTAAGGGACATTTTTAAGGTACACTCGGATGTAAAACGCAATTCAAGGGCTGAGGGTTTATGGCCGAGGGTTGTTGAGTTTGAAACACAACGCAGCTGGAAGCCATTCGGGAAGAGGAAAGATCAGGTGGGACCATTATAGCCAATGAGAGGGCAGATATGCGTGTTTTCACTAGTTGCCACAATGTCGAACATCTATAACGTACTTTTATTTATTTAGGGTTAAGCATAACGTTAGTGTTTTTAAGGTTAGGGTTAAAATCACATTTAAAAAGATAAGTTGTAGAAATGGGTGTGGTTTATGGCTTTGTTTGTGGTAACTAGTGACCCCCCCATTTGACCCTCTTGCTTCTCTTCCGTGTTGTTTGATTTTAATTGACTGGTATAAGAAATATGGTGGAAACTAGCCCATGCCCACCAATCCAATGCTCTTAGATTTGTGGGTTGTAGTGAACGATTGAACATATCAGGTGGAAGGAGATGTTCGAGGGATGCACCCAAATCAGAGTTTGAGACTGAATTAATAAAATATTTGGTTTAATGATCAACTGTTAACTTATTGTGGCCAACAGGACAAAGCTAGCCCGTCCCCCTCCACCCTCCAGGAGTCCCCAAGTCGACCGCCTCTCCGTACTTTACTGCTGGTTCTGGTCGACTGCAGGAAAACACCGGGGCAGAGTGGAACTGAGAGAGGAGAAGAGGAACATGGAGATATGATTTCATTACGTAAGAACCATGGTGTGTGGATTAGTCTGCTTCTTTAACAATTAATTGGTTAATTATATTGATGAAAATATTTGGTAGTTCCACCCAATTTTGAGAAGTGTAACTTGGTCCCCCCCAAAAACGTTTGATTTCACCTAATTTTAACTTTCTGTTATGAAGAGCACATGTTCGATGTAATAAAAACATGTTTTCCCATCTCAAGAGGTTATATGAAAGTACATATTGTAGTAAGTGCTAAATAAAGTAACAGGGGACTACTGAAAACAACAAAACCACTAGTTTACAATGGTGAAATAGTCCTTTAAATCAGCCACAAATTTTCTCATGACAGGGGTAATGGAAGCTAGTTTTGTTCCACAGTGAGTGAAAATTGAATGCTAGCTCCACAAAAACATTATTCTACCATACCAATTTCTGGGTAAAATGGTTCACTTGCTCAGTTTTCTTCAAAAAACACCAGAGAATCGATAAGACTAGCACTAGGAAACCTGCTTTTACTCTATGAGTTGACGTTTAATGTTTCTTTTGCCCAAAAAATGTAAGGAACAGTTTCACCATATTAAACATGGATTGACCTTAATGAGGGACAGATGTAAATGAATCACTAATTACATGAAATAAATAATGTTCAGAAATGACTGTCAAAGTAACCAAATAACTAGTGCTTTACATGCACACTAATAATTTCCTATTAAACTGATTATGGCAGTAGGCTGAGTTTGGCATTAGTCATGTAAACACCTTACTCTGCTGATCTTAATTGGTGTAAGGTCATAACAGAAGGAAGCATACGCCTTTAAAAACACCTGGTTTTCTGATCAATCTTTAGAATGGACATGAAACACTTTCATCAGAGTTATAGAGGTGTATTTCATCTGCATGTTCTAACACAAGCAGCGCCAGCTAACTTCTTTTGACCGAGTCCAGTGAGTTCAGGAAAAACTGAAAGTATGCAGCTTAGAAATAGTTTCACATACAACCGTTATACTGTTTAAAATAAACATAGTCGAGGTGGTAGAACGTTTATTTTGATTGCCAATTTTCAGCTTTTTTCAAAGTCCCATCAGGTAGGTGTTCATGTAAACAGGTTTATTAGGGAAATTGTTATTTCAAAGCATGTCAATGTTTAAATCAAATTCTAATGCTAATTGTTTTCACAATTAACGTATTATTCTGCGCTTGTAACTGTACTCAATGATTGTAAAACTTGGATAAATTATTGAATTAGTTGGGTAAAAATCTTTCTAGAAGTTACACAGGGTTGACGGAGGGACTTGTCACAATTCAGAATTTTGTCACTTTATCAAGTGTTCATTAATATTATTTAATAACAGATTTAAAATGTAATACTGGTGCTCAATTTCTACTGGAAATATATGAAAGGGACGCAAAAGGCCTTAATTTCCTGGAAGGACCCATCTGTTTATGGACCCATATTTGCAAAACCTAACTATTCAATGTCTTTGTTTCACAGGGGACATCCCTAATCGTTGCTCTCTTAGTGAGAGGGGCTTATTATCTGGGGAGCCTCAACAACATCATGATGCTGACATGAAAGAGAAGAGTCTCTCCAGACCAGAACACCTCAAGAAACACCAGCAGACACGTATAGGGAAGAAACCTCACCACTGCTGCTCTGACTGTGGGAAGAGTTTTGCTAAACAAGACTTGACAAATCATGAGAAAATTTACACTCCAGAGCATGTATCTAAAACCTTAAAATCTCATCTGAGAATTCATTCAGGGGAGGGACCTTATACCTGCTTTGATTGTGGGAAATACTTAAATCAGTCAGGAGCCCAGACTAAACGCATACACACAGGAGAGAAGCCTTATAGCTGTGATCAGTGTGGGAAGAGTTTCAGTGACTCGGGATCCATGATTAAACACCAACGCATACACACAGGAAAGAAGCCTTATAGCTGTGATCAGTGTGGGAAGAGCTTCAATCATTCAGGAAATCTGACTGTACACCAGCGCATACACACAGGAGAGAAGCCTTATAGCTGTGATCAGTGTAGGAAGAGCTTCAATAACTCAGGAGACCTGACTAGACACCAACGCATACACACAGGAGAGAAGCCTTATAGCTGTGATCAGTGTGGGAAGAGTTTTACTAAAGATTCCACCCTGACTACACACCAACTCATACACACAGGAGAGAAGCCTTATAGCTGTGATCAGTGTGGGAAGAGCTTCAATCGTTCAGGATCCCTGACTAAACACCAACGAATACACACAGGAGAGAAGCCTTATAACTGTGATCAGTGTGGGAAGAGTTTCAGTGACTCAGGATCCCTGACTAAACACCAACGCATACACACAGGAGAGAAGCCTTATAGCTGTGATCTGTGTGGGAAGAGTTTCAATCAATCAGGATCCCTGACTGTACACCAACGCATACACACAGGAGAGAAGCCTTATAGCTGTGATCATTGTGGGAAGCGCTTCAGTCGATCAGGAACCCTGACTACACACCAACTCATACACACAGGAGAGAAGCCTTATAGCTGTGATCAGTGTGGGAAGAGTTTCAGTTACTCGGGATCCATGATTACACACCAGCGCATACACACAGGAGAGAAGCCTTATAGCTGTGATCAGTGTGGGAAGAGCTTCAATCGTTCAGGAAATCTGACTGTACACCAGCGCATACACACAGGAGAGAAGCCTTATAGCTGTGATCAGTGTAGGAAGAGCTTCAATAACTCAGGAGACCTGACTAGACACCAACGCATACACACAGGAGAGAAGCCTTATAGCTGTGATCAGTGTGGGAAGAGCTTCAATCGTTCAGGATCCCTGACTAAACACCAACGAATACACACAGGAGAGAAGCCTTATAACTGTGATCAGTGTGGGAAGAGTTTGTGACTCAGGATCCCTGACTAAACACCAACGCATACACACAGGAGAGAAGCCTTATAGCTGTGATCAGTGTGGGAAGAGTTTCAATCAATCAGGATCCCTGACTGTACACCAACGCATACACACAGGAGAGAAGCCTTATAGCTGTGATCATTGTGGGAAGCGCTTCAGTCGATCAGGAACCCTGACTACACACCAACTCATACACACAGGAGAGAAGCCTTATAGCTGTGATCAGTGTGGGAAGAGTTTCAGTTACTCAGGATCCATGATTACACACCAGCGCATACACACAGGAGAGAAGCCTTATAGCTGTGATCAGTGTGGGAAGAGCTTCAATCGTTCAGGATCCCTGACTAAACACCAACGAATACACACAGGAGAGAAGCCTTATAACTGTGATCAGTGTGGGAAGAGTTTCAGTGACTCAGGATCCCTGACTAAACACCAACGCATACACACAGGAGAGAAGCCTTATAGCTGTGATCAGTGTGGGAAGAGTTTCAATCAATCAGGATCCCTGACTGTACACCAACGCATACACACAGGAGAGAAACCTTATTCCTGTCTATGTGGAAAGAGATTTGCTCATTCAGGGTCACTGATAACACACCAGAAAGCTCAAACATGTTTTCTTTCATCTTGATTCTCTCCGGCACCGGTTCCAGATTCCTAAATAACATTTCAATAGAAAACATATTGCAAAGAGTTATGTCTCCCATTCTCTAACAGTTTAATTCTGATTACCATGGTAACCTGTGTAGCATAATATGCAGCTCTGGATCTCTATGTATCAATCGTCTTGGAGTGGTGTTTGTGTGTGGTGGGGAGGAGGTGTTCAGAGCTGTATCTTATTTTATTATCTCATATTTTCCATTAAATAATGTACAATAAAATGTTTCACCAATAGTAGGGGTATATTCATGTGTGGGGGAAATGTTGTCTGAAGAGAGAGCCTTGAATTGTACATCTTGTCTCATACATCATTGGTTCCTGTAGGTGCTGGGTATAGATGTGAGGGGGAGACAGTCATGACCCCCTCAGACCTTTTGGCAGAATGCCCAGAATATGTTCTATAAGTTACATGCAGGAACCAAACGTTAATGATGAATAATGTAAATCATGCAAATATAACTTGTCTGTGTAAGCAGTATATAAGAGAACTAACGTGACTGCCCCGAAAGAGCTCCCGACCGATGTGTACTATGGTGCATTAAGTTTGTTGCAACTTCTCCAGCTTGATGAAAGTAAATAATGATTCATTTAAGTTTGACTGAGTCCTTGGTAGTAATTTCCACGACACATGTATTCAATACAAAAATACATTAAATCCTTTATCTTATGTCGCACGGCATGAGGCAAATGGTGGTCACACCAGACACTGACTACCGTTTTTTTAAGGTATCTGTGACCAACAGATGCATACAGTTGAAGTCAGAAGTTTACATACACCTTAGCCAAATACATTTAAACTCAGTTTTTCACAATTCCTGACATTTAATCTGAGTAATAATTCCCTTTTTTAGTTCATTTAGGATCACCACTTTATTTTAAGATTGTGAAATGTCAGAATAATAGTAGAGAATTATTTATTTCAGCTTTTATTTCTTTCATCACATACCCAGTGGGTCAGAAGTTTACATACACTCAATTAGTATTTGGTAGCATTGCCTTTAAATTGTTTAACTTTGGTCAAATGTTTCGGGTAGCCTTCCACAAGCTTCCCACAATAAGTTGGGTGAATTTTGGCTCATTGCTCCTGACAGAGCTGGTGTAACTGAGTCAGGTTTGTAGGCCTCCTTGCTTGCATCCACTTTTTCAGTTCTGCCCGCACATTTTCTATAGGATTGAGGTCGGGGCTTTGTGATGGCCTCTCCAATACCTTGACTTTTTTGTCCTTAAGCCATTTTGCCACAACTTCAGAAGTATGCTTGGGGTCATTGTCCATTTGGAAGACCCATTTGCGACCAAACTTTAACTTCCTGACTGATGTCTTGAGATGTTGCTTCAAGATATCCACATCATTTCCTTTCCTCATGATGACATCTATTTTTTGAAGTGCACCAGTCCCTTCTGCAGCAAAGCACCCCCAAAACATGATGTTGCCACCCCCGTGCTTCACGGTTGGGATGGTGTTCTTCGGCTTACAAGCCTTCCCCTTTTTCCTCCAAAGATAATGATGGTCATTATGGCCAAACAGTTCCATTTTTGTTTCATCAGACCAGAGGACATTTCTCCAAAAAGTACGATCTTTGTCCCAATGTGCAGTTGCGAACCGTAGTCTGGCTTTTCTATGGCAGTTTTGGAGCAGTGGCTTCTTCTTTGCTGAGGTGCCTTTGTGGGAGCTAATGTAATATAAATAGGTGTAGTTGCCATGCTGAAGTAGCAAGGACAAAAAGTACATTGGCCATAGGAAGAGAAGATGACACCCAGTACATTTGCTATTTATGAAAAGGGTAACATGCCAAAGAGTACATTAACCAAGGCCATAAGTACATTTATGACAGCTGGACATACTATTGTCAGAAGGGCACAGGAAGGAGAATGGTAGCAGAATGATCAACTGGTGAAACATGATCATGCAATGTATGTATTATTTTTGTATGAAGGGGTCCTGCCACCATTATAATCTATCCGGAAGCAGATATGGGCATTATTGGGCGTGAACACGCAAAGAACTCAGACTAAAAGATAATGGTGGCAGAAGGACTAAGGGGAGTAACTTATTTTACATATGGTGTTACGGATACAGGTATCCTGTGTGTGTATTTATTTTTTCTCCTTCTCCCCTCACAGGTGACAATCATCATTCCCCAATCAGTCACCAATCCGTTGCTAATCAGAAGACACCTGCTCCTTTTCCCTTACCCAATCACAACCCCTTTCCCTTGGTTTAAAAACCCTGTCAGTTGTTTTCTCTGGAGAGCAATCTCTCTCTCAATACCATCTGTCTGTAGATCGCTTGTTTGGTTTTAGCAGCTACATGTCACTTTGTCCGTTATGCTGTGAGTATTGTTTTGGTGTTTGACTGTTTGTTCATGGTGGGGAAGGGGGGACTAAGACAAGTTGCCCATGGGCATACACTACCCGTAGGTAAACTTTGTCTAAATAGAACTGGGCGGACCACCCTCTGTGTTTTTGGTTGGTTAGTCAGCTGTTGTTGAAGTAGGCTAGTTTAGGGGTATTTTTGGATATTTGTTTCTTTCCTTAGGTCCAGCTCAGCCCCTTTTCCTGCCCCCTGTTTACTGTGTGTTTGCAAATAAACCCTGAGTTTTTGACGGTAATTTAGTTGTCTGTGGTTTTTGTTCTCACTGTTACTTTTTCACTGCTATAATTTGCATGAGTTATGTTACGGTTTTTGATACCATCCCCCTAGACTGCCGGGCCAAAAGGGATTTGTAACATAAGGGATGTAGTCATATACTATATGTGTATAAAAGCAGAGCCAGTGCTCAGGGAAATCGGCTGTTTCGTGGACCAGCACAGCATTTGCTACTTTGTATTAAAGCCTAATTGAATTCACAAGTTCTTGTAAGAGTGACATATATCTGAGGCAATATTCTAGCTGTATGTTCTTAATGTCGTTGTTCAGCCACGACTCGGTGAAACATAAGCCATTAAAGTTAATGTCCCATTGGTAGGATATGTGCTTTCAGTTCGTCCCATTTATTTTCCAGCGATTGAACGTTAGCTAGCAGGACGGAAGGCAAAGGCAGATTAGCCACTTGTCGCCTGATCCTCACAAGGCACCCTGATCTTTCTCTGCAAAATCTATTTTATTCTCCAGCGAATGACAGGAATCTGGGAATGGTCGGGTAGTATATCCCTCCCGTCCAACTCATTGAAGAAAAACTCTTTGTCTAATCTGAGGTGAGTAAACCCAGTTCTGATGTCCAGAAGCTCTTTTCGGTCATAAGAGACGGTAGCAGCAACATTATGTACAAAACAATTGAGGAACACCGCGAAAAAAAAATAAAAAAATAGCATGGTTGGTTAAGAGCCGGTAAGACGGCAGCCATCCCCTCCGGTGCCATCACTTCATTTTGATGCAGCACTCCATCACTCTTGTTATTGGTCAAATAGTCCTGATACAGCCTGGAGGTGTGTTTTAGGTCATTGTCCTGTTGAAAAAGAAATGATAGTCCCACTAAGCGCAAACCAGCTGGGCTGGCGTATCGCTGCAGAATGCTGTGGTAGCCATGCTGGTTAAGTGTACCTTGAATTCTAAATAAAATACCGACAATGTCACCACAAAGCCCTCCCACACCACCACCTCCATTCTTCATGCTGGGAACTACACATGGGGAGATCATCCGTTCACCAACTCTGTGTCTCACAAAGACACAGCGGTTGGAACCAAAAATCTCAAATGTGGACTCATCAGACCAAAGGACAGATTTCCACCCGTCTAATGTCCATTGCTCGTGTTTCTTGGCCCAAGCAAGTCCTTTAGGAGTGTTTTTTTTGTTGCAGCAATTAAACCATGAATGCCTAATTCCTCTGAACAGTTGAACACTTTAAAGTACTACTTAAGTAGGTTTTTTTGTGTGTCTGTACTTTACTATTTATATATTTGACAACTTTTACTTTCACTTCATTCCTGAAGAAAATTATGTACTTTTTACTCCATTTTCCCTGACACCTAGAAGTACTCATTACATTTTGAATGCTTAGCAGGATTGAAAATGGTTAAATTCACACACTTATCAAGAGAACATCCCTGGTCCTCCCTACTTCCTCTGATCTGGCAGACTACCTAAACACATTTGTTTGTAAATTATGTCTGAGTGTTGGAGTGTGCCCCTGGCTATCTGTAAATGATGTCTGAGTGTTGGAGTGTGCCCCTGGCTATCTGTAAATGATGTCTGAGTGTTGGAGTGTGCCCCTGGCTATCTGTAAATGATGTCTGAGTGTTGGAGTGTGCCCCTGGCTATCTGTAAATTGAAAAAAACATAAAATTGTGCTGTCTGGTTTGCTTTGTATGAGGACATTTGAATTATTTGTACTTATATTTGAACAATTACATTTAGTTTTGATACTTAAGTATATTTTAAACCAAATACTTTCACTCAAGTGGAATTTTACTGTGCAACTTTGACTTGAGTCATATTCTATGATGGTATCTTTACTTTTACTGAAGTATGACACATTGGGCACTTTTTCCACCACTGGACTAATGTTTATTTTGACAGGAGAATTACTTGTGAATTAGGTTCGATGCACCCATTACAAAGACTTGCATAAACAGTTCTATGTCCTATCTGTGCTGGTAGTGTACAGCAGCTGCCATTATAGCGGCAGCGAAAGACCAGGACCAGTAATTCCCAGACACTCCCTCACGAGAGAGAGGCCTGTTGAGATACTCCCTCTTTGCGCATGTGTTCCAAGTGGCTGTCAGGTAGAAGATAGCAGACAACAGGATTCTTAATCGAAGGTGGGTGTTGTTGAACGTTTTCTTGAATTTACTCGACTTTTATAGATAACGTAAAATGTTATCCGGGAACTTTCTGAAGTAATATTAGGCTACATGAGATGTTTATTTCTTTTAACTTACTTACGTTTTGATATTTAAATAGATGTTGGATTGCTCTGGTCTAGGGGCGCATCAGTTGCAGGCTTGAGAATCAAATTTTATCTCGGCAACTCCCAAGTCATTATCCGAACACTACAACAAAGTAGTCAAACTGTACTGTAGCTTGAAACATTTCATGCCATACAAAGAAACAATAGCTTCCACAATGAATCGGGTAAGTCTGGTTTTAACAGTATAGGCCTGCTGTGTTGTACAAAATGTCTAGCCCTAGTTATCATCTTTGATCCTCCACATTCCTGTGTTCAGTTTAAACGGCAAAACAAATAAAGATCTCTCATATTTAAAATATGTTTTGATTTGTTTAACACTTTGTTGGTTACTATATGATTCCATGTGTCATTTCATAGTTTTGATGTCTTCACTACTATTCTACAATGTAAAAACAAAGAAAAACCCTTGAATGAGTAGGTATGTAAACTTTTGACTGGTACTATATATATATATATGTTTTTTACTGCAACCGCCAATGACAGGAGCACAAAGGAACCCGCTCTCATTGCAGACAGTCTGCTGCTGCTTGCTGCCGCTCTGCTAATCGTCGTAACATATACAGCAGGAGTCAGAAAGCAGGTGCAGTAGGTGAGTTTTAATACTGAACAAATACAAACGCACAAACACGGGAAGAGTACTGAACATGAGAGAAAAAACAATAGCACCTAAGGTCTGATGACAACAGAGGGCTAAATAAATGAGAAGTAATGAGTGATGTGATTAAGTCCAGGTGTGCCTAATGATGAGGCGTAGGTGTGCGTAATGAAGGTTGCCTGGTGTGCGTAATGATTGGTTGCCAGGACCGGTGGTTAGTAGACCGGCGACGTTAAGCGTCAGAAAGGGGGAGTGGGAGTAGACGTGACAATCGTAAGATTGGGGGAGGAGAAGAGGTAGGGGGTCCACGTGGGTAACTGGGGGACCATGCCTTGATGGGTAACTGTTTAAGAAAAAATAAACAAATCAACTGCATAATAAATACATGTTACTGGGCAATTGTGTGAGTCAGGTGCTGGGCCCAAATCCATGAGGCAAAAAAATATAATAAAAAGTATGTTTTTTTGTTTTTTTTTCTATATATTTTTTATGCAACAACAGGAGCTCACTGTAAATTTTCAAAATACACCAGAGAGCATAAATTAGCCAAAGAGGATCAATAGTTTCAAAAAAATAACTGGAAGTTAAAATTTGATCACAAGCACATACAGGTAACTGCATAATGTTGAGATGGAATTGTCAATCTATAATGCAGAAGCCAACGGGTCAATAAGAACAGTGGTTAAAAACAAATGGCAAGAGTTGGGGAACAAGGAGAGAAAGGGAAGACACCTGTATAAGATCCAGGAAAAGGTGGGGGCAGACAGGTCCTCAGGCCGAGAGAGAAGGGAGGAAAGTGTAGTCACGAGGCTGAGACTGAGACACACAAGGCTCAATAGTACATTGAAATTGGTGGGGAAACATCTGACTGGGAGGTGTGAGCATTGCCAGAAATATGTGAGGGAAAGGGAGCGATTGTTATTAGTTTTGAGGAGTAATGGGGTTGAAGAGCCAGGATTAAGTCAACTGCTGGAGAAATCTTCAGGGGATGAAGAAGAAAAAAAGAGAGCAAACTAGAAGCTATTAGGCCCTAAACAGAGAATACACAGTGGCAGAATACCTGACCTCTGTGACTGACCCAGAATTAAGGAAATCTTTTGACTATGTACAGACTCAGTGAGCATAGCCTTGCTATTGAGAAAGGCCGCCGAAGGCAGACCTGGCTCTCAAGAGAAGACAGGCTATGTGCACAATGCCCACAAAATGAGGCGGAAACTGAGCTGCACTTCCGAACTTCCTGCCAAATGTATGACCATATTAGAGACACATATTTCCCTCAGATTAAATAGACCCACAAAGAATTAGAAAACAAATACAATTTTGATAAACTCACATATCTATTAGGTGAAATACCACAGTGTGCAATCACAGCAGCAGTGAAGAACAAACACCATTGTAAATAGAACCTATACCTTCCCCTGGACTAAATAAAAACCACTAAACCCTCCCCCTGACTGAAACTGAAAGAGCATGAGGGAAAGGGAAATACAGTAATTGCATACATTTATGCCTGTCCCTAAAGCAGGGGTTATTAAACCTTTCAGCCTGGGACCCAATTGAGAAATTCTGTGTTTTCCTGGGACCCAAACTCAGGAAAATGAGTTTATTCTGGGCTCTGTTTCTGACAGTGCAACACTGAGGTTATGCTCAGCCTTGAAACTGTTTCTGTACATGTTTTTAAGTGTGTCAGAGTTGAGAACCCTGACTCACATAGGTATGTGGTGCCAAACTGGACCAGAACATCTACTGCTTTCTCAGTCAGGCAGGAGACCGCTTCCTACTGTAGATGAGCAACACAGAACTGTGAGTGTGTTTGCCTCAAAAAGCATCTTGCTTCAATCCGTTTATTCCAGTTAAGAATAACAATTATTATTGTATTTTAAGAGCAACAGTTCCAACCGAGACTAGTTTTCTACAATAATTTCTACAGTAAGATGTAAAGTAGGCCTGATCATTTTTCATCTTCATCTGTACTGTTACTTAGGGTTGCACTATCAGTAGCTAGCTTGCTTTGGCGAATGTTAGCTATTAGCCGTGTACAAGGCCAGGGGATTGTTTGAAAGAGAAACTCACATATACTACTATGAGAGTTCCTAAAGCATTCTGCCCTGTTCTGAAAGAACTCCCTGGGTTTACCATCATGCTGTGGATGTTTGGTCAGGACGTGTCGTTTTATTAATTTGTTCATTATGCGAGTCCCATTGCTAAGCACTTCCACACACAAAACACATTGTGGGCTCCTCGTTATAAGTTTGTATGAAAGAGAGAAACTCATCGCTGTATATGCGTTTCATGACAATTGAGCTCAGTCAGAACTTTGGGTAGCATGAGTCCATTTGATGACAACGGTGAGTGACGGCGAGTGGGAATGACAAGTCAGTAGCTGGGGGAGGCTCCAAGATGGCAGCTTGAACGCACTCTTCCTACCAAGCTGTGCATACCAACTTTTGAAAGATAGTGAAAAGTGTATGATTTTGAACTACCAAACTAATACTTTGCTTGCTAAAAACACCAGGTTATTGATGATTTAAGATTATATTTTCCAAAATGTCACAGCGCGCTGACAGAAAGAGAGATCTTATGGCTAACTCCTCAGCTAGCAATGCTCAGGCATCATCCAATGTCGTTACACAGGAGGCAAATGCTTTGATTGACAACTGCCACAACTATACTGGTCTGACAGACTCTATGACACTTTTCGTGTCAGACGAGGATTTTCCTTCTTTGCCTATAACCCCAAGCAAACCTCCAGCTTCCAAGA
Organism: Salvelinus alpinus; assembly: GCF_045679555.1. NCBI lineage: Eukaryota > Metazoa > Chordata > Actinopteri > Salmoniformes > Salmonidae > Salvelinus > Salvelinus alpinus. Next base: position 84,742,557 of record NC_092087.1, on the reverse strand, counting down.
AAGGCCTGTTTGATCTGGGCCCAGATGCCACTGCAAATAATGATGTTATCGCCACTCTTTCCAGGCTCATCAATGCAAGGTGCGATGCCTTAGAGAAAATGGTTGGCAACAACTCAATGAAAATCGAGGGCTTAAAAAAAACTGTTGACTTTGCATGCATGGAAATCAAGGATGTTAAGAAGAAGGTCGCCCACATCGAAAAGCGTGTTTCGAAAAGGAGGAGGGAAAGACGGACTTGACCCAAAGAAGAATCGCGGAACTCGACAGCTACTCCAGACGGTGGAATCTGAGACTGTATGGAGTTCCCGAAGCAGATGGGGAGAACGTGCGGCAAGAGACCATCAAAGTCTGCCAAGCTATCCTACTTGTGGAGAAGGCTAAGCTAGCAGATGTTACTTTCCTACGCGACAACAATCTACGTTTTGCTGAAGACCTCTCGAAAGCAGACAGAGAAAGGAGAGAGAAACCGTGGCCAGCTGTGGAAAAAGCACGAAAAGAAGGGAAAGCGCCTTTCATCAACGGATCCGAAATCAACCTTCCTCCTTGAGGACCGTCATAGACTGTGCCTGGTGGTCAACATAGGCTACCTAGATAGCTACCTCTGATGTGAGCAGATCCCTCTCCCGGCTCTAAGGTGATTTAACCTTCGTTCTAACTGCACAGGACTGCTGGAGAAATGGATATTTGTTATTTTATTTGTTCTCTCACTTCTGATATGTTTACCTGCAGTATAGGCAGTGAGCAAGCTCTTTGTTGTTTCTTGTTCTGGCAGTTAGCTTTGTACTGCTAAACTATTCTCACTCACCATATATCTATATATGGTTTTTATATTCTTTTTTGATTTGCGATTGTTGTTTAGCTCATAGTACTTTGTTCTATATTCCACTTTGTCGTTGTCTATTGTGTCACTCAATGATAGGCGGTTAAGAAATAATGTAAAGCGCAAAGCATTATTTTTATTTGCCAAACAGCTTAAAACAGATTTATGTTTTTTTTCAAGTCTCATTCAGTTGCTACCGACGTCAACTTCTGGAGATCTCAGTGGGGTAATGATGTATGGCTCTCTCATGGTTCTGAACGCTCTGCTGGAGTTATTACTCTAAAGAATCATTTCAATGGAAGTATTTTGCACTCCGACTGTGAACCTTCTGGGCACTTTCTTTGTCTTGTTATCAATTGTAACAACATCATCATTATTATTACCAACATTTATGGTTACAATTCAAAACTTGAAAATGATCACTTACTTGAATATTTAGTAAAGCGTATTCTCCATTGGCTAACCAAGTTCCCGAATGCTTTACTTATTGTAGGTGGGGATTTTAATATTTCTCTGAATAATTTAATTGATAGATGGCCTCTGGGACAGTCCACTAATTTGAATACAAGTTTGAGGGAGTTTATGGAAAGGTTTGATATTATAGATATTTGGAGGGTAAAGTTTCCTAATGTCACGCCCTGGCCATAGAGAGGCTCTTATTCTCTATTTTGGTTAGGACAGACAGGGTGTGACTAGGGTGGGCATTCTAGTTGCTTTATTTCTATGTTTTCTGTTTCTATGTTTTGGCCAGATATGGTTCTCAATCAGGGATAGCTGTCTATCGTTGTCTCTGATTGGGAATCATACTTAGGCAGCCTGTTTTGCCACCTTAGTTGTGGGTAGTTGTCTGTGTTAGTGGTCTGTATAGCCCTAGTCAGCTTCACGTTCGTTTTTTGTTGTTTCTTGTTTTGTTGGTGACATTTATTACATTAAAAGAAAATGTATGCTCAACACGCTGCACCTTGGTCCGGTCATTTCCCTGACGATGTTCGTGACACCTAATGACAACATTTTCAGATAAAATAGAACGGCCAAAGGGGGCGGTGTTGCAATCTACTGCAGTTCTGTCCTACTATCCAGGTCTGTACCCAAACAATTTGAACTTCTACTTTTAAAAATCCACCTCTCTAAAAACAAGTCTCTCACCGTTGCCACCTGCTATAGACCACCCTCTGCCCCAGTTGAGCTCTGGGCACCATATGTGAACTGATTGCCCCCCATCTATCTTCAGAGCTTGTGCTGCTAGGTGACCTATACTGGGACATGCTTAACACCCCAGCCATCCTACAATCTAAGCTTGATGCCCTCAATCTCACACAAATGATCAATGAACCTACCAGGTACCACCCCAAAGCCGTAAACACGTGCACCCTCATAGATATCATCCTAACCAACTTGCCCTCTAAATACACCTCTGCTGTTTTCAACCAAGATCTCAGCGATCACTGCCTCATTGCCTGCATCCGTAATGGGTCAGCGGTCAAACAACCTCCACTCATCACTGTCAAACGCTCCCTGAAACACTTCAGCGAGCAGGCCTTTCTAATCGACCTGGCCCGGGTATCCTGGAAGGATATTGACCTCATCCCGTCAGTAGAGGATGCCTGGTTATTTTTTTTTAATGCCTTCCTCGCCATCTTAAATAAGCATTCCCCATTCAAGAAATTTAGAACCAGGAACAGAAATAGCCCTTGGTTTTCTCCAGACCTCCTGACTGCCCTTAACCAACACAAAACCATCCTGTGGCGTTCTGCATTAGCATCGAACAGCCCCTGTGATATGCAACTTTTCAGGGAAGTTAGAAACCAATATACACAGGCAGTTAGAAAAGCCAAGGCTAGCTTGTTCAAGCAGAAATTTACTTCCTGCAACACAAACTCAAAAAAGTTCTGGGACACTGTAAAGTTCTTGGAGAAAAAGAGCACCTCCTCCCAGCTGCCCACTGCACTGAGGATAGGAAACTCTGTCACCACCGATAAATCCACTATAATTGAGAATTTCAATAAGCATTTTTCTACGGCTGGCCATGCTTTCCACCTGGCTACCCCTACCCCGGTCAACAGCACTGCACCCCCAACAGCAACTCGCCCAAGCCTTCCTTATTTCTCCTTCTCCCAAATCCAGTCAGCTGATGTTCTGAAAGAGCTGCAAAATCTGGACCCTACAAATCAGCCGGGCTGGATAATCTGGACCCTTTCTTTCTAAAATTATCTGCCGAAATTCTTGCAACCCCTTTTTCTAGCCTGTTCAAACTCTCTTTCGTGTCGTCTGAGATTCCCAAAGATTGGAAAGCAGCTGCGGTCATCCCCCTCTTCAAAGGGGGGACACTCTTGACCCAAACTGCTACAGACCTATATCTATCCTACCCTGCCTTTCTAAGGTCTTCGAAAGCCAAGTCAACAAACAGATTACAGACCATTTCGAATCCCACCGCACCTCAGCCACGCTCAAGGTCCTAAACGATATCTTAACCTCCATCGATAAGAAACAATACTGTGAAGCGTATTCATTGACCTGGCCAAGGCTTTCGACTCTGTCAATCACTACATCCTCATCGGCAGACTCAATAGCCTTGGTTTCTCAAATGATTGCCTCACCTGGTTCACCAACTACTTCTCTGATAGAGTTCAGTGTGTCAAATCGGAGGGCCTGTTGTCCGGGCCTCTGGCAGTCTCTATGGGGTGCCACAGGGTTCAATTCTTGGGCCGACTCTCTTCTCTGTATACATCAAATGATGTCGCTCTTGCTGCTGGTGAGTCTGATCCACCTCTACGCAGACGACACTATTCTGTATACTTCTGGCCCTTCTTTGGACACTGTGTTAACAACCCTCCAGACGAGCTTCAATGCCATACAACTCTCCTTCCGTGGCCTCCAACTGCTCTTAAATACAAGTAAAACTAAATGCATGCTCTTCAACCGATCGCTACCTGCACCTGCCCGCCCGTTCAGCATCACTACTCTGGATGGTTCTGACTTAGAATATGTGGACAACTACAAATACCTAGGTGTCTGGTTAGACTGTAAACTCTCCTTCCAGACTCACATCAAACATCTCCAATCCAAAGTTAAATCTAGAATTAGCTTCCTATTTCGCAACAAAGCATCCTTCACTCATGCTGCCAAACATACCCTCGTAAAACTGACTATCCTACCGATCCTCGACTTCAGCGATGTCATTTACCAAATAGCCTCCAATACCCTACTCAATAAATTGGATGCAGTCTAACACAGTGCCATCCGTTTTGTCACCAAAGCTCATATACTACCCACCACTGTGACCTGTACTCTCTCGTTGGCTGGCCCTCGCTTTATACTCATCGCCAAACCCACTGGCTCCAGGACATCTACAAGACCCTGCTAGGTAAAGTCCCCCCTATTCACAGCTCTCTGGTCACCATAGCAGCACCCACCTGTAGCACGCGCTCCAGCAGGTATATCTCTCTGGTCACCCCCAAAGCCAATTCCTCCTTTGGCCACCTCTCCTTCCAGTTCTCTGCTGCCAATGACTGGAACTAACTACAAAAATCTCTGAAACTGGAAACACTTATCTCCCTCACTAGCTTTAAGCACCAGCTGTCAGAGCAGCTCACAGATTACTGCACCTGTACATAGCCCATCTATAATTTAGCCCAAACAACTACCTCTCCCCCTACTGTATTTATTTATTTATTTTGCTCCTTTGCACCCCATTATTTCTATTTCTAATTTGCACATTCTTCCACTGCAAATCTACTATTCCAGTGTTTTACTTGCTAGATTGTATTTACTTCGCCACCATGGCCTTTTTTTGCCTTTACCTCCCTTATCTTACCTCATTTGCTCACATTGTATATAGACTTATTTTTCTACTGTATTATTGACTGTATGTTTGTTTTACTCCATGTGTAACTCTGTGTTGTTGTATGTGTCGAACTGCTTTGCTTTATCTTGGCCAGGTCGCAATTGTAAATGAGAACTTGTTCTCAACTTGCCTACCTGGTTAAAAAAAGGTGAAATAAATAAATAAAAAATATTAGGAAATCTGTCCTTGTATATGGTGGACTCAACTATTTTACCTTATAAATCTAATTATGCAAATGAAACATTTTCATATTCATAAATGTAAATTCACTAATAAAAAAACCACGCTTCTGTGTTTTCTATCAGGAATTCGAGCAATACATTAAGACCATTATACATTCTTCTAATAAGAAAGCTGTTAAAACAATCAATATGTGCGCATCTTTTAATAAGGTCTTTGTATAATCTGTCATTTGTTGTACCCCCTAGCATATGTTATCATTGTCTGTTTGTACACTTATGTGCATACTGATTTTTTTTTTTTTTAATTAAGAAAAGAAAAAGACAAGTCAGTGGCTGACAGCGCATCAACTGCTGCCTGATCGACGGCGCATCATCTGCTGCCTGATCGACAGCGCTGCCTCGTGTGTGTCGCGGAGTGATCTTCAAGAAAACTGCAGAAAAAGAGATCCGGTAAACCTCGAAGCACACTTGCGCAGCTGCCAACCCGAGCAGAGACCGCTGCTTAGTTTTTTTTATTTTACCTTTATTTAACTAGGCAAGTCAGTTAAGAACAAATTCTTATTTTCAATGACGGCCTAGGAACAGTGGGTTAACTGCCTGTTCAGGCGCAGAACGACAGATTTGTACCTTGTCAGCTCAGGGATTTGACCTTGCAATCTTTCAGTTACTAGTCCAACGCTCTAACCACTAGGATACCCTGCCGCCCCATCAAGCAGAAAGCGCACTGAACAGAGAGCGCAGATGCACTTGGCAAAATCAATTCCAGCAATTAATGAAACAATTATAAATGTACTCTGACACGCTGCGACCCACCATTAACAGGTCCGGGTCGCGACCCATACTGTAAACAAGGCGGCCCTAAAGTATAATGGATTTATACTATAGTCCAGTTGGGGGCGGTAATGCAAAAATATTGGATGACACCCACCAATGAAGTCCACTGAAGAAGAAAAAGCGGAACAATTTCGTCGTTACAAATATTTTCCGGTATGTGAGATACTTTACTTGTTCTCTGTAATATCGCATAGATTTGGAATCGTGACATTATCTACCGTGGAGGAAATCATGCAGGTTTCTCGACTCATACCCTGACTATGAGAAGGGATTGAGTGACGATTCGTTTAGCAACCGCGTGACCCAGCATGACAACGTGAACGAGATTGTTCGACAGTCTTCTGGGTGAGGCGATATACGTTCCTCCATTCATTAACGAATGGGGTTCCTATATTATCCTTTCTTTAAATATCTCTACCAGGAACTCTTAAATCGAGATAGTTGTGTATTTTGCTACTGCACGGCCAGTGTGAGACAGAATACTAACTAGCCACTGGACAAACTAGCTCCGAGTTGAACATATGTCAGAAAACGAACTAGTAGCCAGTTGTTGTTGCCCATGGTGGAATCATATCAAACCCACAGGCTCCTGAAGCACATATGTCCATTACACGAGCTCCCGAGTCTAGCTAACAATTCGCTACCTAGCTACGCTGTTTTATGACGAAACGGGTTATATGAATCAAACACTAAAGTTAACTCGGCGACAATATTATTGTGGCGCAGGAATGTCATATTTGTGTTTTAAGTTTAACAGTCATTGACATTTTTGTTTACTACTGGTTTCAGATCCGAAGCAAGATAAATTGTTTCCATGTTCTGTGTTTAAAAAAAAAAATAAAAAAAAATAAAGTTACTGTACTACTGTCTAAGACAAGTTGTCTGACGAAGAAACGCTGAAGGAACAATAGTTTCCACAATGGATACGGTAGGTCTGATTTCCTTTTAACAGTATAGGCCAGATGTGCTATATAAAATATCTAGGCCTAGTTTTCATAATCTTTGATTCACCACATTCCTGTGGACTTAATTGATGGACAAAAACGACGGTAAAACTCGTTGGGATTTGTTTTCCTTCGGCAAAGTAACTTACTACTTTATCATGTTTAGGAATCTGTGTCTATTACTTAATTATCTCTCATTCCTCCTGAACAAGTGTACACTTATTCACCTCCACTGATTTGAAAGTTAGATGATCCTCATCCCCATACTGTATTTATCTTGCTCCTTTGCACCCCAGTATCTCTACTTGCACATTCATCTTCTGCACATCTACCATTCCAGTGTTTAATTGATATACTGTAATTACTTCACCACCATGGCCTATTTATTGCCTTTACCTCCCTTATCTCACCTAATTTGCACACACTGTGTATATATACCTTTTTTCTTACAGTAATATTGACTATGTTTGTTTATTCCATGTGTAACTCTGTGTTGTTGTATGTGTCGAACTGCTTTGCTTTATCTTGGCCAGGTCGCAGTTGTAAATGAGAACTTGTTCTCAACTAGCCTACTAAACCCAATAATTAATTCCCAGCGATTGCCTTCTAATATGTAATGGCAATTCATTAAAATACATATTTAAAAAAAAAAATGGAAGGCAGTTAACACAGTTAAAGTCAAAAATGTATATCGTAGAAATTCATGGAAACAAATGTGCTTTTTTGATTTTAAGGTTAGGGTCATGCATAAGGTTAGCCATGTGGTTAAGATCAGGTTTAAGATTCCATTTTAGGAAGATACATTTTTGAAAAGGACGTGGTTTATGACTTTGTGGCTGGGGTAACTAGTGTCGATCTGGACCTTCAGTGTTTTTTCTCAGTTGCTGGCATGGCATGTGTCCTTCTTTTATCAGTACACTCGTAACAACCTAATCATTATGAAACGTATATTCAATCAAATAAGCAACAAAACGCCTCTTCCTCTTTGTTTCGAAAGGAAATGACTGGTATGATAAATATGGTGGAAACTCTGACTAGCCCATGCCTCCACCAACCCAACGCTATTAGATTAGTGGGAAGTAGTGAAGGATTGAACATTTGAGGAAAAAGGAGTTATTCTAGGGATGCACCCAAATCAATCAGAGGTTCAGACTAAATTAATCAAATATTTAGTTTAATGATTAACTATGTTTAATATTTCTTGTTCCAACAGGACAAAGCTAGTCCGTTCCCCTCTACCCTCCCGGAGTCCCCAGGTCAAACGTCTCCCAGTACTGCTTTACTGCAGGGTCTGGTTGACTGCAGGAAAACACCGGGGCAGAGTGGAACTGAGAGTGGAGAAGAAAGGGAAGATGGAGATTTGATATCATTAAGTAAGAACCATGGTGTGTAGATTAGACTACAGTCTGCTTCTGTAACAATAGCAGAGGTGCATAAAGATGGCGGCCCGCATTACTTAACACAAATTCCTTGTTTTGTTAAGTTCACTGTATTCTACTTTGCTCTCCTTTACTGTTGGTATGGTCATTAGCACAGTAAACATGATCCCAATTTTAGCTCCAAGATGTTGGCAATTTGAAAAACCAAAAAAGTAGATTGTGTTGATTTAATGGCACATTGAACAATGTAGCGCACCGTAGTTTCAGAACTCAGTGGATAGTGCTAAAACAGTGACGTCATATCAGAATTCTGCCATCTTTATGAACTTTAGTCATTCATTTAATAATTATATATTGATGAAAATATCTGGGTCATTCCACCGGTTTTTAAGTGTACCTTGGTCCAAAAATATTTTTCACCTAATTTTAACATTCTGTCATGTACAACTTAATTCCCCCCCCCCCCCCCATCTCAAAACATTGAATTAAAATATTACTATACCAAGTGCCTATGTGCCAAATAAAGTAACATGCTGACCACACTGCTCGCGTCGCGTGCACATAAATGTTATTCAATCTTTGCACCCACACTGCTCGCGGGAGTCAGCGATCGTCAAATAGAAATTGGTTCCATTTGTGACACTCAACGGGCTGCAAGTCTGGCCTTTCCCATCTCCTCATTGTTTTTTTAGGAGCGTGATGAATTTAGGTCCACACTCCGGGAGGTTGTAGTAATGCTGTAAAGTTGGTTGCCAACCGCCATATAAAGTCCAAAGAAGAAAAAGAAGCCTCAAGGAAGGAGGAGATGTAACCGATGTGAAATGGCTAGCTAGTTAGCGGTGGTGCGCGCTAATAGCCTTTCAAACGGTGACGTCACTCGCCTTGAGACCCTGAAGTAGTGGTTCCCCTTGCTCTGCAAGGGCCGCGGCTTTTGTGGAGCGATGGGTAACGATGCTTCGTGGGTGACTGTTGTTGATGTGTGCAGAGGGTCCCTGGTTCGCGCCCGGGTTGGGGCGAGGGGACGGACTAAAGTTATACTGTTACAGAGAGATGATGAACGAATTCGGTTTACCATTTTATGTGGATTAATTGTCAGTTGCATTTCAGGTAAATAACAACCCAATGTTTATATACCAGGACAAATTAGCTAGCAACAGCAAGCTAGCTAGCTAAATTGCCATACATGTTGAATGCTTTTTGACCTGTCCCCAAATTAATATAATTGGTTAAGTTTGTTTTCATATTTCAACCTGCGTGTCCTGATCGCTTCTGGTGCGGGTGAACAAAATCAACGTGCACGTGATGGCACGCGCAGATACACACTGGTTTCGGTCTGGTTTCGTCAGCATGTAACAGGGTTGGTTTGGTCCGCATGTAACATGGTTGACCGTAACAGGGAACTACTGAAAACAACAAAACCACCAGATTACATGGGTAAAATTGTCCTTTAAAGGAACCAAAAAAACACGTGTGACATGGTGAATGGAAGCTTGTTTTGTGCAACAGGGAGTGGCAATTGAATGCAATCTTCACAATTTATTTTTTACTTGTTAAAACATTTCTAGCATGTCTATGTATGGGTAAAAGGGTTGACTTGCTCAGTTCTCCACCATAAAACAGCAGTAAATTGATAAAAAAGAGTAGCGCCAGCACACCTGGTTTTACTCTGATTTGACTATTAGATATTCAATGCTTATTTTGAAAACATTTTTTTAAACAAAATGTTTCACCATATTAAAACGAGAGTTCAGTTCATGTAACAGGGTTGACTTTAAAAATAGTGTCACTAATCACATTGATAATAATCTTCAAAATGGACTTTGTCAAAGCAACAAAATAACTAGCGCTCCTACAATGAGTGTGTTTAAATGCATACTCATCATTTGACATTAAACTAGTTATGGCATTAGTCATGTAAACATCTTACTCTGTTTATCTTAATTGGCTTAAGGTCATAATCGAGGTAAGCATACGCCTTTAAAAACACTGTTTTCTGAGTGTTATATTTAATCTGTGCATGTGCTAGCACGAGCAGCGCAAGCATCATTCTTTTGCGCGAGTGCAGTGTCGTGACATCACTATTAATGTGTTGACTGCTATTTTATCTAAACAATTCACTATGTTTAATCATTATGTGATTAAATGAATCATGTAACAATTAACTCAGTAGTAACTTGGGGAACCACGGGAGAAGTTATTTAACGAGTTACAATCTCCAGACTAAACTCTATAGATATACATTTCTCTTACATCAATCACAGTCAATTATTAATTCTTACCTCATCAGTCTCATTCTGAATTCAGTGATACACAACTTGGCTTATTTATTTACTAACTACCCACATATAAACACACACAGTATAGGTTGAATTGATTACTAACATCATGCAATGAAAAGTCCCTAGTTGACTAACCCGATATGATGGCTTGTCACACAATGAAAGGAAGGGGCAAGATAAAGAGAGCGGGAGAGACCAAGAGTGTGGGCTGGTACATACATGTGGAAGCTATGCTCATGAGAATGAATACTTTGCACATGAACGACTGCTCATTCGAAAATAATTGCAATGTATATATTTACACTTGTATGTCTTGGTCGTCTCTCTGTTGAAATCACATGGTCCGTCTATATGGGGAGTAGTTCGATTGAAGTCTCTGGTTGTCCACCAGAGGTCACAGTGTCCTTAGTTGTATTTGTAGGCTTCTTTGTTCTGGAAGTGTTTGTTAGAGTGGATACATCAGAGTACCACACGGTGGTGGGAGGGAAATGTTCTTCCCCTCTCGTCTTCGTTAGACTGGATCCTTCAAAAGGTACACACGCGGTGGTCCTCGGTCGAGTTTACTGGACTAAAGTACTTAAACAGCTGCAACTGAATGTTCTGACGTTAACTTCTACTGCCTCAGAAACCCGGATCCGGGAGCACCCCCCACCCCCCCCCCCACCAGTAAAAAAGCTGACTAGCATAGCGTCACAAGTAAATACTAGCATCTAAATATCATTCAATCACAAGTCCAAGACACCAGATGAAAGATACACTTCTTGTGAATCCAGCAATCATTTCTGATTTTTAAAATGTTTTACAGGGAAGACACAATATGTAAATCTATTAGCTAACCACGTTAGCAAAAGACACCATTTTTCTTTGTCCACCATTTTTTCTCTCCACCAGTAGCTATCACCAATTCGACCAAATAAAGATATTGATAGCCACTAACCAAGAAAAAACCTAATCAGATGACAGTCTGATAACATATTTATTGTATAGCATAGGTTTTGTTAGAAAAATGTGCATATTTCAGGTATAAATCATAGTTTGCCATTGCAGCCACCATCACAAATCTCCCCAAAGCGACTAGAATTACTACAGAGAGCAACGTGTATTACCAATTTACTCATCATAAAACATTTCTTAAAAATACACAGCGCACAGCAATGGAAAGACACAGATCTTGTGAATTCAGACAATATTTCAGATTTTCTAAGCGTTTTACAGCGAAAACACAAATCGTTATATTAGCATACCACATGTGCAAACGTTACCCGAGCATTGATTCAAGGCAAAAAGAGCGATAGCGTTATCATCACCAAAATATATACATTTTTTCACTAACCTTCTCAGAATTCTTCCGATGACACTCCTGTAACATCATATTACACAATCCATATAGAGTTTGATCGAAAATGTGCATATTTAGCGGCACAAATCGTGCTTACACATTGGAAATAGTGTCCAACTACTCAAGCAATCTGCCCGGCGCCATCTTGGAAAGACACCGATTTTTATCGAAAACTATTCATAAACTTGACTAAAAAAATACAAGTTGGACAGCAATTGAAAGACAAATTAGTTCTTAATGCAATCGCTGAATTACATTTCTAAAATTATCCTTACTGTGCAATACAGGGTGCGCCAAAGCGAAGCTACACAAAACAAAATGGCGATATATGCGTTTAACATTTTTCTACAGAACAACGATTTATCATCATAAATAGTTCTTACTATGAGCTGATCTTCCATCAGAATCTTGGGCAATGTATCCTTTCTCCGGTCTAATCGTCTTTTGGTCGAAAGATGTCCTCTTGTCATGACGAAATGGCCACTAACGTTCGGTATGTACAGGAAAAGTGCCCAACTCTTCAAAGTGCGTCACAAAGAAATGCCTCAAAATCGCAATAAACTGACATAAATTGCTATAAGTCGGTTTAAATTAACTACCTTATGATGTCTTTAACACCTATAACGAGTACAAACATGACCGGAGATATATTACTGGCTAAACCAAAGCTTGGAAGGAGGCCAGTCCGACGTCCATCGTGCGTCAAGCGCATTGAAGAAAAGAAAGGTCCTTCCGCCTTTCTGTCTTTTATAAAGTCCCAGATTGCGCAATCAACTCCATTCAAATTGTCACCACTTACTGACATCTAGAGGAAGGCGTAGGCAGTGTTTGTAGCCCCATAGGATTCACAGGGACTTAAAAACTGAACTGGGAACAGGGACCAAGATTTCTGAAATCTCACTCCCTGGCAGGAAAAGTGCTGTAGAATGAGTTCTGTTTCACTCAGATACATAATTCCAACGGTTTTAGAAACTAGAGAGTGTTTTCTATCCAATAATAACAATAATATGCATATTGTACGAGCAAGAATTGAGTACTAGGCAGTTTAATTTGGAGACGAATTTCCGCTAAGTCGAAACAGCACCCCCTATATTCTCAAGAGGTTAACAAACTATAGTTTTGGCAAGTCTGTTAGGACATCGACTTTGTGCATAACACAAGTAATTTTTCCAACAATTGTTTACATACACTAAGTTGACTAACGTTAAACAGCTTGGAAAATTCCAGAAAATGGTGTCATGGCTTTAGAAGCTTCTGATAGGCTAATTTACATAATTTGAGTCAATTGGAGGTGTACCTGTGGATGTATTTCAAGGCCTACTTTCAAACTCAGTGCCTCTTTGCTTGACATCATCGTGGGAAAAAAGGAATCCGTCAAGACCTCAAAGAAAATTGTAGACCCACAAGTCTGGTTCGTCCTTGGGAGCAATTTCCAAACGCCTGAAGGTACCACGTTCATCTGTACAAACAATAGTACGCAAGTATAACACCATGGGACCATGCAGCTGTTATACCGCTGAGGAAGGAGACACATTCTGTCTCCTAGAGATTAACGTACTTTAGAGCGAAAAGTGCAAATCAAAGGACCTTGTGAAGATGCTGGAGGAAACGGGTACAAAAGTATCTATATCCACAGTAAAACGAGTCCTATATCGACATAACTTGAAAGGCCGCTCAACAAGGAAGAAGCCACTGTTCCACAACCGCATAAAAAATTCAGACTACGGTTTGCAAATGCACATTGGGACAAAGATTGCACTTTTTGGAGAAATGTCCTCTGGTCTAATGAAACAAAAATAGAACTGTTTGGCCATAATGACCGTCGTTATGTTTGGAGGAAAAAGGGGGAGGCTTGCAAGCCGAAGAACACCGTGAAGCACGGGGGTGGCAGCATCATGTTGTGTGGGTGCTTTGCTGCAGGAGGGACTGGTGCACTTCACAAAATAGATGGCATCATGAGAAAGGAAAACTATGTAGATATATTGAAGCAACATCTCAATACATCAGTCAAGAAGTTAAAGCTTGGTCGCAAATGGGTCTTCCAAATGGACAATGACCCAAAGCATACTTCCAAAGTTTTGGCAAAATGGCTTAAGGACAACAAAGTCAAGGTATTGGAGTGGCCATCACAAAGCCCTGACCTCAATCCTATTGAACATTTGTGGGCAGAATGGGGGAAAAAGCATGTGTGAGCAAGGAGGCCTACAAACCTGACTCAGTTACACCAGCTCTGTCAGGAGGAATGGGCCAACATTCACCCAACTTATTGTGGGAAGCTTGTGGAAGGCTACCCAAAACGTTTGACCCAAGTTAAACAATTTAAAGGCAATGCTACCAAATACGAATTGAGTGTATGTAAACTTCTGACCCACTGGGAAAGTGATTAAAGAAATAAAAGCTGAAATAAATAATTCTCTACTATTATTCTGACATTTCACAATCTTAAAATAAAGTGGTGATCCTAACTGACCTAAGACAGGGAATTTTTACTAGGATTAAATGTCAAGAATTGTGAAACTGAGTTTAAATGTATTTGGCTAAGGTGTATGTAAACTTCCGACTTCAACTGTATTTAGTTATACACAAAACAACTTATGACATGTTTATTGTTTGAATCCCCACCAACCATTTCCCACATTCTTTATGTGAGAAATATTGTTTCATTATCCACTTTTGGATGTTGCAGTTTTGGCGGCAAATTCTCTCTCTACACACAAAGTTTTTTTTTTTACTTCTCGATACTGCCGCGCACGAGAGAGAAAGTTTACGACCATTCGATCAAGCCCTAGAACCCCTCCCCCCCCCTTCTTCTCTGGTGGGGGAGGGGGCTCTCTTTGATCATCACCCAGGAGGGAAAGTCATGACAGCAGTGAGTTAGGGAAAAACAGACAGTATGAATCTTAGAAATAGTTTTCACATACAAACTTAATATGTCTGAATTTCAGAATCAAATATGCTAATCATAAATAACATGGTCGCACGTTTATTTTGATAGGCAATTTTCTGCATTTATCAAAGTCCCATCAGGTAGCCTGATTTCATATGTCCATGCTATTCAATATCTTTGTTTCACAGGGGACAGACCTAACCATTGCTCTCTCAGTGGGAGGGGCTTATCATCTGGGGAGCCTCAACAACATGATGCTGACAAGACGTCCCTCCAGAAGAGTCTCTCCAGATCAGAACGTCTCAATAAACACCAGCAGAGACTTATAGGGAAGAAACCTCGCCACCGCTGCTTTGACTGTGGGAAGAGTTTTGCTAAACAGACAGAATTGATAATTCACCAGCGGATTCACACTGGAGAGAAGCCTTATAGCTGTGGGAAGAGCTTCAGTCAGTCAGGACACCTGACTACACACAAACGCATACACACAGGAGAGAAGCCTTATAGCTGTGATTGGTGTGGGAAGGGCTTCAATCAATCAGGAGCCATGACTACACACCAACGCATACACACAGGAGAGAAGCCTTATAGCTGTGATCAGTGTGGGAAGAGCTTCAGGATGTCAGGAGATCTGACTGCACACCAGCGCATACACACAGGAGAGAGGCCTTATAGCTGTGATCAGTGTGGGAAGAGCTTCATTCGGTCAGGAAACCTGACTGCACACCAGCGCATTCACACAGGAGAGAAGCCTTATAACTGTGATCAGTGTGGGAAGAGTTTTGCTCGAGATTTCACCCTGACCAAACACCATCTCACACACACTGGAGAGAAACCTTATAGCTGTGATCAGTGTGGGAAGAGTTTCAGGATGTCAGGACACCTGACTAAACACCAACGCACACACACAGGAGAGAAACCTTATAGCTGTGATCAGTGTGAGAAGAGTTTTTCTCAAGATTCCAACCTGACTACACACCAGCTCATACACACAGGAGAGAAGCCTTATAGTTGTGATCAGTGTGGGAAGAGCTTCATTCGATCAGGAACCCTGACTACACACCAGCTCATACACACAGGAGAGAAACCTTACTCCTGTCTATGTGGAAAGAGCTTTGCTCATTCAGGGTCACTGAAAAAACACCAGAAAGCTCAAACATGTTTTCTTTCATCTCCCTGCTCTCCGGCACCGGTTCCAGATCCCTAAATAAAGTTCAATAGAAAACATCTTGCGAAGAGTCATCCAACTCCCATTCTCTAACAGTTTAAGTCTGATTACCATGGTAACATGTGTAGATAATATGCAGCTCTGCATCCATATGTATAAAGCGTCTTGGAGTAGGAGTGCTGTGTATGTGTGTTGGAGTGGGGGTGTTCAGAGCTGTATCTTATTTCATTAATTCCTATTATCCATTAAATAACTTTTATGTAGAATACTATTTCAACAATACCAGGTGTGTATTCATGTGTGGGGGAAATGTTGTCTGAAGAGAGAAATTGTACATCTTGTCTTATACAATCATTGGTTCCTGTTGGTGCTGGGTAGAGATGTGAGGGGGGAGACGGTCATGAACCCTCAGACCTTTTGGCAGAACGACCAGAATATGTTATATAAGTTAAGATAGGAGATGGTGCCAGTCACATGCAGGAACCAAATGTTAATGATGAATTAATTATGAATAATGTAAATCATTCAAAATATAACTTGTCTGGTAAGCAGTATATAAGAGAACTAACGGGACTGCCCCGAAAGAGCTCCTGGCCGATGTGTAGTCTGGTGCATTATGTTTGTTGGAATCTCTCCAGCTTGCTGATATTAAAGAATTATTAATTAAAGTTTGACTGAGTCCCTGGTAGTAATTTCCACGATACATGTATTCAATACAAAAACACATTAAATCTATTGTATTATGTGAAGGAGATGTGTTGCACTGCATGAGGCAAATGGTGGTCCCACCAGATACTAACTACCTTTTTTAAAGGTATCCGTGACCAACAGATGCATATCTGTATTCCCAGTCATGTGAATTCCATAGATTAGGGCCTAATTCATTTATTTCAATTGACTTTTCTTTATATTACCTGTAACTCAGTAAAATCTAACAAATTGTTGCATGTTGTGTTTCTATTGTTGTTCAGTGTAATAATAATAGAAGAAACTAATTGAATAAATGAATGGGCCTCCGGCTGTTTTAGGTTTTCTGGGTCAGAACTGTTTCAATGTAACTTACACCCATCAGAGTATCTGTGCTATAAAGGGCTTAACAGTGGAACTGCCCTGCACATATCAACATCCAAGTAATCATGTAGTCTCAGAACCAAACTGGTATATCCAAGAGAAATGTAATGAGGTGCCTAAAATCCTGAGCTCGGTGCCAGAGTATGCAGGTCGTGCTGAGTACCTTGGGACTTAAGAGAAAGACTGCATCCTGAGAATCACAAACCTGAGAGAGATTCAGCTGAGTACAAGTTCAGATTTAAAACACAGAATGCAGAATGGGGGTACAGCTTCCCTGGAACAACTCTGACTGTCACAGGTAATATATAATATTTAATTCTAATAATAGATTAGAATCATTCAGAGCTGCAGGTGAAGGTGTCTTCCTCCACAGAGGAAAAGAAGAGAACAGAACACTGACTTAGCACCACCTGTCTTCTGACTGACAACCCCAACCCCACCTACATCTGGTACAAGAACGGACAACATCTCCATGACCCTACTTCCCAACACTGCTCCTGTAATACTCTAGGGGTCTGGTTACACCTCCACACTTGGTGACAGTAATTTACTACATCACTACAGTGATCCCCTCAAGAGCAGCTCATTTCAGTGCATCATTCATATGGCTTGCTAGCTAGCTAGTGTAGGAGCTCCCTAGGTGAGCCCTCCTTACCTTTACTTGACTCAGGCTTAGATATGCTGTCCATGTTCACTTCATGGATCTCCTGTCTTGCCAAAGTGTGACTGAAAAAATATATGTACATACATGTACATACATGGTAATACAACTTTTACCAATTGTGAGAAGACTGTCTTAGCAAATGGACATGTATATTTACATTGCCCTTGGCTGGAACATTTATGACAGGGCAAAAATAAATATATATTTCACACGAAAGTAGGATGGAACCTGTTAGGAGAGGTTTTTCCCACCTTCTCACCAGCAGGTGTTCAGCTCAAGGCGTTGAGCAGCCCAGCTCGATATCGGCCCGGCAGCGCCATCTCCTCTGCATTGATCTTGGCACCTGAAGAAAACAGAGACAATAGAGGGAGGATTCAAGATTGTTTTTCTGGGAACGCACTTTTAAAGGAGTACTAATCTATTTCCTCTTTTTGACCACAGAATTATTATTTGAAACAGACTTTCCAAACGTGGTTCTGTTGAGGACCCACTTCCTTTCTGCTGCTTACCTAATGTCAAATATAAAAGTCTCACGTTTATTTTTTTTACAAAATGCCCCCTTCATAATGACCAACCTTCCTGCCCACTGGCACAGTATGTTTAAATGCAATTTAATTTAACTTCTGGCTTCGCGCAGACTGTTTTTGTGCAACTTAATACAATTGATACACCATCAAGAACTACACCCAACGCTGACTCTCAGCCGTTCATGCCTTCACTCAATCCGAGTTTACCCTGGTCCTACCTGGGCAGTTATACTACTTCCAGACTGCATTGCTATGCCCAGCATACAATCCACAGGCTAACATTAGCAATTAGCCAGCCCAGCCGAAGTCTACACATGCCATTCCACATTTATTTTGGGTCATAATCATGTCACAATGAGGAAAATATGATCATACCATTGTCCACCAATCATCGCCATTTCACTCAAAATAATTTGAATTCAGATGCTAATCTGGCTGGCATATATATAGTTATTGCTGATGACACTAGCTAGCCAAGTTAGCTAGCTAACCAAACCCATGTTGATGGTTAGTTAAGAATGCTAGCCATGACCCTCACGGAGACGTCCTTGCAAGACTGACCGCATAGCGCACCTGGACGGCCCCGCCAGTGGGAACCCTTGAGTGTATGTTGAACTAGATGCGGAAGTTGAACGAGCGAGACGTTCCCCTAGATGCAGAAGTTGAACGAGCAAGACGTCTGCATCTACCTCAGAGCTATAGCTGCCTCTCCGGTATGCTAGCCTATAATAACCACAATATAGTTAGCCTCACCATTCCCAGTACGCTAGCCTATAATAACCACGATATAGTTAGCCTAACCACTCCTGGTAAACTAGCCTATAATAACCACTATACAGGCCCTATAGACCAGTACAGGTCTAATGATGATACTAGCATATAATAACCAAGATACAGGCCCTATACACAGGTACAGACCTAATGATGATACTAGCCTACAATAACCATGATACAGGCCCTATACACAGGTACAGACCTAATGATGATACTAGCCTACAATAACCATGATACAGGCCCTATACACCGGTACAGGCCTAATGATGATATTAGCCTATAATAACCACGATACAGGCCCTAGTGACAGGTACAAATATCAAAAAGCTGTATAAAAGCCATCTCACAGGTCAACTTCAGCAGGTCCTCTAACAAATTGGTCAGCTTTCACAGCCTCAGGACCGGCACTTGGCAGTTGCAGGAATCATCTTTGAAGCCCACATCCTCCTCTTCCTCTGCCAAAGGAAGTGAATCTAAAATGTCCTCCTTCTCTTCTTGCATTGCAACCTTCAACATATCCAAACCGGTTGCCAGTGGGATGACAGGGATGGAAGCCCTCAACGTCACCAGCCTCTCCATCGTCAGCAGTCTTCTAACCGCATCTAAAACCTGTCTCCTCTGTGCTCTGTGTGTGAGTCCGTGTGCCGGTCCAGCCTGCTGCGTGGAGCATCCCGTCACTGGACACAGCTCCTGACTGATATGGACTTGGCACACCCTCTCTTCCGTGTTCCTCACATTGTGTGCCAGCCATGTATCCATGTATCCATTGTGGTTGGAGTGCTCAAGGGAGGCCGGGTCCTCTGGCGGGTGGCCCCATGTGGGAAAAATTAACCATACGCTACAGGTTAGCTATACTCACACCCCTGAGAACGTGTGCCAAATTCCATTACTCTGAGTCAAACCGATCAGGAGATATAAATATATGCTTGTTGTAGCGCCACCGTGTGGTCAATCTGAATGTGCTTAGGTATGTTGAGTATTGACAGTGTTCGGAACGTGTATCAATATCCATGTTGTCACGTTCTGACCTTAGTTCCTTGTTTATGTCTTTATTTTAGTCTGGTCAGGGCGTGAGTTTGGGTGGGCATTCTATGTCTGGTGTTCTATGTTGTCCTTGTTTTGTATATCTGTGTGTTTGGCCTGGTATGGTTCTCAATCAGAGGCAGCTGTCTATCGTTGTCTCTGATTGAGAATCATACTTAGGTAGCCTGTTCCCACCTGTGTTTGTGGGTGGTTGTTTTCTGTTTAGTGTATGTCACCTTGCAGAACTGTTCGTTTATCGTTTTTGTTGTTTTGTTATAGTATTCGTATTCATTAAAAGTAATTATGAGTACTTACCACGCTGCACCTTGGTCTTCTCCTTCTCCTCTATACGACGATCGTTACACATGTCTGATATATATATGCATTTATCTGCCACACCACGCCCAAATTAACCAGCAATACCTAAAACAGGTTAGGCCCCATACCCCAAGGCAGTAGTAGTGAAAAGACAGTTTTGCTTTAAAAAAATGAAAATATTGTCCGTTTTAGGCAACACAGATACAATTTCACAGTTCACAGAATAGCCTACTGTAGTAACCTACCTCACGTGCACATGTAGCCTTGCTTGAAGACAACCAATGAAAACATAGCAATGCAATCTAGCAGTTTTACAGCATTTATCTCAGATATCACAATAACAAACACAAATAAAGAATAACACCCGTTACTGTGTTCATGGAGTCTGTAGGAGGGCTGGCAGGGACTAAAATAATAGAAGTAACGTTAGTCTGCAACGTTGTCACAGCTTTGAATGGTTAACTAGCCCTAAATGAAAAGTCCACAACTTTAGACGTCCTCTTCTTTCAGGACCTAAACAGAAAGTTCAATTACTTCCACGGGAACTGTATATAACTAAATCACTTCAACTCACAGCTCTATTCTGATGTCGGTAACAATTAGTTGATGTCCATTACTCCGGTGGGTAACTAGCTAACATCACTCTGGCTGGTAACTTTAGTGGTAGCTACCTCCATCGATTGAATTTACGTTAAACCCGAAGGCAGAAATGGCAGTCATTCTGTGGTATTGTTGATATCACAAGTTTACTGGAGAACTGAGACGAAGTAGAGACTCTGGACAGGGTGGATGAGGTTTAAATAAAAGCAATTTATTCAGAAGTAAAGATATCTGAAATAGCGTGCACGGACCCTTTCATCAAGCTCAAATGGAACTATCCGAAAGAAGCCCAGATAACAGAGTGCATAGACATTTTATACAAAGATAGAAAGTAGGTTGAGTCTGGAAGTCCTCTGTCCTCTGGTTGGTCCTGATGAGTTGGGCGAGGTCCCCTTCAGGCTAGTATCACTGTCTCATTGGCTCTGAGTAGATTTCTTTGTCTTCAGAAATGTTCAGCTAAAACAGGAGATTAGGTGTGTGCGTAGATGTTCCTATTTTGACATTTCTGTGTGTCTCTGTAAAATGTTCAGACTGAAGAGGAGTTTTTGTGTGTGCGTAGATGTTCCTGTCTTATCTGTGTTTATGAAAGGTTTACGTCAGCCCTCTGTCCTTGGGTATGTGTGTGTCTCAGTTTCTCGTGATATGCAGTACCAGGCACCCCTTTTCTTATCAGTCTTTATGAAAAGGCCTGTGTCAGCCATCTGTCTCTGGGTGTGTGTGGGTCTCCGTATCTGCTTATGAGTTTGTGAGAAACCCTGTTTGGAAAGAAGTTAGTTATAACAATGTAATAGCAAATATGCTTGTGTTATAATAAATGATATTTATTACAGTATGGAACAATCCTCTCCCAGATATAGTACGTCCTCTTACTCCAATTTATGTTACCTTCTGAATTCGGCTCCTCTCTACTCGTTATCGTTCACCTCCTTCTGCAACACACCCGCCTACTCGCGCCACCTTTCCCCAGGTCCTTTCAGCCGGTCGTAACGTCACCGGGCTCATAGTGGTCTTGGAAAGTCCCTGAACAAAGCAGCAGTGGGGCTGGGCAGGGTTGTGTGTGTTTCGGGGGAACGCATGGCTCTCGACCTTCGCCTCTCCGGAGTCCGTATGGAAGTTGCCGCAATGGGACAAGACTGTAACTACGTATTGCGGAGATAAAGTGGTAAAAGTAAAACAATATATATATATATATATAAATCCCTGAACAGAAGAGCAAAAGCCATATCCCTAGACTCCACCACAAGTGTTACTCAGTGATGTGTTGTGTTGGATTTGCCCCAAACATAACGCTTTGTATTCAGAACAAAGTACATTTCTTTGCCACATTTGTTTTGCAGTTTTACTTTAGTACCTTATTGCAAACAGGATGCATATTTTGGAATATTTTTTATTCCTTTCAGGCTTCCTTCTTATCACTCTGTCAATTTAGGTTAGTATTTTAGATTAACTACAATGTTGTTGATCCATCCTCAGTTTTCTACAATCACAACCATTATACTCTAACTTTTTTAAAGTCACCATTAGCTCATGTTGAAATCCCTGAGCGGTTTCCTTCCTCTCCGGCAAATGAGTTAGGAAGGACGCTTATAGTGACTGGGTATATTGATACACAATCCAAAGTGTAATTAATAACTTCACCACACTCAAAGGGATATTCCATTTATTTGTCTTTTTTTCCACCTACCAATAGGTGCCCTTCTTTGCGAGGCATTGGAAAGCTTCCCTGATCTTTGTAGTTGAATCTGTGTTTGAAATTCAGTGTGTTTGAAATTCCGTGTTCGACTGAGGGACCTTACAGATAATGAATTGTATGTGTGGGGTACAGAGATGAGGTAGTCATTCAAAAATCATGTTAAACACTATTATTGCACACAGAGTGAGTCCATGCAACTTATGTGACTTATACACATGTTTACTCCTGAACATATTTCTGCTTTCCATAACAAAGGGGTTGAATACTTATTGACACAAGACATTTCAGCTTTTCATTTTTTATTAATTTGTAAAACTTTCTAAAAACATAATTCCACTTTGAAATGATGGGGTATTGTGTGTAGGACAATGACACAAAATCTAAATGTAATACATTTTAAATTCAGGCTGTGACAACAAAATGTGAAAAATAGTCAAGGGGTGTGAATACTTTCTGAAGGCACTATATGTAGATTGAACAATACAGAGAAAGAGGGTAACCAATGAATGAGCCCATACCTGCCACAGACCAGAGACAGACCACCAACACACTTCCTGCTGTTCTCAAGGCCATTGTTTGTCTTCCTCCCTGCAGTTTTAGACACAAAAAGGTAGACAACTAAAACACTTGATAACTGGTGAAATAACTACACCTGATACTTAGCACACAGCATGATTATTAATGTATTGGTCTGACTCTGTTTTAATCTCAGAACACTGACTATAGCATTGAGACCAAGGGTCCTATCATTATCAGAATATATAGTTTATCACTAAAAACATACGATTAAACACAATGTTTCAAGATATTATCAAGTGTACTTACAGAGTGAAGTGAATGGGTATTGTACAGTAAATCGACTTACTAGCTAGCAGTGCATTACTATATAGATAAACTATTTTATGTGCTCGAATAAACATTATAATCAGGCCCTTTTCAATGCAACAGACCAAAACGAATCTTAAGTCAGAGATTTTGTTGTAGGCTGATCCAGAGCGCAATTGAGTAGAAGTATATTGGCAGGAGTAGCAGATCAGAGCACAGAGCCGCACGTGTGCACATTTGTTGATATTCTTTACTAGTTAGCGAGTTATTAGCCCAGTTATAGATAAGTTTAGGTCAGCAATGTTACTGCTTGCTACAAGAGCACAAACGTGTAGGCTACACTTCAAGAGGTCTTTAAAACCTCTTAAGGATCAGATCCTTTTTTTCCATTTTCGCCTAAAATGACATACCAAATCTATTTGCCTGTAGCTCAGGACCTGAAGCAAGTATATGCATATTCTTTATACCATTTGAAAGGAAACACTTTGAAGTTTGTGGAAATGTGAATCTGGTCAAATGGTAAAGATCTGGTAAAAGACAATACAAAGACAAAAGCATGCATTTCTGGGGGGGCAGTCTTGTATCATTTGGCCAGTCTTGTATCAAGACTGCCCAAATGTGCCCAATTGGTTTATTAATACATTTTCAAGTTCATAACTGTGCACTCTCCTCAAACAATAGCATGGTATTATTTCACTGTAATAGCTACTGTAAATTGGACAGTGCAGTTAGATTAAGAAGAATTTAAGCTTTCTGCACATATCAGATATGTCTATGTCCTGGGAAAATGTTTTGTTACTTAAAACGTCATGCTAATCA
The DNA here is from genome assembly GCF_045679555.1 of Salvelinus alpinus. Classification (NCBI taxonomy): domain Eukaryota; kingdom Metazoa; phylum Chordata; class Actinopteri; order Salmoniformes; family Salmonidae; genus Salvelinus; species Salvelinus alpinus. The sequence goes on along the minus strand of NC_092087.1, from coordinate 84,718,567 downwards.
CATTAGCTCAACCGTCCCACCGATCCCGTAGAGGTTAAAAAGCCAGCCTTAATTTAAGGGTCAGTGTTGTATTTTGAGACAGCCTGGAATATGCAAATAAGCCAATAGGCAGAGGGGTAGCCTACAATGTCTAATTCTCTGTACGGTAATAATAATACATTTTATTTTTGTACGTGGTTTCTTGCAACACAATGCAATTTACAGTTAGCTTTGGCCCATGGTGTTACAAACCAAGTACAATATTAATTAATTAATGTCAAGCCTTTCATGAGGTAAAAACACTTTTAAAAGTCTCATGCAATGTAGTCCTGCATTGAACACCACATATAGGCTACTGTAGGCTATATCATAGAAATTAAAATCTATTTCCATGTGAAAATGTTATGTGATTTGGTCCATTGGTTTTGTTGGTAGGCCTACTTTATGCTCCAATAACCACAATAGCCGTCTAGTAGGCTATATGTGGTGTTCAACGCGGGCCTACATTACATGAGACTTTTAAAAGTGTTTTTACCTCATGAAAGGCTTGACATTAATTAATTAATATTTTACTTGGTCTGTAACTGTAAGGGTAAAGCCTCAGTGTTCACTGTAAATGCGTGCTGGAAGTTGCACACAATTCTCACAATGTTCAAGTTTCCACTCACAAGACCTAAAATTTGCTCAGTACCCCAAAACATTAGAGGGAACATGGGTCAGGACACAAGTAGCTGATACAGAACTATACTTCCTTTTTAAGACCGTCTACACCGAGTATGTTCATACTGCAGAACAAATCACCAAGAAAAAGTAGAATGGTAATGTAAAAGGTACTTACAGAGTGAAGAGAGGAGTTTGGTAGTAGACTTTATACTGGCCATGTGAAACAGAAGAGTGTGAGTTCTGTGGTTGACACCAACTAGATGTACTGAGGGTCTAAGATGTTGATGCACAGCTGACTTCCTGTCCTCATGATGCGTCTTCCTGACAACCAACACATCACTGAAGTGCTTATAAACAACATGTGAACATCTTTTTGGAGAACACGTACTATACTGTAAGGAAAGTTGGAAAATATCCCTATTAAAATCCTTTAAAATAAATGCAACAACCTAATTGGACCATACCAATAGGCCTATAGTTTCTCTGCACTTCTGTATGTCTCACCAGCTACACTAAAACATTTTGTTTCCAGTGGACTGTACTACAGCGCTCTCTACTGGCATCTCAACAACACAACAGCCATCAATGTTTCTCAAAAACAGTCTATTTTGCAACAGACAGGCACTTCCTGGTTTCTGTGGTGGATGCCTGTATAGTGAACATCATCCTGCTCGCCTGTGTCCACTCTCTTTGCTGCAGTAGGGGTCATGGCCTGATGTAGCCAGGTGGTTAAAACACATTGCTGTATTAATTTCTATCCACTAGATGACACTGTCCATTTAAGAGATCAGTAAATAATGTGTACAAGGTGTTATGGGATTGCGCCTGCACATTGTGTAAGAGCGAGAGCAAGCAATTACATTGGAGAGCTGTTGTAATCCATTATGGGTCCAATGTTACTTATTATGGGTCCAATGTAACTCACCAGCATTATAACCAGGAATACGACTTTCCCGAATTGGATCCTTTGTTCGTACCCCCCAGGGCAATTTAACTTATCCCAGAGGCTGCTCCAAGATGACGCCAGCGGAGAAGAGTTATTCGGAGTGGACACCTAGTCAGACTCAGGAGGCGTGCACACCATCCACCGCTTCCAAGTATATTACTCACTAATTTTCAGTCTCTGGACAATAAAGTAGATGAGCTCAGGGCGAAAATCTCCTTCCAGAGGGACATCAGGGTCTGTAACATAATCTGTTTCACGGAATCACGCAACAGTGCCTCATCAACCTCAGGAGGCTGAAGAAATTCAGCTTTGTACCTAAGACCCTCACAAACCTTTACAGATGCACAATTGAGAGTATCCTGTTGGGCTGTATCACCACCTGGTACGGCAACTGCACTGCCCGCAACCGCAGGGCTCTCCAGAGGGTGGTGCGGTCTGCCCAACGCATCACCGGGGTCCCACTGCCTGCCCTCCAGGACACCTACAGCACCCAATGCCACAGGAAGGCCAAAAAGGTCATCAAGGACATCAACCACCCGAGCCACGGCCTGTTCACACCGCTACCATCCAGAAGGTGAGGTCAGTACAGGTGCATTAAAGCTGGGACCGAGAAACTGAAAAACAGCTTCTACCTCAAGGCCATCACTGTTAAATAGCCATCAGTAGCTGGCTACCACCCGGTTACTCAACCCTGCACCTTAGAGGCTGTTGCCCTATATAGCCATGGAATCACTGGTCAATTTAATAATGGAACACTAGTCACTTTAATAATGTTTACATACTGTACTGCTTTACTCATTTCATATGTATTGTTGGGTTCTGAGAATATAAAATGTTACTTATTCATGTCACTGATGGAGTGCTAAGGTTGAGGTTCTACACCAGAAGTTAAGGGTTATAGGAGGAAGGTATATAGTGTGTGCAACTAAGCTTGGAATGTGTTGAGTGCAGGGAAGCGATTACATGTGGCAGGCATTGATAAGGGGAGACGGGTGGAGATCTTAGATACAAACAATGTCACTGAGGGAGAGAGGGTAATGTATAACGTTTCCATTATGTCAGGATATGTTATTGTTAGCCATCAGGGATCCTCTGGGAGGAGAAGAGACACAGTCTGGTATCAATAACCATTTAGTCAATGCCACTACGACATTGCTTGTCCTAATATTTATGTATTATTTAATTCCATTCTTTTACTTTTAGATTTGTGTATTGTTGTGAATTGTTAGATACTACTGCACTGTTGGAGCTAGGAACACAAGCATTTTGTTACACCCACAATAACATCTGCTAAATATGTGTATGTGACCAATACAACTACATTTGATTTGAGATGGGTAAATAATACTTTTTAATCTTACTGTCGTACCGAAGTATATCATATTTTACATCTGCAATGTATAAGAGTTTGTTTTGTAATATTTAAATGCCAGATGGTCATGTTATCCTGTTGATACTTTCAGATTGACATGAGGATGTTAGCTTCTTGCTAGCTGAATACCAGTGCTCTCAGAACCACGTTGTGGAGAGATGAGGATCTACTGTTCTATGTGGGGTTAGGGTAGCACGTGGACAGCGTGTAAGTATTCATATTGTAATTGATGACAGAATGGATTTTAGCTTTTTGTTGATGGACATCTTGTACTCAGACATTTGAAATGTTAGAAAGTCCATTATAACTGTGAACATTGTGGTCTTTGTATTTTCTTGTATTTTTGTTGAAGAAAGCAGAGCCACTACTGTTTCTGCATTTCATTTTGTACTTATTGTAGATATTGTTTTTATGCACTTTACTAACAGATTTTTTTCACTTGATGGTGATTTAGACTGAACTTTACTTTATGGTGACTTCACCTTACATTATCCTATTTTAAATGTAAGCTTTGACAAAATTAACAAACCCAAATGAGTTTTGTGTCCTGTGCTGGGTTTACTTTCGCCAGGCTACACTGATGTTGTCATACAAGGGACTCGAGTCACCCTAATGGGAGAGAGTAAAATGAAGTAATACCACAGTCATTGAGTCCATCTCCACACAGACCACTGTAGTTCTCAGTCAACTGACTCCAACACTCCTGTCCAGGAGAGCGGAGACATTCAGGTCCTTCTACTGTACAGGAGTATTTGCCTGCATCCTCACTGGGTCTAGGATCAGGTAGTTATCTTGGATCTTTGAGTTGGTGAGACGTTGTCCGTTCTTGTACCAGATGTAGGTGGAGTTAGGGTTAGGGTCAGAGTACAGGTGGTGCTACAGGTCAGTGTCAGATTCCTCTGCCCCTTTGTCACTCACTCCCTACATCACAGAGGACTTGCTGTGGGGTCGTACTCTGGTTACCTGGTCCTCATGTTCAGAGCTGTGTATGTGTCACTGTTAGGATCAGGCGGACTCTCTGTTGGAGAGAGAGACACACATAGTCATGGGTAACTGCATACGTGGACTGTGTCTGGAAGTGGGCGTTCTGAAACAAGTGGGAGGCTCAACATCAGTGGGTGTATTGAATCCGAACAGCTATTTTGGCAGATTGGTTCCCACCAAAGACTGTTTAAAGTGACTGCTTGCTGCTTCCTTGTAGAATTTTAACTAAGCCTAACCCTAACCCTTTTCCTAACCTGCTAGGTTAGATATCCTAAACTGCCACGATAATTATCCTAACCTGCCTAACTCAAATCAAATCAAATGTTATTAGTCACATGCGCAGAATACAACAGGTGTAGACCTTACAGTAAAATGCTTACTTACAAGCCCTTAACCAACAATGCAGTTCAAGAAAGAGTTAAGAAAATAGAAAGAAAGTTTAAAAAAAAGTTGAATTAAAAAAGTAACAAGAAAATTAAATAACAATAACGAGGCTATATACAGGGGACACCAGTACAGAGTCAATGTGCGGGGGTACAGGTTAGTTGAGGTAATTTGTAAAGTGACTATGCATAGATAATAAACAGCGAGTAGCAGCAGTGTAAAAATTGGTGGGGGGGGTCAATGTAAATAGTCTGGGTGGCCATTTGATTAATTGTTCAGCAGTCTTATAGTGGAAGCTGTTAAGGAGCCTTTTGGTCCTAGACTTGGTGCTCCGGTATCGCTTGCCATGCGGTAGCAAAGAGAACAGTCTATGACTTGGGTGACTGGAATCTTTGACAATATTTTGGTCCTTCCTCTAACACCGCCTAGTATATAGGTCCTGGATGTCAGGACGCCTGGCCCCAGTGATGTACTGGGCCGTACACACTACTCTCTGTAGCGCCTTACCGTCAGATGCTGAGCAGTTGCCATACCAGGCGGTGATGAAACCGGTCAGGATGCTCTTGATGGTGCAGCTGTATAACTTTTTGAGGATCCGGGGACCCATGCCAAATCTTTTCAGTGTCGTGAGGGGGAAAAGGTTTTGTCGTGCCCTCTTCACAACTGTCTTGGTGTGTTTGGACCATGATAGTTTGTTGGTGATGTGGACACCAAGGAACTTGAAATTCTCGACCCACTCCACTTCAGCACTGTCAATGTTAATGGGGGCCTGTTCGGCCCTTCTTTTCCTATAGTCCCGATCAGCTCCTTCGTCTTTCTCACATTGAGGAGGAGGTTGTTGTCCTGGCACCACACTGCCAGGTCTCTGACCTCTTCCCCATAGGCTGTCTCAGCGTTGTCGGTGATCAGGCCTACCACTGTTGTATCGTCAGCAAACTTAATGATGATGTTGGAGTCGTGCTTGGCCACGCAGTCGTGGGTGAACAGAGAGTACAGGAGGGGACTAAGCACGAACCCCTGAGGGGCCCCAGTGTTGAGGATCAGCTTGGCAGATGTGTTGTTGCCTACCATTACCACATGGGGGCGGCCTGTCAGGATGTCCAGGATCCAGTTGCAGAGAGAGGTGCCCAGTCCCATGGTCCTTAGCTTATTTTTGAGCTTTGTGGGCACTATGATGTTGAACGCTGAGCTATAGTCAATGAACAGCATTCTCACATAGGTGTTCATTATGTCCAGGTGGGAAAGGGCGGTGTGGAATGCGATTGAGATTGCATCCTTTGGGGATCTGTTGGGGCGGTATGCGAATTGGAGTGGGTCTAGGTTTTCCGGCATGATGGTGTTGATGTTGAGCCATGATTAGCCTTTCGAAGCACTTCATGGCTACCGACGTGAGTACTACAGGGCGGTAATCATTTAGGCAGGTTACCTTTCTTGGGCACAGGGACTATGGTTGTCTGTTTAAGACATGTAGATATTACAGACTCGGTCAGGGAAAGATTGAAAATGTCACTGAAGACACTTGCCAGTTTGTCCGCGCACGCTTTGAGTACACGTCTTGCTAATCCGTCTGGCCCAGCAGCTTTGTGAATGTTGACCTGTTTAAATGTCTTGCTCACATCGGCTACGGAGAGCGTGATCACACAGTCATCCGGAACAACTGGTGAGAATGCATGCTTCAGTGTTGCTTGCCTCAAAGCGAGCATTAAAAGCATTTAGCTCGTCTTGTAGGCTCGCGTCACTGGGCAGTTCGCGGCTGGGTTTCCCTTTGTAGTCCGTAATAGTTTGCAAGCCCTGCCACATCCGACGAGCGTCGGAGCCGGTGTAGTACAATTCGATCTTAGTCCTGTATTGACGCTTTGCCTGTTTGATGGTTCATCGGAGGACATAGCGGGATTTCTTATACGCTTCTGGGTTAGAGTCTCGCTCCTTGAAAGCGTCAGCTCTACCCTTTTGCTCAGTGCAGATGTTGCCTGTAATCCATGGCTTCTGGTTGCGGTATTTACATACAGTCACTGTTGGGACGACGTCATCGATGCACTTATTGATGAAGCCAGTGACTGATGTGGTGTATTCCTCAATGCCATCGGAAGAACCCCAGAACATATTCCAGTCTGTGCTAGCAAAACAGTCCTGTAGCTTAGCGCCTGTTTCATCTGACCACTTTTTTATAGACCGAGTCCCTGGTGCTTCCTGCTTTTATTTTTGCTTGTAAGCAGGAATCAGCAGGATATAATTATTGTTAGATTTGCCAAGTGGAGGGCAAGGGAGAGTTTTGTATGCGTCTCTGTGTGTGGAGTAAAGGTGGTCTAGAGTTTTTTTCCTCTGGTTGCACATTTAACATGCTGATAGAAATTTGGTAAAACGGATTTAAGTTTCCCTACATTAAAGTCCCCGGCCACTAGGAGCGCTGCCTCTGGATGAGCGGTTTCCTGTTTAACTATGGACGTATACAACTCAATGAGTGCGGTTTTAGTGCCAGCATTGGTTTGTGGTGGTAAATAGACAGCTACGAAGAATAGAACGGTCTACAGTTTATTATGAGGCAAAGCCTTGATACTTCCTTAGATATCGTGCACCAGCTGTTGTTTACAAATATACATAGACCGCCACCCCTTGTCTTAGCAGAGGCCACTGTTCTATCCTGCCGATAGTGTATTACCTGCCAGCTGTGTTATTCATGTTGTCGTTCAGCCACGACTCGGTGAATCATAAGATATTACAGTTTTTAATGTCCCTTTGGTAGGATATACGTGCTTATAGTTCATCTGTTTTATTACCGAATGATTGTACGTTGGCTAATAGGACCGATTAGTAAAGGCAAATTATTAATTAATCGCCGCTGGATCCTCACAAGGCACCCTGATTTTTGTTCTCGATATCTCTGTCTCTTTCTCCTGTGAATGACGGGATGCGGACCTTGTTGGGTGTCTGGAGTAAATTCCTCTCGTCTGACTCGTTAAAGATAAAGTCATTTTTCAAACGAGGTGAGTAATCGTTGTCCTGATTTCTAGAAGCTCTTTTCGGTCATAAGAGATGGTGGCAGAAATATTATATACAAAATAAGTTACAAATAACGGCGAAAAAAACACACACAAGAGCACAATTGGTTAGGAGACTGTAAAACGGCACACATTCTCTTCGACGCCGTTTAAACGATGTGTAGCACTGTAAGACACGTGTTTCTCTGTTTATTATTTTAAACCTGTTTTTATTCTCAGGACCAGGACTACAACACTGAGTGTTGGGACACAGACCAACAACATATCCTGGTCTCTATTCTCAGGACCAGGACTATAACATTGAGTATTGGGACCCAGACCAACAACATATCCTGGTCTCTATTCTCAGGACCAGGACTACAACATTGAGTGTTGGGACACAGACCAACAACATATCCTGGTCTCTATTCTCAGGACCAGGACTATAACATTGAGTATTGGGACCCAGACCAACAACATATCCTGGTCTCTATTCTCAGGACCAGGACTACAACATTGAGTATTGGGACCCAGACCAACAACATATCCTGGTCTCTATTCTCAGGACCAGGACTATAACACTGAGTATTGGGACATAGGGCACCAACATATCCTGGTCTCTATTCTCAGGACCAGGACTACAACATTGAGTATTGGGACACAGGGCAACAACATATCCTGGTCTCTATTCTCAGGACCAGGACTACAACATTGAGTATTGGGACCCAGGCCAACAACATATCCTGGTCTCTATTCTCAGGACCAGGACTATAACATTGAGTATTGGGACCCAGGCCAACAACATATCCTGGTCTCTATTCTCAGGACCAGGACTACAACATTGAGTGTTGGGACACAGGCCAACAACATATCCTGGTCTCTATTCTCAGGACCATGACTACAACACTGAGTATCAGGACACAGGGCAACAACATATCCTGGTCTCTATTCTCAGGACCAGGACAATACCATTGAGTATTGGGACACAGGGTAACAACATATCCTGGTCTCTATTCTCAGGAACAGGACTACAACATTGAGTATTGGGACACAGGGTAACAACATATCCTGGTCTCTATTCTCAGGACCAGGACTACAACATTGAGTATTGGGACCCAGGGCAACAACATATCCTGGTCTCTATTCTCAGGACCAGGACTACAACATTGAGTGTTGGGACACAGGCCAACAACATATCCTGGTCTCTATTCTCAGGACCAGGACTACACCATTGAGTGTTGGGACACAGGGCAACAACATATCCTGGTCTCTATTCTCAGGACCAGGACAATAACACTGAGTATTGGGACACAGGGTAACAACATATCCTGGTCTCTATTCTCAGGACCATAACACTGAGTATTGGGACACAGGGTAACAACATATCCTGGTCTCTATTCTCAGGACCATAACACTGAGTATTGGGACACAGGGTAACAACATATCCTGGTCTCTATTCTCAGGACCATAACACTGAGTATTGGGACACAGGGCAACAACATATCCTGGTCTCTATTCTCAGGACCAGGACAATAACATTGAGTATTGGGACACAGGGTAACAACATATCCTGGTCTCTTCTACATAATTCAACTAAACATTAAAAAAAGACATATATATATATTTTTTTTTTTATGCAATCAGCAATGTAAAACAAAACAAGAAGACATGAAACCACATTCCAGATGTATGTTTTACAATGACATTTACATGCAAGCGTTCGTTCCACATAACAAATCACCAATAAAAAGTAGAATGGTGAGGTATAAGATATTATCAAGTGTATTTCCAGAGTGAAGAGAGAGAGGTTTGGTAGGAGACCTTACTGGCTGTGAGGAAACAGAAGAATATGAGGTCTGTGTTTGACATGACCTATAAGTACTGATGGGCAGAGCTGGCTTCCTGCCCCCATGACGCCTCTTCCTAACAACCAACACATCATTCGATTCACAATAAAAATGTGTGAACATTTTTCTGGAGCACATGTAGCAGTGTGATGTTGTTCCCCTAGATTACGCACCAAATTGCACACAATGACCAATTCAAATAGGCCAGGTCAAGAGGGGATGTTAATAATTTGATAATAATAATAATAATAATTCAGTGTATTTTTTTATTTAATTACAGCTGCATAGCTAATGTTTTTATTTGGTGTACAAACACTTTTTCATACCAATATTGTACATACAAGTGATTGTAAAAGTTTTGTATATTTTGGTTTGGCCCATCGCGGGTTATCTGTATTCCCATACCACTTTATCGTTCTCTTTTGCCTGACCCTCGGCTAGCAAGGTATGTTGTCCTTGGCTCCGAAACTGTTTAATATAAAACCGTCATAAGGTTATACAATGTACTGTTTTGCAACCATACGTTGTTATAGTGTGGACAGTGTAGGAATTTATGTTAAACCCTCAGTCCTTGAATTTCGTTTTACATCCGAGTGTACCTTAAAATGTCCCTTGCCCAAGCGAGGGAGAGTGATGATCGTAGAGGCAACGTCCTTGGTGGAAATCTTGAAGTTTAACTTAAAAACAACCATCCTAAAGCTATCAATGTACCTAGTAAGCTAACGTATCTAGCTAGTGTAGTGGAAATATTGGTCCAATAATATTTGTCAGATACCGGAACATTAAATGTATATAGACTTCATTACAAAGCCAAGCTGATCCAAGGATCATCTGACTTCGCCAGTCTCAGCACACTCCTTTTATACAGTTTCATCCTTACATAACATACATAGTCCCTCCTCTTTATGCAAAATACACTTTGACATTTCGCCACCATTATCTTTTTGTCTCACTTCTGACTTATTTACACCCATCTTAGATTATACTGGTGGCGTCACCATATTACTAATACAAAAAAAATATATAGATAATTTTTTAACTGGGCAAGTCAGTTAAGAACAAATTCTTACTTACAATGACGGCCTAGGAGCAGTGGGTGACCTGCCATATTAAGGACGACAGGTTTTTACCTTGTCAGCTCGGGGATTCAGTTACTGGCCCAATGCTCTAACCACTAGGGTACCTGCCGCCCCCATACATACATACCAGGTGCATGTCTAATAGTACTTAATTAATACAAACATAAAGTTGAAGTCGGAAGTTTACATACACTTAGGTTGGAGTCATTAAATGTTAACAGACAGATTATTTCAATGTATCACAATTCCAGTGGGTCAAAAGTTTACTTACACTAAATTGACTGTGCCTTTAAACAGCTTGGAAAATTCCAGAAAATGATGTCATGGCGGTAGAAGCATCTGATAGGCTACTTGACATAATTTGAGTCAACTGGAGGTGTACCTGTGGATGTATTTCAAGGCCTACCTTCAACCACAGTGCCTTGACATCATGGGAAAATCAAAAGAAATCAGCCAAGACCTCAGAAAAAAATTGTAGACCTCCACAAATCTGGTTCAATCTTGGGAGCAATTTCCAAACGACTGAAGGTACCACGTTCATCTGTACAAACAATAGTACGCAAGTATAAACACCATGGGACCACGCAGCCATCATACAGCTCAGGAAGGAGACGCGTTCTGTCTCCAAGAGATTAACGTACTTTGTGAAAAGTGCAAATCAATCCCAGAACAACAGCAAAGGACCTTGTGCAGATGCTGGAGGAAACAGGTACAAAAGTATCTATATCCACAGTAAAACAAGTCCTATATCGACATAACCTGAAAGGTCGCTCAGCAAGGAAGAAGCCACTGCTCCAAAACCGCCATTAAAAAAGCCAGACTACGGGTAGCAACTGCACATGGGGACAAAGATAGTACTTTTTTGAGAATGTCCCCTGGTCTGATGAAACAAAAATAGAACTGTTTGGCCATAATGACCATCATTATGTTTGGAGGAAAAAGGAGGCTTGCAAGCCAAAGAACACCATCCCAACCGTGAAGCACAGGGGTGACAGCATCATGTTGTGGGGTTGCTTTGCTGCAGGAGGGAATGGTGCACTTCACAAAATAGATGGCATCATGAGGTAAGAAAATTATGTGGATATATTGAAGCAACATCTCAAGACATCAGTCAGGATGTTAACGCTCAGGCGCAAATGGGTCTTTCAAATGAACAATGACCCCAAGCATACTTCCAAAGTTGTGGCAAAATGGCTTAAGGACAACAAAGTCAAGGTATTGGAGTGGCCATCACAAAGCCCTGACCTCAATCACATAGAAAATTTGTGGGCAGAAATGAAAAAGCGTGTGCGAACAAGGAGGGCTAAAAACCTTACTCAGTTACACAAGCTCTGTCAGGAGGAATGGGCCAAAATTCCCCCAACTTATTGTGGGAAGCTTGTGGAAGGCTACCCGAAACGTTTGACCCAAGTTAAACAATTTAAAGGCAATGCTACCAAATACTAATTGAGTGTATGTAAACTTCTGACCCACTGGGAATGTGTTGTAAGAAATAAAAGCTGAAATAATTAACTCTCTACTATTATTCAGACATTTCACATTCTTTAAAATAAAGTGGTGATCCTAACTGACCTGAGACAGGGAATATTTACTAGGATTAAATGTCAGTATTTGTGAAAAACTGGTTTAAATGTATTTGGCTAAGGTGTATGTTAACTTCCAACTTCAACTGTACCAACCGGAAGCCATGGATTACAGGCAACATCCGCATCGAGCTAAAGGCTAGAGCTGCCGCTTTCAAGGAGCGGGACACTAATCCGGACGCTTATAAGAAATCCCGCTATGCCCTCAGACGAACCATCAAACAAGCAAAGTGTCAATACAGTTACAACCACATTACGGTATCTTTGTTAGTATACACTTCTCAATTATGAGGATTGCATCTGAATGTTGTATAAAATAAATGATTAAGTATAACAGTAATTTTGAGAAGATGTAATGTGATGTTAGCCTTCTAACACGCCCTCGTGAGCACAGACCTTATACCCAAACGTTATGGAACGCATTTTCCCGTGGTGCCCCGACTTCCTAGTTAATTACTGTTTACGTGATTAGTTTAATTAGGTGATACTTACACATGGAGAGAAATTATTTGATATAACAGTCTTCACATTAATGAAAGATAGTCAGCCAATGTTACGACATAACTATCATGGTCCAAACACACCAAGACAGTCATGAAGAGGGCACGACAAAACCTTCTCCCTCTCAGGAGACTGAAAAGATTTGGCATGGGTCCCCAGATCCTCAAAAAGTTCTACAGCTGCATCATCGAAAAGCATCCTGACCGGTTACATCACCGCCTGGTATGGCAACTGCTCGGCGTCTGACTGTAAGGTGCTACAGAGGGTAGTGCGTACGGCCCAGTACAAAACTGGAGCCAAGCTTCCTGCCATCCAGGACCTATATACTAGGTGGTGTCAGAGGAAAGGCCAAAACATTGTCTGTTTTCTCTGCTACCACACGGCAAGCGGTACCGGAGCACCAAGTCTAGGACCAAAAGGCTCCTTAACAGCTTCTACCCCCAAGCCATAAAACTGCTGAACAATTAATCAAATGGCCACCGGACTATTTATATTGACAACCCCCCCCCCACCCTCCACCTCCATTTGTTTTGTACATTGCTGCTACTCGCTGTTTATTATCTATGCGTAGTCACTTCACCCCGACCTACATGTACAAATTACCTCAACTAATCTGTACCCCCGCACATTGACTTGGTACCGGTACCACCTGTATATAGCCTCGTTATTGTCATTTTATTGTGTTACTTTTTTATAATCTTTTACTTTAATTTGGGAAATATTTTCTTAACTCTTTCTTGAACTGCACTGTTGGTTAAGGGCTTGTAAGTAAGCATTTCACGGTAAGGTCTACACTTGTTGTATTCGGCGCATGTGACACATAAAGTTCGATTTGATTTATATCACCCCTAACTTGTCACAACACAACTGATTGGCAACACATTAAGGAGGAAAGAAATTCCACAAATTAACTTTTAACAAGGCACACCTGTTAATTGAAATGCATTCCAGGTGACTACCTCATGAAACTGGTTGAGAGAATGCCAAGAGTGTGCAAAGCTGTCATCAAGGCAGAGGGTGGCTACTTTTAAGAATCTGAAACATAACATATATTTTGGTTTGTTTAACGCTTTTTTGGTTACTACATCATTTCATAGTTTTTATGTCTTCACTATTATTTTACAATGTATCAGTAGGTGTGTCCAAACTTTTCACTGGTACTGAATGTCGGTTGACATTTGGGATGCAGCTATCCTCTCTAACAGTTAGAAGCCAAACAAATTATGCCAGAAACTCCAAATGTCTTTATGTCAGTCTTGTGGCTTGCCGATACAATGACGTCAAACAATTCATCAACACCATGGTGATGCGCCAGGACAAATTCTTTTGACGGTTGAAGTGTTGTCATCGAGTGGGCGTGGCAACACTACACTTTTAGGAAATAAAGGTGCTATCTAGAACCTTAAAGGGTTCTTTGACTTTCTCCATAAGATAACGCTTTGAAGAACCCTTGTCACGCCCTGGCCTTAGTATTCTTTGTTTTCTTTATTATTTTAGTTAGGTCAGGGTGTGACATGGGGAATGTTTGTGTTTTGTCGGTTTTGGGTGGTTATATGGTAAAGGGGGTGTTGGGTGTAGTGTATGGGTTTGTGTTGAGTGTATGTGTCTAGCTGTGTCTATGTTGGGTGTAGTTGTCTAGGAAAGTCTATGGTTGCCTGAATGGGTTCCCAATTAGAGACAGCTGATTTCTGTTGTCTCTGATTGGGAGCCATATTTAAGGTAGCCATAGGCTTTCGTTTGATGTGGGTAATTGTCTATGTTATACGTTTGTAGCATGTATGTGCACTACGTTCATAGCTTCACGGTCGTTCATTGTTTTGGTTAGTTTGTAAGTGTGTTTTGTTTCATTTTTCCTTCTTCAAAATAAAAGGAAGATGGCTTATTTTCCAAATGCTGCGTTTTGGTCCGTCAATCCCCCACACGATCGTGACAACCCTTTTCACTTCCATGTAGAACCTTTTTGGTTCCAGGTAGAACCCTTTTGGGTTCCATGTAGAACCCTTTCTACAAAGGTGTTCTACGTGGAACTCAAAAGGGTTCTCCTATGGGGACAGCCGAAGAACCCTTTTGGGATCCTTTTTTCTAAGAGTGTACCCTGCATGTGTCACAGGTGTTAACAAGGTCTTATAATGAGTGACATCATCCTCGCCTCCTCCATGGTGGCTACACTGTCGCTCCTGGCAACGGTTCAAGGTTCTGAGCATGGTCGCTAGGCGACAGTCCAGGGAGGAGAGATGCAGCTCGGAGAGGGGCCTCAGAGAATAGGGGATCATGGAAAAGAGAGTCCCTCATGACATCACAAACTGTACTAGGGCAGGGAGAGGAGCCGCAGACAGAGACAGTAGGGTGGAGCGAAGGATCCTAGAGAAGGTGAAAGAGAGCGAGAGAGAAATGGAGTGAAAGTTGAGAAAGAAGAGGAATAAATTATTTTTTCATTTATCATGTTCTCTCCTCTAGCTGAGTATATATATTCATGATAACACAACTTATTGCACCTTAATGTTTAATCATGTACCATGTTATACCTGCAGCACTGATCCAGAGGTGTCAGGATAGAGGGTTCATCTTTAGAGTGGCCTCCAAACCTGTAGTCCGCACACACAGTGTCAATGTTACAATCAACTGACTTTAGTTAAACCTGTAGTCAGCACACAGACAATGGCAATGTTACAATCAACTAACGTTAGTTAAACATGTAGTCAGCACACAGACAATGGCAATGTTACAATCAACTAACGTTAGTTAAACATGTAGTCAGCACACAGACAATGTCAATGTTACAATCAACTAACGTTTGTTAGCTAGCATTCGAGGGCTGACTGTTCTCAAATATTTGTGCAATGTAAAAATAACATTTTGGTAATTTGTGTAGTCTGACTACTGCAGTAGGCTACTGCTTGTCCATTTGCTTGCTAACAACAAGAAACCCAGACGAGAGAAACGTGAAAGCATCCAGGCAGCAGAGATGAGCTTGTCATTAGCTAGCTAATGTTAGCTATATTGTAGCTATAAAGCATTATGTTTATTGTTATTTTGAAATAACATCTTTATTTTATTGTATACAAGTTATATACAGTGGGGAGAACAAGTATTTGATACACTGACGATTTTGCAGGTTTTCCTACTTACAAAGCATGTAGAGGTCTGTAATTTTTATCATAGGTACACTTCAACTGTGAGAGAAGGAATCTAAAACAAAAATCCAGAAAATCACATTGTATGATTTTTAAGTAATTAATTTGCATTTTATTGCATGACGTAAGTATTTGATACATCAGAAAAGCAGAACTTAATATTTGGTACAGAAACCTTAGTTTGCAATTACAGAGATCATACGTTTCCTGTAGTTCTTGACCAGGTTTGCACACACTGCAGCAGGGATTTTGGCCCACTCCTCCATACAGACCTTCTCCAGATCCTTCAGGTTTTGGGGCTGTCGCTGGGCAATACGGACTTTCGGCTCCCTCCAAAGATTTTCTATTGGGTTCAGGTCTGGAGACTGGCAAGGCCACTCCAGGACCTTGAGATGCTTCTTACGGAGCCACTCCTTAGTTGCCCTGGCTGTGTGTTTCGGGTCGTTGTCATGCTGGAAGACCCAGCCACGACTCATCTTCAATGCTCTTACTGAGGGAAGGAGGTTGTTGGTCAAGATCTCGCGATACATGGCCCCATCCATCCTCCCCTCAATACGGTGCAGTCGTCCTGTCCCCTTTGCAGAAAAGCATCCCCAAGGAATGATGTTTCCACCTCCATGCTTCACGGTTGGGATGGTGTTCATGGGGTTGTACTCATCCTTCTTCTTCCTCCAAACACGGCGAGTGGAGTTTAGACCAAAAAGCTCTATTTTTGTCTCATCAGACCACATGACCTTCTCCCATTCCTCCTCTGGATCATCCAGATGGTCATTGGCAAACTTCAGACGGGCCTGGACATGCGCTGGCTTGAGCAGGGGGACCTTGCGTGCGCTGCAGGATTTTAATCCATGACGGCGTAGTGTGTTACTAATGGTTTTCTTTGAGACTGTGGTCCCAGCTCTCTTCAGGTCATTGACCAGGTCCTGCCGTGTAGTTCTGGGCTGATCCCTCACATTCCTCATGATCATTGATGCCCCACGAGGTGAGATCTTGCATGGAGCCCCAGACCGAGGGTGATTGACCGTCATCTTGAACTTCTTCCATTTTCTAATAATTGTGCCAACAGTTGTTGCCTTCTCACCAAGCTGCTTGCCTATTGTCCTGTAGCCCATCCCAGCCTTGTACAGGTCTACAATTTATCCCTGATGTCCTTACACAGCTCTCTGGTCTTGGCCATTGTGGAGAGGTTGGAGTCTGTTTGATTGAGTGTGTGGACAGGTGTCTTTTATACAGGTAACGAGTTCAAACAGGTGCAGTTAATACAGGTAATGAGTGGAGAACAGGAGGGCTTCTTAAAGAAAAACTAACAGGTCTGTGAGAGCCGGAATTCTTACTGGTTGGTAGGTGATCAAATACTTATGTCATGCAATAAAATGCAAATTAATTACTTAAAAATCATACAATGTGATTTTCTGGATTTTTGTTTTAGATTCCGTCTCTCACAGTTGAAGTGTACCTATGATAAAAATGACAGACCTCTACATGCTTTGTAAGTAGGAAAACCTGCAAAATCGGCAGTGTATCAAATACTTGTTCTCCCCACTGTACATAGACAGAAGGGAGTAAGTTATAAATACAGTATATTTGGCTGTAGTTAGGTTTAGAAGAAAGACTTATGCAGTGGTGTAAAGTACTTAAGTAAAAATACTTTAAAGTGCTACTTAAGTCGTTTTTTTGTGAGAATTTGTACTTTACTTAAGTATTTATATATTTCACAACTTTTACTTTTACTTCACTACATTCCTAAAGAAAAGTATATACTTTTTACTCCATACATTTTCCCTGACACTCAAAAGTACTCATTACATTTTGAATGCTTAGCAGTACAGAAAATGGTCAAATAAACACACTTATCAAGAGAACATCCCTAGTCATCCCTACTTGATCTGATCTGGCAGACTCACTAAACACAAATGTTTTGTTTGTTAATTAAGTCTGAGGGTTGGAGTGTGCCCCTGCCTATCCGTACATTTAAAAAAACAATAAAATTGTGCCACCTGGTTTGCTTAGTATAAGGACATTTTAATTATTCATACTTTTACTTTTAATACTTAAGTATATTTGAGCAATTACATTTATTTTGATACATAAGTATATTTAAAACCAAATACTTTTAGACTTTAACTCACTGCTACTTTTACTGACTATCACTTGTACTTGTCATTTTCTATTAAGGTATCTTTACTTTGACTCAAGTATGACAATTGGGTACTTTTTCCAGCACTGGACTAACGTTTATTTTTGACAGCAGAATTACTTGTGAATTAGGTTTGATGCACCCATTGCAAAGACTTGCATAAACAGCTCTTTGTCCTATCTGTGCTGGTAGTGTACAGCAGCTGCCATTATAGCAGCAGCCAAAGACCGGAAGTAGTAATTCTCAGACACCCCTCAGGAGAGGCCTATTCAGAAACTCCCTCTTTGCGCATGTGTTCCAAGTGACTGCCAGGCACGGGTAGACGACAGCAGACAACAAGATTCTTAACGTTTTCTTGACTTTACTCGACTTTTATAGATCACGTAAAATGTTATCCAGGAACTTTCTGAAGTAATATTAGGCTACATGTGACGTTTATTTGCTCTAACTTAATTCCGTTTTGATATTTAAATAGATGTTTGATTGCTCTGGTCTAGGGACGCATCATTTGCAGCCTTGAATCGAATTTTCTCTCCGCAACTCCCTAGTCATTATCTCTACACTACAACAAAGTAGTCAAATTCTACTGTAGCCTACAACATTTCATGTCATACAAAGAAACAATAGCTTCCACAATGGATCGGGTAAGTCTGGCTTTAACAGTATAGGCCTGCTGTGTTGTATAAAATGTCTAGGCCTAGTTTTAATCGTCTTTGATCTTTCACATTCCTGTGTTTGGTTTAAACGTCTCGACCAAAACAACATCACGGTAAAACTTGTTGGGATTTTTTTCTTCTTCTTCAAAGTAGCCTACTACTATATCATGTTTCGGAATCTGTGATTATGAACTAATAATCTCTCCTTCCTCCCAAAGTGTTCACATTCCTTTCGAACACATTATCCATTATTTGACCAAATACTCAAGTGGACGTTCTAACAAAGAAAATAAATGTCTTCAAAAATGGAAGTCAATCGGTAAAGAGGCAAGATCAGATGGGACCATTATAGCCAATGAGAGGGCAGACATGCGTGTTTCCACAGCCTCATGCGTCTATATCGCATTTTATTTTATTTAAGGTTAGGCATAAAACTAGAAGTGTCGTTAAGGTTAGGGTGAAAATCACATTTGAATAAGATCAATTGTAGAAATGGGCGTGGTTTATGGCCTTGTTTGCGGTAACTATTGAAGTCCTGGCACTACTCCCATATAAAGTGTCCTACTTATATCAACAGCCTAATCGTTACGAAATGCATATTAGATCAAATAAGGCAGAAGCCAGATTTTGGGCCCAGTTATCCCTCTCGCTACACCTCTTCATCGCTGTTTGAAAGGAAATGACTGGTATGAGATATATGGTGGAAACTAGCCCATTCCTCCACCAATCTAATACTCTTAGATTTGTGGGTTGTAGTGAACGATTGAACATTTGAGGAAAAATGAGATGTTCGAGGGATGCACCCGAATCAGAGGTTTAGACTAAATTAATAAAATATTTGGTTTAATGTTAATCTATGTTGAATACTTCCAACAGGACAAATCTAGCCCGTTCCCCTCCACCCTCCCAGAGTCCCCAGGTCGATCGCCTCCCTGTACTTTACTGCTGGGTCTGGTCATCTGCAGGAAAACACCAGGGCAGAGTGGAACTGAGAGAGGAGAAGAGGAACATGGAGATTTGATTTCATTAAGTAAGAACCATGGTGTGTGGATTAGACTGCAGTCCGCTTCTGTAACAATTTAATTGATGAAAATATCTGGTCTTTCCACCCAATTTTAAGAAGTGTACCATAAATTTTTTTTGATTTCACATAATTTTAACATTCTGTCAAAAAAAGCACTTGTTCAACTTTAATAAAATACATGTTTTGCCATCTCAAGAGGTTTAATGAAATATAAATCCTATAGTAAGAGGAAATCTGATTAAAATCTGATTAATTTAATTCTCCATGTGTTCTGTCTTAAATGGCACTTTATTTAATATAACAGTTTTAAAATTCAATATTGATATGCAATTATTAAAGGAAAAATGTCAAAGTTCCCCAAAAGGCATTCATTTCATAGAAAGACATCTGTTAATGGGCCCATATTTGCAAAACGTAACTATTCAATGTCTTTGTTTCACAGGGGACATCCCTAATCGTTGCTCTCTCAGTGGGAGGGGCTTATCATCTGGGGAACCTCAACAACATCATGATGCTGACATGAAAGAGATGAGTCTCTCCAGATCAGAACACCTCAAGAAACACCAGCAGAGACGTATAGGGAAGAAACCTCACCACTGCTGTTCTGGCTGTGGGATGAGTTTTGCTAAACAGATGGAATTGATGAACCATGAGCCGATTCACAATAGAGAGAAACCGTACCACTGCTCACAGTGTGGGAAGCGTTTAGCTGCATCTAAAATCTTAAAATCTCATCAGAGAATTGATACAGAGGAGAGGATTTACACCTGCTTTGATTGTGGGAAATACTTCAGTCGTTCAGGAGACCTGACTGCACACCAACGCATACACACAGGAGAGAAGCCTTATAGCTGTGATCAGTGTGGGAAGAGCTTCAATCATTCAGGATCCCTGACTAAACACCAACGCATACACACAGGAGAGAAACCTTATAGCTGTGATCAGTGTGGGAAGAGCTTCAATCAATCAGGATCCCTGACTACACACCAATGCATACACACAGGAGAGAGACCTTATAGCTGTGATCAGTGTGGGAAGAGCTTCCGTCATTCAGGATCCCTGACTACACACCAACGCATACACACAGGAGAGAAGCCTTATAGTTGTGATCAGTGTGGGAAGAGCTTCACTCATTCAGGATCCCTGACTAAACACCAACGCATACACACAGGAGAGAAGCCTTATAGCTGTGATCAGTGTAGGAAGAGCTTCAATCATTCAGGATCCCTGACTACACACCAATGCATACACACAGGAGAGAAACCTTATAGCTGTGATCAGTGTGGGAAGAGCTTCCGTCATTCAGGATCCCTGACTACACACCAACGCATACACACAGGAGAGAAGCCTTATGGCTGTGATCAGTGTGGGAAGAGCTTCAATCATTCAGGAAACCTGACTGCACACCAACGCATACACACAGGAGAGAAGCCTTATAGCTGTGATCAGTGTGGGAAGAGCTTCAGTCGATCAGGAGCCCTGACTGCACACCAACGCATACACACAGGAGAGAAGCCTTATAGCTGTGATCAGTGTGGGAAGAGCTTCAATCAATCAGGAGCACTGACTACACACCAACGCATACACACAGGAGAGAAGCCTTATAGCTGTGATCAGTGTGGGAAGAGCTTCAATCATTCAGGAGCACTGACTACACACCAACGCATACACACAGGAGAGAAGCCTTATAGCTGTGATCAGTGTGGGAGGAACTTCAATCATTCAGGATCCCTGTCTACACACCAATGCATACACACAGGAGAGCAGCCTTATAGCTGTGATCAGTGTGGGAAGAGCTTCAGTCGATCAGGAGACCTGACTACACACCAACGCATACACACAGGAGAGAAGCCTTATAGCTGTGATCAGTGTGGGAAGAGCTTCAATCGATCAGGAGATCTGACTGCACACCAACGCATACACACAGGAGAGAAGCCTTATAGCTGTGATCAGTGTGGGAAGAGCTTCAATCGATCAGGAGCCCTGACTACACACCTACGCATACACACAGGAGAGAAGCCTTATAGCTGTGATCTGTGTGGGAAGAGCTTCAATCAATCAGGAGACCTGACTACACACCAACGCATACACACAGGAGAGAAGCCTTATAGCTGTGATCAGTGTGGGAAGAGTTTCAATCATTCAGGATCTCTGACTAAACACCAACGCATACACACAGGAGAGAGACCTTATAGCTGTGATCAGTGTGGGAAGAGTTTCAATCATTCAGGATCCCTGACTAAACACCAACGCATACACACAGGAGAGAAGCCTTATAGCTGTGATCATTGTGGGAAGAGCTTTGCTCTATCTGGTAACCTGACTACACACCAGCGCATACACACAGGAGAGAAGCCATATAGCTGTGATCAGTGTGGGAAGAGTTTCAGGAAGATAGAATACTTGACTATACACCAGCGCATACACACAGGAGAGAAACCTTATAGTTGTGATCAGTGTGGGAAGAGTTTTTCTCAAAATTCCACCCTGACTACACACCAGGTCACACACACTGGAGAGAAACCTTACTCCTGTCAATGTGGAAAGAGCTTTGCTCATTCAGGGTCACTGAAACAACACCAGAAAACACAAACATGTCAACTTTCATCTCCGCCACCGGTTCCAGATCCCTAAATAAAGGTTCAATAGAAAACATATTGTAAAGAGTCATCCATCTACCATTCTCTAATAGTTTACTAAGTCTGATTACCATGGTAACCTGTGTAGATAATATGCAGCTCTGGATTCATATGTATCCAGTGTCTTGGAGTAGGAGTGGTGTGTGTGTGTGGTGGGGTGGGGGTGTTCAGAGCTGTATCTTATTTCAGTAACTCCTGTTATCCATTAAATAATGTAGAATAATGTTTCAACAATACAAGGTGTGTATTCATGTATTCAATAGACCAATAAATTGAATCCATTATCCGCTCAACAACGTCTGCTTATCACATTAATTATATGTTTTTAAAATCTATAATTTTTTACAAGGATCACAGACCTTTTGTATAAGTTGTTTGGTCATAAAAGATGTTCACATATTTATTGTAAAACCCTTCACCAGGTTTTAGTGTAGCTGATGGGACATACGGATGTACAGAAGATATAGGACTATTATTGTAGTCAAATGATGTTGTTGCATTTATTTTAAAGGATTTTAATAGTGATATCTTTCAACTTTCCTTATTGTATATTAAGTGTGCTCCAGAAAAATGTTCACACATTTTTATTGTGAATCGAATGATGTGTTGGTTGTTAGGAAGAGGCATCATGGGGGCAGGAAGCCAGCTCTGCCCATCAGTACTTATAGGTCATGTCAAACACAGACCTCACATTCTTCTGTTTCCTCACAGCCAGTAAGGTCTCCTACCAAACTTCTCTCTCTTCACACTGGAAATACACTTGATAATATCTTATACCTTACCATTCTACTTTTTATTGGTGATTTGTTATGTGGAAAGAATGCTTGCATGTAAATGTCATTGTAAAACATACATCTGGAATGTGGTTTCATGTCTTCTTGTTTTGTTTTACATTGCTGATTGCATTAAAAAAAGATATATATATATGTATTTTTTTAATGTTTAGTTGAATTATGTAGAAGAGACCAGGATATGTTGTTACCCTGTGTCCCAATACTCAGTGTTATGGTCCTGAGAATAGAGACCAGGATATGTTGTTGCCCTGTGTCCCAATACTCAATGTTATAGTCATGGTCCTGAGAATAGAGACCAGGATATGTTGTTGGCCTGGGTCCCAATACTCAATGTTATTGTCCTGGTCCTGAGAATAGAGACCTGGGGCCTGTTGCACAAAACTAGGATAAGGGATTAAGCCAGGATATCTTGGTGATCCTGGCTCAATTGATCCGTAATCCGGTTGCACTAAAGATGGATAGGGGGCAGGAGGATATGTTATGGTATAAATTACCATGGAGATTTATTCTGTGGAGCTAGCCTGCTCCAGACCAGGCTAAATTCCAGGATCTATTTAATCTCATCCCTAATGTCAGTCAGCAGTCACCACAAATGGAAACCAATAGTTATTTCACTGCTCACTATACATTGTTATCACATATAACTAGACCCACTGTTATTATTTAAACGTTTGTGATCATTAATTTCAATGATTTTGGATAAAAAATGATTTTTAGATGATGTTGCTATCATTAGATAATTTACAGTTTCCCATAGACTATAAGG
Source organism: Salvelinus alpinus (assembly GCF_045679555.1). Classification (NCBI taxonomy): domain Eukaryota; kingdom Metazoa; phylum Chordata; class Actinopteri; order Salmoniformes; family Salmonidae; genus Salvelinus; species Salvelinus alpinus. The sequence goes on along the minus strand of NC_092087.1, from coordinate 84,695,101 downwards.
CTATATATAAAATGATAGAATATTAGGGCCACAGAGGGGAAAAAAACACAAGTCATAATATTGTAACCAGTTGTTTTAAAGGAGGACAGTTGTTAAAATGACAGATGTGGGGCATTTCGTGAAATTGTACTTCAGTATGGTTTCATAAACAAAGACATGCTGATGTGCCAGAATATTAAGTATCACATTGTCATAAGTATCAAAACTGTAAAAACAATATGTAGCTTTTCTGCAGAAAGAACCAGCCTCATAAATTTATGACTTTATCCTTTTTCTTCAGTGTGGCCCTAGTACTCTGTCATATAAACAAATACACATTCCATATGAATATAAAAACACAATGTGTAACATTATGTTCCTTTATTGAATAAGGACAAAACAAAGCAGGTAAACCATCAGCTCCTTTCGAAACTGAAGTCACAGTGACTCTACAAGATGGAAAGCACAGAATCCAAGCATATTATACAAAATGATACATACACATTCAAAGGTCTGTATATAACACACTCTGCATGTCTGCACACTAAAATAAATGCAGGACAAATCCATACACATCAACTGAACAGACAAATGAATGGATGCAGTAGCCTCCCTGCAGCCTTGTATTACACACAGTATACCGCACAAACATCATAAGAGGCCAAATTCGTCAAAAAACGAACCCAAAAAAACCCAAATTCCTCTGCCACCGCAGGACATATTTAACCAAAATTGAAAGCACACATACTAACTAAAATAATTCAACACATATTGGTCCCTCAGCAGCCGACCACTGTCGTCATCAGGGAAGATTGCCGGATTGTCCCAGTCCATGGCTGGTGGCACTCTGGGGGCCCTCTCCTTCCTCAGGCAGGCCACATTGTGGAGGACAGCACAAGCCACAGTAATATCACATGCCCTAACAGGGCTGACCCTTAATTTGTGAAGGCAGTGAAAGCGTGCCTTCAGGAGGCCAAAGGTCATTTCAACTCTGGCCCTGGTCCTGGCATGGGCATGGTTGTAGGCCTGCTGTGCTTCCTGGGGGTCTGTGAAAGGTGTCAGGAGAAAAGGCTGGCAGCCATACGCCCTGTCTCCCAGCAACACACCAGAGAATTCACCTGTCAACACAAAATCTCATCATTACTACCTCATAAACACAGTGATATTCTTGACACAGCCATGATGGTTATAAATAGGGGTTGTGTGGCTTACCTTGTGATAGGCACTGATAGATTTCAGAGGCCCGAAAGATTCTGGAGTCATGGACTGAGCCAGGCCATTTTGCCACAACATTGCTGATCACACAGTCAGCATTGCAGACCATCTGAAATCATAAGATGAGGAATATTACACCAATCAATGCACATCACTGGCAATGCAGAGTGTTCGTCAATGGACAATATCAAAAAGTTATGTTCACCTGAACATTAATGCTGTGAAAGGATTTCCTATTCACAAAATCAGCCTCATGGGCACCTGAGGGGGCTTTTATCCTTATGTGTGTGCAGTCCACTGCACCAATGACATTGGGGAAACCTGTCACACAAAGTAATGAGTATCCTACTATGTGTTAACAGTTGTCCTGTAATTTGTAGATCCTCTTACCTGCAATCCTATAGAACTCCTCTTTGATGTCACAGAGTCTTCTGTGGCCAGGGAAGGAGATGAAGACATCTGCTAATGCTTTGATAGCCAGACACACACTCCTTATTGTGCGGCAAATTGTGGCCTTGTTCAGCTGTTCTGCATCCCCCACTGAGTACAGGAAGGCTCCACTAGCAAAAAAGCGCAAGGCCACACAAACCATTTGCTCCACACTCAGTGCATGGCTCCGTGCAGTGCGGTGCTTAATCCTGGGACCCAGTAGTCTGCATAGATACCTGATGCCAACAGTACAGACAATGTGTGAGCAGGCACCTTCTGGGTACAATATATGCTTGTGCTTTGTTAAATATTAGTCAGGGACCATACCATTCTGCAGAATGTTCTTGTATTTGATTTTGACCTGCTGCCATGTCCGTTTTGGCCCGTTCATGTTTAATCTACACACACACACACACACACACACACACACATTTAATGGAGTCACACTGCAAAAAATTACTTGGTATTTTTGTCTTGTTTTCAGTAAAAATATCAAAAAATTTATCATGGCTTTATACAGTGTGATGGAGTTACTTTACACAATTTCACTCATATCTGCAGTGCATTTCAATTAAAAATTTAACCGTTTCATAATTACAGTACAACTGCATTTTTGGAGATGTGAATTAAATATTTGAATTGTAATTGTGATGTTTCAGCGGAGCGGTGAGTGTGTAATTGTGCACTACTTACGCATTCAGGCGGTCTGCAATACTTTGCCACGCTTTTTCTCTTTGCTTTATCACTGTGGCGGTGTTGCCTTTCTTCTTAATTATATCTTTTACCTCCTCGTATGCCTCCATGAGGATTTGTGCTTCCGACGGGGAAAAGTACGCGGCTCTAGTTGCCATGGTAAATCAGTTAATCTGTGATCTGTGGCGGGGTCTATTTGAGTGAGCCGTGAGCGCGCACCTATCCAGGATTGGTTTCACCTGGCTTAATGAATCCGTGTCTGCTCATCCTGGCTTGGTCTTTGTGCAACCAATTAAGCCTGGACGCACATGTTTTGGCTTCATTGAGCTCAGCTGAGTCATTTATCCCGGATGTCTTAATTCTACTTTTGTGCAACAGGCCCCAGGATATGTTGTTGGCCTGGGTCCCAATAGTCAATGTTGTAGTCCTGGTCCTGAGAATAGAAACCAGGATATGTTGATGGCCTGGGTCCCAATACTCAATGTTATTGTCCTGGTCCTGAGAATAGAGACCAGGATATGTTTTTGGCCTGGGTCCCAATATTCAATGTTATAGTCCTGGTCCTGAGAATAAAACAGGTTTAAAACTACAACAGAGAAACACGTGTCTTACAGTGCTACACATCTGTTATAATACGTGCTTTTTCCTGCTTAATTGAAGTATCAGGTGTAGTTTTTCACCAGTTATAAAGTGTGTTTGTTGTCTCTATGTTTCTAGGCTGCAGGGAGGGAGATGCAACAACAGCCTTGAGAACATCTGGACTCAAATAGAACTCTGTTCCAAGTTGCTGTCAGGTACAAGTAGACGATAGCAGACAACAGGATACTTTTGGAAAGGGGTGTTGTTGAACGTTTTCTTGACTTTACTCAAACTTTATAGATCAGGTAAAACCTTATCCAGGAACTCTCTGAAGTAAGATTAGCCTGGGGGCCAGTAACCGAAAGGTTGCTAAATCGAATCCCCGAACAAGGCAGTTGTCCCACTGTTCCTAGGCCGTCATTGTAAATAAAAATGTGTTCTTATCTGACTTGCCTAGTTAAATAAAGATGTGAGACGTTATGCTGTCATAACGTAATCGAGCTTGGATATTTAAATAGATGTTTGATTGCTCTGGTCTAGGGGTGCATCAGTTGCATCCTCGACAGGAATTCTCCCCCGGTAACCCCCTAATCCTAATCTGAACTCTGTGACAACAAAGTAACTGTACTGTAACCTACACATTTCTTGTCTTAGTAAGAAACACTGAAGAAAACAATAGCTTCCACGATGGATCCGGTAAGTCTGGTTTACTTTTAACAGTATAGGTCTGCTGTACTAGAGTGTGGGCCAGCAACAGGGATCGAGGAACTAAATCCTATCTGCCAGCCCCATTTCTCTTAAAAAGTAGAAATATTTGCGACTGTATCTAACAATGTTCTTCTTACTCAATTCCTGCTCACACATGCTGGAGAGAAATTCTATAGGAAGAGAGACTTGCAAAAATGAAGCAATCCACCATCACTAAGATATAGTCCGTGTTGAAAGCTCAATGAACAGAGCTGTCTTTCTCCTTTTATTGAAAGTACATCCTTTTATCTTTGACCGTTAGCAGATGTGCAGAAACAGGCACTGGAAACAGTTGTAAGAAGTAATTTAGCTCGTCTGTGTAGATCAAGATGGCTGATATCGCCACCACTCCCTGTTCCTCCCTGCACTTCCCACATAGCTACATTTCCGCTGATTGTAAACACAGGAGGTCACATATTGCGATAGCACCCAAGCAGCTCATAAATCTGTACGCTCAGATTTATGACTAAATCACACAAAACAAGCCTGTATTTAGCAAAGAATATTAGCATATAACAATAGACAATTCTTTCAGTAAAATAGTAACATATAACAGTAGACAATTATCTCAGTAAAATAGTAACATATAACAATAGACAATTATCTAAGTAAAAACAGTATAGTATGTCTAATTAAACAGTATAGTAGAATAATATAAAATCTAATATTAAAATGTCCACCACAGTGGAAAGAGATTTGCTCATGCAGGGTCACTGATCAAACACCAGAAAGCACAAATGTGTTATCTTTTATCTCCCTCCTCTCCGGCACCGGTTCCAGATCCCTAAATAAAGTTTCAATAGACTACTCTTTACAAGATGTTATTGGTAACCTATGTATCATAATATGCAGCTCTGGATCCATATGTATCAAGTGTGTTGGAGTAGTAGTGCTGATCTAGGATCAGGTCCCCTATCCATGTATTCTCCTTTTAATCTAAATGGCTTAATGTCATCATGGAAAATGTCATAGTGAACCTGTTTGTGTGTAAAGGGGGATGTTGAGGTGGGTGGGGGTGTTCAGAGCTGTATCTTGTTTCATGTAGTCCTATTATCCATTAAATAATTGTGTAATGTAGAATAATGTTTCAACAATACTAGGTGCGTATTCATGAATTCAGTAGATCAGTATATTAAATCCATTATCTGCTCAACCACATCTGCTTCTCACTTCATTTAAGTGTTGTTTTTTATATGGACCAGAGGCCTCTTCTAGAATAAGTTTTCTCCAAAAAGATCTTGACATATTTATTGTAAAACCCTTTACCAGGTTTGAGTGTAGCTAATGGGACGTACAGAAGAATGCAGCTATAGTAATTGTAGTTGTGGTTCTCATCCTCTGTCTCTCTGGCTTCATGTGGTTCAGGTGACCATCTTTCTAAGACTTATCTTTCACTTTATAATTTAGATGTGTTACTAACTTGATTGTTGTTCAGTGATTAATTCATTTATTTGTGTTAAAACATGAAGAAAGCCTCCAAATCTGACAAGGGGCACGGCAGGGAATGGACAGGTGAGTTGAGGTCAAAATGTATTTGTTTTCTTTCAGATCTTTTTATCAGTGCTTGATTAATTTTGCCTGGCACAGTGGACCAAATGGGATAGTCCCAAGGTATGCTTATATTGTCTGCCTTTTCTCCTCCAGGGAGTCTCCAGTTTATGACAACGTCTCAGGCATGGCCATGGCCCCGACTGCAGCACATACGAGCAGGGTGACGTTCACTATGCCAATGTCCACCTATCTTGCTCCAATAACCAGGAAGTGCCTCTGTACTCCACTGTCCAACTGCCTCAACCCCGGAAAGGAGATGAGGATGTCCAATATGATGTTGTGAAATTCAACCCCCCCCAGTGCTGCCACCTGGTGAGCAGGTCCAGCCATTACAACATCTCAGAGAATTTTAAAATGAGATTGTACTTGTGCTTGACATGTAGGAATGCATTCAAGACTTGTATGTTATGCAGACCAGCAGTTGATTGGTTTAAATGTATTAACATCTACGTGATTACTTAAAATGAGACCCCAGAAGTGAAGATTGATGATGACATGTTGCGTCTCCTTTCATAACAGACCTACGGCACAAGAAACTGAGGAACCCTCTGTGCTCGATACCACAGTCAACAAACCCAGAACCAAGAAGACCACAACCAACAGACCTGAATACAAGATGATCTTTGATGCGTCCCAAATGGTACCTTGTTTACTCTAGTGCACTATGTAGGGGATAGGGTGTAATTTTGTTTGCACTCTGAACACCGGAAGACCTGAACACAAGATGACTCTGCCTGGGATTCAATCAAAGTTCCAAACTGAACTTGCATTTGAAAGGTAAAGCGATTGTAATCATCAGGGAAATTGTCTTTAAAAGCTGCGTTGTCGGCAGCTCAGAAGAAAGAAGTCTTTATATTTTATTGTTACTTTTTATTATTCAAAAGAGGCTTTAATATAGTAATATAGTATACTATAGGGTATACTATAGGGTTTAATATAGTATACTATAGGGTCTACTATAGGGTTTAATATAGTATACTATAGGGTTTAATATAGTATACTATAGGGTATACTATAGGGATAAATATAGTATACTATAGGGTCTACAATAGGGTTTAATATAGTATACTATAGGGGTTAATATAGTATACTATAGGGTTTAATATAGTATACTATAGGGTCTACAAATAGGGATAAATATAGTATACTATAGGGTCTACTATAGGGTTTAATATAGTATACTATAGGGTTTAATATAGTATACTATAGGGTCTACTATAGGGTTTAATATAGTATACTATAGGGTTTAATATAGTATAATATAGGGCTTGGACAAGTTCTACATGGGTCGCGGGCTTATGGCTTGAGACTGAGCTGTGGATAAAAGCTTTGCTTTGTATATCTGAAAGGAAGCAAGATAATATACCAAACTCGTCATTGCGCAGGTTTTGTTTTAGCTCTTTGCGTGTGTTTTAGCGAGAGGAAACTGCTGCCCATAATGTTGTAAAGTGTCATGGGTCATGGCACAACAAACTGGGAACCATTATTTTTTTAACCTTAATTTAACTAGGCAAGTCAGTTAAAAACAAATTCTTATGTACAATGGCGGCCTACCCCGGCCAAATCTGAACGGCGCTGGGCCAATTGTATGCCGCCCTATGGGACTCGGCCGGATGTGATGCAGCCTAGATTCAAACCAGAGACTACAGTGACGACTCTTGCACTGAGATGCAGTGCCTTAGACCGCTACGCCAAACAAATGATGTCAGGAACTCCAAATGTCATTAAGTCACTATTGGGGATTGTCGACCCAATGACGTCTCACAAATCATCATCGCCATGGTGATGCTCCATGACATAATTTATTTGGACGGTTGAAGTGTTGTAGAAGAGTGGGCGTAGCAGCACTACACTCTTAGAAAAAAAGGTGCTATCTAGAACCTCAAAAGGGTTCTTCGGCTGTCACCATAGGCGAACCCTTTGAAGAACCATTTTCGGTTGCAGGTAGAACCTCTTTGGTTCCAGGTAGAAATCTTTAGGGTTCTATGTAAAACCCTTTCAACAGACCAGATGCTTTTTAACTTTCTGTGGAGAAACCGTCACCATCACATTAGGAAACTGTTGCAATGAACACTTATGAGTATGGTGGGCTGAATTTTATGGACATTCCTCCCTTACATAAAACTTTTAAGATCAATTTGATAAAACACTTCATAGACCTACTTCTATGTGGAACTTTATGCCTTCTCTACTTTTGGTGCTCTTAACTTCATGTTGGTTTGCTATTGACAAAGTTCCAGTGAAACGCCGCTTTTCATTGACAGGTTTTCTAGTCATGGTCCTTCATTTAGAAGCATAATTTCTCTCCACACGTATATTATATCTGGAATAATCAGCACATATTGTGTAATAATAAATCTTTGTTTTAGAATATTGGTTCATAAATAATATCCTATTGGTGAGACAACTTGTAAATGCAGAGGGTCTTATTATGACTCATTCTTATCACTTTACAAGATCCCTACAACGCCTAAAGAATTTGCAATTATTTTAGTCTCCATTCCCTCAGGTGTTGCTTTATTATTCAGGAACATGTTAAGACCCTCAGAACCTACCTTCGATTACCGCTGTTGACTCAATAGTAGTAAAGATTTGTTTTTGTCCATTCAACAACAGAGCGATACTTGCCTTGTATCAACAGGATTTTGTATCTATCTATATACCTAATGTCATGCCTTATTGGAATCGTTTTATTGATAATATCTGTTATCTCACACATACCTACTTACTAACACAATTAAAGAAGTTTATTATAAAATGATTCATTCATATTACCCTGCCAACCACTACATGAAGTTAAAAAAATAGATACATTTAAATTGTACCAATTGTAATGACCACCCAGAAACAGTGTTGCATCTTTTTTTAATGGTATTCAAGTAAATAATCTGTGGCAAGACATCAGTAGATTTATAATGGAAAAAAATCATGAAGATTTGACACAATTATGGAGGGAAGTTCTGCATGAATTCTTTACCTATGATAAAAACTATTTGGATGGATATTTGTATTTTTCGTTCACCCGCCGTACAGTAGGTGGCGGCAATACGCCAATAGGTGTAGTCTGCCATAAAACCTTAAAGAGGAACAAGACAACAGCTTAACTGTATTGTTGTAGTTGAAAACAGTTAATATCATACAAAGAAACAGTAGCTTCAACAATGGATAGGGTAAGTCTTTTTAACAGTATAGGTCTGCTGTGTTGTATAAAATGTCTAGGCCTAGTTTTCATCATCTCTGAACCTCCACATTCCTGTGTTATGTTTAGTTCTGTTTGGAGACGCAGGTAGTGTAGTGGTTAGAATGTTGGTCCAGTAACCGAATCCCCGAGCTGACAAGGTAAAAATATATTGTTCTGCCCCTGAACAAGGCAGTTAAACCCACTGTTGATGGGCCGTCATTGTAAATAAGAATTTGTTCTTATTAACTGACGTGTCTAGTTTAATAAAGTAAAAAATAAAAAGTAGCCTACAACTACATATTTTGTATTTATAATGGATCCCCATTAGCTGCCAAGGCAGCAACTACTCTTCCTGGGGTCCAGAAAAATTAAGACAGTTAATACAATCATGTTTAGGAATCTGTGACTATGACCTAATTATATCCTTCCTCCCAGTGTGCACATGTTCACATTCCTTCATTGTTTTCTTACACATTAGCCATTATTTGACCCGATATTCAAGTGGCCGTTCTAACAAAGAAAAGAAATGGCTGCAGTCCAAACACGTTGTTTTTCTCTCGGGGGTATCTCCGTCGAAACCGGATGCAGTTTGATTTCCATCTTAAGGGAGGTCTAATTCCCTAACGTTGGCTCGATTTTTTAAATTTTAAATGTATTTTTATTAACAACAAATCAATACAGAAAGTACATAAGGGAACACAAGTATATATAGATTATATATAATGGACAATCGAGCTAGGGGGTACAATATCACATTACAATTACACAAGGACCTTAAGGGACATACATACACTTACAATTCGATTTAGCTTGAAGGAGCGAGTGAACAACTTTTGCACTTGCGGGGTTGATATGACCCACAATTCAATGCAAACTGTACATGTCACATGTCAAACTCTGGTGGCCGCGAAGTGTCAAATTGAATCAACAACCTGCACTCAAGGCATCTCAGCAAAATATGAAGCGGGCTTGCTAAAAAAAATATATATATATATATTGATTTTACCTTTGGAAAATTGGCTTAGTTTCGTAGTGATGAGTGCAATTCTGACATGTATTGAATAAATTACCAAACGATGGGTAACTGTAGCTAGCTACCTTGACAGGAGTGCTAGCTAGATACGTTAGCTTACAAGGTACATTGATAGCTTTAGGTTGGTTGTTTTTAAGTTAAACTTCAAGATTTCCACCAAGGACGTTGCCTCTCCGATCATCACTCCATCGCTTGGGCAAGGGACATTTTAAGGTACACTCGGATGTAAAACGCAATTCAAGAGCTGAGGGTTTAGGGTCGAGGGTTGTTGAGTTTGAAACGCAGCTGGAAGGCAATCGGGAAGAGGCAAGATCAGGCGGGACCATTATAGCCAATGAGAGGGCAGATATGCGTGTTTTCACTAGTTGCCACAATGTCAAACGTCTATATCGTATTTTTATTTATTTAGGGTTATGCATAAAGTTAATGTTTTCAAGGTAAGGGTTAAAATTACATTTAAAAAGTACCAGTTGTATAAATGTGCGTGGTTTGTGCTAACTAGTGACGACCAGGCACAACTCCCATACAGTGTTTTTTCCCCCCCGAAATTGCCGGGATGTCACGTGTCTTACTTTTACCAATACACTCCTAACAACCAACTCGTTACGAAAATGTATATATGATCAAATAAGCCAGAAACCAGATTTTGGGCCCAGTTATCCCTTTTGCTTCTCATCTCCTGTGCTGTTTGATAGGAAATGACTGGTATAAGAAATATGATGGAAACTAGCCCATGCCCACCAATCCAATGCTCTTAGATTCGTGGGTTGTAGTGAACGATTGAACATTTCAGGTAAAAGGGGATATTCAGGGATGCACCCAACTCAGAGGTTGAGACTGAATTAATACAATATTTGGTTTAATGATCAACTGTAAACTTCTTGTGGCCAACAGAACAAAGCTAGTCCGTCCCCCTACACTCTCCAGGAGTCCCCAGGTCAACCGCCTCTCCGTACTTTACTGCTGGTTCTGGTCGACTGCAGGAAAACACTGGGGCAGAATGGAACTGAGAGACATGAAGGAGGAGAGGAACATGGAGATTTGATTTCATTAAGTAAGAACCATGTGGATTAGATTACAGTCTGCTTCTGTAACAATTAATTCATTAATTATATATTGATTAAATATCTGGTCGTTCCACCCAATTTTGAGAAGTGTAACTTGGTCCCCCCCAAAAATGTTTGATTTCACCTAATTTTAACATTCTTTCATGAAGAGCACATGTTCAACTTCATAAAAACATGTTTTCCCATCTCAAGAGGTTATATGAAAGTACATGCTGTAGGAAGTGCCAGTGTGCTAAATAAAGTAGCAGGGGATTACTGAGAACAACAAAACCACTAGTTTACAATGGTGAAATAGTCCTTTAAATCAGCCATACATTTGCTTACGACAGGGGTAATGGGAAGCTAGTTTTGTTCCACAGGGAGTGAAAATTGAATGCAAGCTTCAATTCTACCATATCAATTTATGGGTAAAATGGTTCACTTGTTCAGTTTTCTACAAAAAACACCAGAGAATTGATAAAAAGACTAGAACCAGCTCACCTGCCTTTGCTCTATAAAAATGACTATTTGATGTTCAATGTTTCTTTTGCCCAAAAATTTAAGAAACAGTTTCACCATATTTAAACATGGGTTGACCTTAAAATGAGGGACAGATGTAAATAAATCACTAATTACATTAAATAAATACTTTTCAGAAATGACTGTCAAAGTAACCAAATAACTAGTGCTTTACATGCACACTAATAATTTCCTATTAAACTGATTATGGCAGTAGGCTGAGTTTGGCATTAGTCATGTAAACACCTTACTCTGCTGATCTTAATTGGTGTAAGGTCATAACAGAAGGAAGCATACGCCTTTAAAAACACCTGGTTGTCTGATCAATCTTTAGAATGATTAGGACATGAAACACTTTAATCAGAGTTATAGAGGTGTATTTTATCTGCATGTTCTAACACAAGCAGCGCCAGCTAACTTCTTTTGACCGAGTCCAGTGAGTTCAGGAAAAACTGAAAATATGCAGATTAGAAATAGTTTCACATACACACTTTATACTGTTTCAAATTAACATAGTCGCTGTGGTAGAACGTTTTATTTTGATTGTCAATTTTCAGTATTTATCAAAGTCCGGTCAGGTAGGTGTTCATGTAAACAGGTTTATTAGGGAAATTGTTCTTTCAAAGCATGTCAATGTTTAAATCAAACTCTTATGCTAATTGATTTCACAATTAATGTATTATTCTGCGCTTGTAACTGTACTGTCTGCTAAATGACTTAAATGTAAATGTAAATGTACTCAATGATGGTAAAACTTGGATAAATTATTGAATTAGTTGGGTAAAACTCTTTCTAGAAGTTACACAGGGTTGACGGAGGGACTTGTAATGGTCACTTTATCAAGTTTTTATTCATATCATTTCATAACAGATTTAAAATGTAATACTGATGTACAATTTCTACTGGAAATATATGAAAGGGACGCAAAATACATTAATTTCATGAAAGGACCCATCTGTTTATGGACCCATATTTGCAAAACGTAACTATTCAATGTCTTTGTTTCACAGGGAACATCCCTAATCGTTGTTCTCTAAGTGGGAGGGGCTTATTATCTGGGGAGCCTCAACAACATCATGATGCTGACAAGAAAGAGAAGAGTCTCTCCAGACCAGAACACCTCAAGAAACACCAGCATAGAGGTATAGGGAAGAAACCTCACCACTGCTGCTCTGACTGTGGGAAGAGTTTTGCTAAACAGGACTTGACAATTCATGAACAAATTCACACCGGAGAGAAACCGTTCCACTGCTCTCAGTGTAGGAAGAGTTTCGCTACATCTAAAACTTTAAAATCTCATCAGAGAATTCATACAGGGGAGAGGCCTTACCCCTGCTTTGATTTTGGGAAATACTTCAAACAATCAGGAACCCAGACTAAACACAAACACACAGGAGAGAAGCCTTATAACTGTGATCAGTGTGGGAAGAGTTTTGATCAATCAGGAGCCCTGACTAGACACCAACGCATACACACAGGAGAGAAGCCTTATAGCTGTGATCAGTGTGGGAAGAGTTTTACTCGAGATTACACCCTGACTGTACACCAGCGCATACACACAGGAGAGAAACCTTATCGCTGTGATCAGTGTGGGAAGAGCTTTAATCACTCAGGAGACCTGACTATACACCAACGCATACACACAGGAGAGAAGCCTTATAGCTGTGATCAGTGTGGGAAGAGTTTCAATCAATTAGGACACCTGACTAGACACCAGCGCATACACACAGGAGAGAAACCTTATAGCTGTGATCAATGTGGGAAGAGCTTCAATCAATCAGGAGACCTAACTGCACACCAGCGCATACACACAGGAGAGAAGCCTTATAGCTGTGATCAGTGTGAAAAGAGCTTCAATCGTTCAGGAAATCTGACTACACACCAACGCATACACACAGGAGAGAAGCCATATGACTGTGATCAGTGTGGGAAGAGTTTCAATCAATTAGGACAACTGATTACACACCAACGCATACACACAGGAGAGAAGCCTTATAGCTGTAATCAGTGTGGGAAGAGCTTCAATCACTCAGGAGTCCTGACTAGACACCAACGCATACACACAGGAGAGAAGCCTTACAGCTGTGATCAGTGTGGGAAGAGCTTCAATCACTCAGGACACCTGACTATACACAAACGCTTACACACAGGAGAGAAGCCTTATAGCTGTAATCAGTGTGGGAAGAGCTTCAGTCAATCAGGAGACCTAACAGCACACCAGCGCATACACACAGGAGAGAGGCCTTATAGCTGTGATCAGTGTGGGAAGAGCTTCAGTCAATCAGTACACCTGACTATACACCAGCGCATACACACAGGAGAGAAGCCTTATAGCTGTGATCAGTGTGAGAAGAGTTTCAGGATGTCAGATCACCTGATGAAACACCAACGCATACACACAGGAGAGAAGCCTTATAGCTGTGATCAGTGTGGGAAGAGCTTCAATCGTTCAGGATACCTGACTACACACCAGCTCACACACACCGGAGAGAAACCTTACTCCTGTCTATGTGGAAATAGCTTTGCTCATTCAGGGTCACTGAAAAAACACCAGAAATCACAAAAATGTTTTCTTTCATCTCCCTCCTCTCTGGCAGCGGTTCCAGATCTCTAAATAAAGTTTCAATAGAAAACATCTTGTAAAGAGTCATCCATTTCCCATTCTCTAACAGTTTACTAAGTCTGATTACCATGGTAACCTGTGTCGCATAATATGCAGCTCTGGATCCATATGTATCAAGTGTCTTGGAGTGGTGTGTTCAGAGCTGTATCTTATTTAATTAATTCCTTTTGTCCTTTAAATAATAATAGAATAATGTTTCAACAATATTAGGTGTGTATTCATGCATTCAGTAGATCAATATATTAAATCCATCTTCTGCTCAACCACATCTGCTTCTCACTTCTTTTATATGTTTTTTATATGGACCAGAGGCCTCTAGAATAAGTTTGCTCCAAAAAGATCTAGACATATTTATTGTAAAACCATTTACCAGGTTTTAGTGCAGCTGATGGACCATACAGAAGAATGCTGCTATAGGAAATGTAGTTGTGGTTCTCATCCTCTGTCTCTCTGGCTTCATGTGGTTCAGGTGAGCATTTTTCTAAAGACTTATCTTTCACTTTATCAGTTTGATTGTTATTCAATGACTGATTCATTAATTTGTGTAAAAAACATGAAGAAAGCCTCCAAATCTGACAAGGGTCACAGCAGGGAATGGACAGGTGAGTTGAGGTCAAAATGTATTTTTTTTCTTTCAGATCTTTTCATCAGTGCTCGATTAATTTTGCCTGGCACAGTGGAACCAATGGAATCGTCCCAAGGTATGTTTATCTGTATTTTCTCCTCTCCAGGGAGACTCAGTCCAGTGTATGACAACATCTCAGGCAGCACAGACGAGCAGGGTGACGTTCACTGTGCCAATGTCCACCTATCTTGCTCCAATAACCAGGAAGTGCCTCTGTACTCCACTGTCCAACCTCCTCAACCCCAGAAAGGGGATGAGGATGTCCAGTACGTTGTTGTGAAATTCAACCGCCCCAGTGCTGCTACTCGGTGAGCAGGTCCAGCTATTACAACATCTCAAGAGAATTTTGAAATGAGATGGTACTTGTGCTTGACATTTTGGAATGCATACAAGACTTGTATGTTATGCAGACCAGCAGTTGATTGGTTTAAATGTATTAACATCTACGTGATTACTTAAAATGAGACCCCAGAAGTGAAGATTGATGATGACATGTTGCGTCTCCTTTCATAACAGACCTCCGGCACAAGAAACTGAGGAACCCTCTGTGCTCGATACCACAGTCAACAAACCCAGAACCAAGAAGACCACAACCAACAACAAGACCTGAATACAAGATGATCTTTGATGCGTCCCAAATGGTACCTTGTTTACTCTAGTGCACTATGTAGGGGATAGGGTGTAATTTTGTTTGCACTCTGAACACCGAAAGACCTGAACACAAGATGACTCTGCCTGGGATTCAATCAAAGTTCCATACTGCACTTGCATTTGAAAGGTAAAGCGATTGTAATCATCAGGGAAATTGTCTTTAAAAGCTGCGTTGTCGGGGGCACAGAAAGAAAGAAGTCTTTATATTATATTGTTACTTTTTATTATTCAAAAGAGGCTTTAATATACACTGCTCAAAAAAATAAAGGGAACACTTAAACAACACAATGTAACTCCAAGTCAATCACACTTCTGTGAAATCAAACTGTCCACTTAGGAAGCAACACTGATTGACAATACATTTCACATGCTGTTGTGCAAATGGAATAGACAAAAGGTGGAAATTATAGGCAATTAGCAAGACACCCCCAATAAAGGAGTGGTTCTGCAGGTGGTGACCACAGACCACTTCTCAGTTCCTATGCTTCCTGGCTGATGTTTTGGTCACTTTTGAATGCTGGCGGTGCTTTCACTCTAGTGGTAACATAAGACGGAGTCTACAACCCACACAAGTGGAGGCCAGAGGCCTGCAAAAATGACCTGCGGCAGGCCACAAATGTGCATGTGTCTGCTCAAACGGTCAGAAACAGACTCCGTGAGGATGGTGTGGCCTGCTGGAGGTCATTTTGCAGGGCTCTGGCAGTGCTCCTCCTTGCACAAAGGCGGAGGTAGCGGTCCTGCTGCTGGGTTGTTGCCCTCCTATGGCCTCCTCCACGTCTCCTGATGTACTGGCCTGTCTCCTGGTAGCGCCTCCATGCTCTGGACACTACGCTGACAGAGACAGCAAACCTTCTTGCCACAGCTCGCATTGATGTGCCATCCTGGATGAGCTGCACTACCTGAGCCACTTGTGTGGGTTGTAGACTCCGTCTCATGCTACCACTAGAGTGAATGCACCGCCAGCATTCAAAAGTGACCAAAACATCAGCCAGGAAGCATAGGAACTGAGAAGTGGTCTGCGGTCACCACCTGCAGAACCACTCCTTTATTGGGGGTGTCTTGCTAATTGCCTATAATTTCCACCTTTTGTCTATTCCATTTGCACAACAGCATGTGAAATTTATTTTCAATCAGTGTTGCTTCCTAAGTGGACAGTTTGATTTCACAGAAGTGTGATTGACTTGGAGTTACATTGTGTTATTTAAGTGTTCCCTTTATTTTTTTGAGCAGTGTAATACATTAAAAACATCGTTGTCTTCATTTCCCTCGACCTGTTTTCTTTTGTCCCAGTCCTTTGTTAATGTAGTCCCACAATTCCTTAGGGGTTTTCTTCTTTAGGTCCTGGATTTCAGTTTTGTAGTAGTTTGTGTGAATGAAAAGTTGGAGGGTTGTTGGTAATGGAGGACATCAGATGCATCCATGTCTGGGTGTTAGGCAGAACCCCTAGGTCCTGGAGAACAGGAGCAGAGAAAAGGGAGCAGGGTAGGAGACAGACGTAAACAAGCAAACACACAGGTTAAATTATTATCAGGTATGTAATAATAGTTATTGAATGATTTAATTTAAAATGTTTGATTAGACATGCAATGTTAATGGCAGACAGAAAAGAAAGGATACACGTCTAATTTTTGATGTCAGTGGGGTTGGTATGATCCCTGGAAAAGAGATGAGTTGTGAGAAACTCCAGGGTGGCGGCATGACCACTGGAGTCAATAATTATTACCTGGTCAAAAACCTCCACATTCTTCTCAGTCCGTGCCTGAAGGTGGTCTTCGAAGGCATTCTGATCTGCTTTGACAACTTCCACATCAGGTGGAGTATCAGTGACAAAGTACATTATACAAAAAACAGCTAGATAAAAACACTAAGTCAATGAAAAAATATATATACTACAGTATATGCAATAACGTTATATACAATTGCATTGTTTACGTCAGTTAACTGCTGCGGATCCCCTCCATATAGCGGGCGCTAGAGTCAATACTCTGGAGGCCTGGACACTGCTGTGTTGTGTGAAATGATAATTACCTTCAGATTGTCCTTCCACCATTCCTGGTACCCGTCAAGGGACTCGCCCGTTGGTCTGTTCATCCAAACGTGTAGTCACCATACATCTACACATTAAATATAAAACTCACTGTACTATCAGTGTCAAATTCGAAAAAACTCAAAATTACTGGACGCCTATGCGAAACAATGCTACTGTGACCTTCCTGGTCCCGTTCCTCAAGTCAGTGAGTCAACCAATGAAGGAGTAATGGATGGATAGTTCATTTATTTCCAAAGCTGCAATCATGGGACACACAGTATGGATAAATGATGAGTAGTCGACGGGATATAAATAGCACTCCTAAAGTAGATGCATTTTCAAGTTAGCTGCCAACTTCAGAGGGAACGTTAGCTTGCATAAAACCCACATGGCAAACTGAGATTCGGCAAATATCAGAGTGGTTTATTTGACGCCAAACCAACAACATTAGTTACTAATAACATAAATTGCGATTTAAAAGGTGGACTTTGTAATGTAATGTCAACTTTATACATTTCTATCCCGGGATCATTCAACGTTCAACTCACCCACAGCAATTCTCCATAGATCTACTGTGGATTACCTAGAATTCCATACCTTTATCACTGAGTGTATTTGACAATTTAAGCACACTGATCCACCAGGAGGTGGCATAATACCCATTTTATGCAGGAATTTAATAACTTAATTACACTGTTACACTACAACCATTACATTAATAATGACATTGACTAAAACCAACTAGGCTAGAGCTAACTACTAAAGCGCTCAACCAAGCTAAATTTGGTTAGCATCAAGCTAGCGAACTGTTAAACGCTATTTTCGTACAAATATTAACACTAACACATTTTTTTGTGACATCACATATTTAAATATATTACCTAAAGTAAACTGAGCCTTTGTTCATAGAAAATAAAACAAATTGGATCTAAAAAGTTGAAGAAGAAAAAAGTACAGCAAGTTTGGACGCCATGTTGATCCCTTCTTATTCATATAAAGTTTAAACCATTAACGTTAGCAGTTTAGCCTAACTCCATTAACTTACAATGGAGAAAATACCAACCCGTTTTTCGCTGTTAAAACTGCCCTCAAACGTCACCAAAATCATGGACTAAGTAATTAACCATGTTACCTCAATATTTTTAAGTCATATTGCATTTTCGCTCATTACATACCTGAATTAATAGGGTAAAATTATGAGACGGTGAAACGTTCGTTTTCAGAACTAGTCAAAGTCTCCATCATGAAGAAGAAATGTTAAATATATCACTAACTCACTTCATTGACGTCACAGCTCCCCTAGCGGCAGTAATTATGTACTTACATTAAATGCAAATGAGAGTCATTCCTGGGAGACAAAATAAACAAAATAAAACATCCAAAATATGACCGTACATATGTGACCGTACAAAAACGACCATATGACCGTACAAAAACGTGACATTAAGCCTTAAAATGGAGTCTCAGGTTGTAGAGAGGTATTTTGATCAGAATTAAAATTGTATTTGATTTTACTAGGCACGTCAGTTAAGAACAAATTCTTATTTACAACGATCCTGGACGACGCTGGGCCAATTGTGCGCCACCCTTTGGGACTCCCAAACACGGCCAGTTGAGATACAGCCTGGAATCAAACCAGGGTCCATAGTAACGCCTCTAGCACTGAGATGTAGTACCTTAGACCGCTGCGCCACTCGGGAGCCCCGAAATACAATCTGCCCAAATATTTAAATGTTCTGTTGAGGAGCTCAGAAAAGTACATCCTCACATGGCGCCGCCCCTCTGGGAATTTGGGGATTAACAACATTTTTGTTTTTGTGTATGATGATGATGGTGGTACTGTATCACAGTTGACAACTCCATTGTGTCCTCCTCCCAGAGTGCTAAGAACCTTGGCGTGATCCTGGACAACACCCTGTCGTTCTCAACTAACATCAAGGCGGTGACCCGTTCCTGTAGGTTCATGCTCTACAACATTCGCAGAGTACGACCCTGCCTCACACAGGAAGCGGCGCAGGTCCTAATCCAGGCAATTGTCATCTCCCGTCTGGATTACTGCAACTCGCTGTTGGCTGGGCTCCCTGCCTGTGCCATTAAACCCCTACAACTCATCCAGAACGCCGCAGCCCGTCTGGTGTTCAACCTTCCCAAGTTCTCTCTTTTCCCGCTCCTCCGCTCTCTCCACTGGCTTCCAGTTGAAGCTCGCATCCGCTACAAGACCATGGTGCTTGCCTACGGAGCTGTGAGGGGAACGGTACCTCCGTACCTTCAGGCTCTGATCAGGCCCTACACCCAAACAAGGGCACTGCGTTCATCCACCTCTGGCCTGCTCGCCTCCCTACCTCTGAGGAAGTACAGTTCCCGCTCAGCCCAGTCAAAACTGTTCGCTGCTCTGGCACCCCAATGGTGGAACAAACTCCCTCACGACGCCAGGTCAGCGGAGTCAATCACCACCTTCCGGAGACACCTGAAACCCCACCTCTTTAAGGAATACCTAGGATAGGATAAAGTAATCCTTCTAACCCCCCCCCCCCCCCCCCCCTTAAAAGATTTAGATGCACTATTGTAAAGTGGTTGTTCCACTGGATATCATAAGGTGAATGCACCAATTTGTAAGTCGCTCTGGATAAGAGCGTCTGCTAAATGACTTAAATGTTAAATGTTAAATGCTGTAGCCCCCCCTCCCGCATTCATTTCCCACAATGGACTTTTTCCCCCCGTTCACTACCCGTCCAGTAGGTGGCGGTAATACGCCAATAGGCGTAGTCTGACATTAAACCTTAAAGAAGAAGAAGACAACAAAGTAGCCTAACTGTACTATTGTAGCCGACCACATTTCATGTCTTACAAAGAAACAATAGCTTCCACAATGGATCGGGTAAGTCTGGTTTTAACAGTATATGCCTGCTGTGCTGTATAAAATGTCTAGGCCTAGTTTTCATCATCTTTGCACCTCCACATTCCTGTTTTCGGTTAAATGTCGTTACAAAATAAAATAAAAGACAGTAAAACTTGTTGAGATTTTTTTTTACTTCAACAAAGTAGCCTATTTAGGAATCTGTGGCTATAACCTAATTATCTCTCCTTCACCACAAAGTGTGCACATGTTAACATTCCTTCACTGATTTCGAACACATTATCCATTATTTGACCAGATGCTCAAGTGGCCGCTCGAACAAAGACAAAAAATATTAAAAAATGTAAGGCAATCGTGAAGAGTCAAGATCACGTGGGACCATAATATGCAATGAGGGCAGATGTGCGTGTTTCCACTAGTTACCACAGCCACAAAGTCAAATGTCTATATCGTGTTTTTATTTATTAGGGTTAGGCATAACGTTAGAAGTGGCGCAGTCTAAGTCACTCCGTGTCAATGCTAGAGGCGTCACTACAGACACCCTGGTTCGAATCCCATAGGGCGGCGCACAATTGGCCCAGCTTCATCCGGGTTTGGCCAGTGTAGGCCGTCATTGTAAATAAGAATTTGTTCTTAACTGACATGCCTAGTTTAAATAAAGGTTAAATAAAAAAGTAGTATGGTTAGGGTTAAAATAAAATCCATTGTAGAAATGGGCGTGGTTTATGACTTCTATGACTAGTGACGACCAGGCACTACTCCCATATAAAGTGTTCTACTTTTATCAATACAGTACACTCATAACAACCTAATCGTTACGAAATTTATATTCGATAAAATAAGTCAGAAACCAGATTCTGGGCCCAGTTATCTCTCTCGCTTCGCCTCTAAATTGCTGTTTGAAATGAAATTACTGGTATGAGATATATGGTGGAAACTAGCCCAAGCTTCCACCAATCCAATGCTCTTAGATTTGTGGGTTGTAGTGAACGATTGAACATTTCAAGGAAAATTAGATTTAAGGGATGCACTCAAATCAATCAGAGGTTTAGACTAAATGAATACAATATTTAGTTTAATTATACACGTTTTAATACTTCTTGCGGCCAACAGGACAACGCTAGCCCGTTCCCCTCCACCCTCCCGGAGTCCCCATGTCAAACGCCTCCCAGTTCCGCTTTACTGCTGGATCTTGTCGACTGCAGGAAAACACCGGGGCAGAGTGGAACTGAGAGAGGAGAAAAGAAGGAAGATGGAGATTTGATTTCATTAAGTAAGAACCATGGTGTGTAGATTAGACTACAGTCTGCTTCTGAAACAATAGCGGAGGTGCATAAAGATGGCGGCCCGCATGTACTTACCACACATTCCTTGTTTTGCTGAGTTCACTGTATTCTACACTGCTCTTTTTTTTTTTTTTACTGTTTTTTGGTATGGTCATTAGCGCAGTAAACATGATCCCAATTTTTGCTTCAAGACGGCGGCGATTTGAAAAATAAAAAAAGTAGATTGTGCTGATATATTGGAACATTGAACCATGTCGCACACCGTAGTTCCAAAACTCAGTAGATGGCGCTAAAACAATGATGTCATATCAGAATTCTGCCATCTCTTTGCACTTTAGTCATTCATTGATTAATGATATATTGATGAAAATATCTGGGTAGTTCCACCCATTTTTAAAAGTAACTTAAAATTAGGTGAAATATATATATTTAACATTGTCATAAAAAGAACATGTTCAATTTCATGAAAAACATGTTTTTCCCATCTCAAGACATTGAATAAAAATATAACTATACTAAGTGCCTATGTGCCAAATAAAGTAACAGGGTTGACAGTAAAATAGTCATAAATCAGCCATCAATTCACTTGTGACGGGGAATCAGCCACCAATTCACTTGTGACGGGGAATGGAAGCTTGTTTTTTACAACAGTTAGTGTCAATTTAATGCAATCCAGAAAATGGAATTGTTTAAAGATTACTAGCATGTCTATGTATGGGTAAATGGGTTGACTTGCTCAGTTTTCCACCACAAAACAGCTTAAGTTGACAATCGAAGTGACGCTGTTAAAAACACCTGTTTTTCTGAGCAATATTTCAAATTATTAGGACACGTCAAGGCCTTCATCAGATTCATAGAGGCATATTTAATCTGCATATGTTCTAGCACGAGCAGCGCAAGTTTCCTTCATGCTTCTCAAAACTAACATGTTTGCTGTGGTAGTACATTTATTTAGATTGCCAATTTTCAGCATTTATCAAAGTTCCATCAGGTAGCCTGATTTCAGATGTCCATGCTATTCAATATCTTTGTTTCACAGGGGACAGCCCTAATCGTTGCTCTCTCAGTGGGAGGGGCTTATCATCTGGGGAGCCTCGACAACATCATGATGCTGACAAGAAAGAGAAGAGTCTCTCCAAATCAGAACACCTCAAGAAACAGAAGCAGAGACGTATAGGGAAGAAACCTCACCACTGCTGCTTTGACTGTGGGAAGAGTTCTGCTAAACAGAGGGAATTGGTCATTTACAAGCAGATTCACACTGGGAGAAAAATGTACCGCTGCTCTCAGTGTGGGAAGAGTTTTGCTGCATCTAAAACCTTACAATCTCAGATAATTCATACAGGGGAGAGGCCTTACCCCTGCTTTGATTGTGGGAAGAGCTTCAGTCAATCAGGAGCCTTGACTACACACCTACGCATACACACAGGAGAGAAGCCTTATAGCTGTGATCAGTGTGGGAAGAGCTTTGCTCTATCCGGAAACCTGAGTACGCACCAGCGTGTACACACAGGAGAGAAGCCTTATAGCTGTGATCAGTGTGGGAAAGGCTTCAATCAATCAGGAAACCTGACTATGCACCAGCGTATACACACAGGAGAGAAGCCTTATAGCTGTGATCAGTGTGGGAAGAGCTTTGCTCTATCCGGAAACCTGACTAGACACCAGCGCATACACACAGGAGAGAAGCCTTATAGCTGTGATCAGTGTGGGAAGAGTTTCAATCAATCAGGAGAACTGACTAGACACCAACGCATACACACAGGAGAGAAGCCTTATAGCTGTGATCAGTGTTGGAAGAGCTTTGCTCTGTCCGAAGACCTGACTAGACACCAGTGCATACACACAGGAGAGAAGCCTTATAGATGTGACCAGTGTGGTAAGAGCTTCATGGATTCAGGTAGTCTGACTAGACACCAGCGCATACACACAGGAGAGAAGCCTTATAGCTGTGATCAGTGTGGTAAGAGCTTCATGGATTCAGGTAGTCTGACTAGACACCAGCGAATACACACAGGAGCAAAGCCTTATAGCTGTGATCAATGTGGGAAGAGTTTTGCTCAATATTCCACTCTGACTGCACACCAACGCATACACACAGGAGAGAAGCCTTATATCTGTGATCAGTGTGGGAAGAGCTTCAATCGTTCAGGAGCCCTGACTACACACCAACGCATACACACTGGAGAGAAGCCTTATAGCTGTGATCAGTGTGGGAAGAGCTTCAATCATTCAGGAGCCCTTACTAGACACCAGCTCACACACACTGGAGAGAAACCTTACTCATGTCTATGTGGAAAGAGCTTTGCTCGTTCAGGGTCACTGAAACAACACCAGAAAGCATCTCCCTCCTCCGGCACCGGTTACAGTTCTCTGAAGATAGTTTCAATAGAAAACATATTGTAAAGAGTCATTCATCTCCCATTCTCTAACAGTTTAAGTCTGATTACCATGGTAACCTGTGTAGCATAAAATGCAGCTCTGGATCCATATGTATCAAGTGTCTTGGAGTAGGAGTGGTGTGTGTGTGTGGTGGGGTGGAGGTGTTCAGAGCTGTATCTTATTTCATTAAATCATATTATCCATTAAATAATTGTGTAATGTAGAATAATGTTTCAACAATACTAGGTGTGTATTCATGTATTCAAAAGATCAATAAATTACATCCATTATCTGCTCAACATCTGCTTATCACATTCATTTTATGTTTTTATTATCTATAATAATAAAACATGTATAAGGAGCATAGGCCTCTTGTATAATTAGTTTGCTCCTAAAAGATGTTCACATATTATTGTAAAACCCTTCACCAGGTTTTAGTGTAGCTGATGGGACATGGAAGTACAGAAGACATAGGACTATTGGTGTGGTCAAATTATGTTCTATTTATTTTAAAGGATTTTAATAGTGATATCTTTCAACTTTCCTTATTGTATTTTAAGTGTGCTCCAGAAAGATGTTCATACAATTTGGTTGTTAGGATGAGGCGTCATCAGTACTTATAGGTCATGTCAACCACAGATCTCACACTTTTCTGTTTTTTCACGACCAGTAACGTCTCCCCTACCAAACTCCTCTCTCTTCACTCTGGAAATACACTTGATAATATTGTTTTGGAAATTCTACACAGGGGTCACTCGAAGTCAAACTTAAATGAATCATTGTTTATTCACAGTTAACTGGAGAGTTTCCAACCAACTCAATGCACCATAGTACACATCGATCGGGAGCTCTGCTGGGGCAGTCCCAGCAGTTGTCCTATATACGGCTAAACTAAAATCTACAGAACATGAATTGGTTCCTGCATGTGACTGGCTGTTATCCCGCAGGCTCAGTTTCCCAAGAAACTGATCAATGTCTCCTATCTTAACATCCAGAACATATTCTGTGTTCTGCCAACTGGTCTGAGGGTCACAGTCACCTGCATGAACCAAAACCGAGTGAGAGAAGAGCGAGCACTCTCTTCAGAAATAAAATTCCAGCCCAATATCCTATACATTACCATTCTACTTATTTTTGGTGAATTGTTACGTGGAACAAATGCTTGCATGAAAATATTGTAAAACATCTGGAATGTGGTTTCATGTTTTCTTGTTTTGTTTTACATTGCTGATTGCATATTCATTTTTAAAATATGTATATATTTTTTTATGTTTAATTGTATTATGTAGAAGAGACCAATATGTTGTTGGTGCCCTATGTCCCAATACTCAATGTTGCAGTCCTGGTCCTGAGAATAGAGACCAGGATATGTTGTTGGCCTGGGTCCCAATACTCAATGTTGTAGTCCTGGTCCTGAGAATAAAACAGGTTTAAAACAACAACAGAGATTCACGTGTCTTACAGTGCTACACATCTGTTATAATAAGTGCTTTTTCCTGCTTAATTGAAGTATCAGGTGTAGTTTTTCACCAGTTATAAAGTGTGTTTGTTGTCTCTCTTTATGTTTCTAGGCTGCAGGGAGGGAGATGCAACAACAGCCTTGAGAACAACTGGACTCAAATAGAACTCTGTTCCAAGTTGCTGTCAGGTAAAAGTAGACGATAGCAGACAAGATTCTTCATGTAGCCTTGAGACTGGAATTCTCTCTCGGCAACCCCCTAATCCTTATTTGAACACTGTGACAACAAAGTAACTGTACTGTAGTTTACACATTTATTGTCTTCGGAATGAACACTGAAAAAACAATAGCTTGGACAAAAAAAACATTACGGTAAAACTTGTTGGGATTTTTTCTTTCCTTCAGCAAAGTACCCGTCTGCTATATCATGTTTAGAAATCTGTCATATTACTTATCTCACTTTCCTCCTAAAGTGTGCACTTGTTCACCTCCACTGTTTTGAAAGTCAGATGATTAATTATATGACCAGACACTCAAGAGCTTCCGAGTGGCTCAGCGGTCTAAGGCACTGCATCTCAGTGCTAGAAGCTTCACTGCAGACCTTAGTTCGATCCTGGGCTGTATCACAACCGACCGTGATAGGGAATCCCATTGGGCGGCGCGCAATTGGCCCAGCGTTGTCCGGGATAGGGGAGGGTGTCACGTTCCTGACCTGTTTTATGTTATTTTTGTATGTGTTTAGTTGGTCAGGGCGTGAGTTGGGGTGGGCATTCTATGTTTTGTGTTTCTATGTTTAGGTCACTTGTAATTAGCCTTATATGGTTCTCAATCAGAGACAGGTGTTTGACGTTTTCCTCTGATTGAGAACCATATATAGGTTGGCTGTTCACACTGTTTGTTTGTGGGTGATTGTCTTCCGTGTCTGTGTATGTTGCACCACACGGGACTGTTTCGGTTTGTTCGTTCGTTTGATGTAGTCTGTTCCTGTTCGTGAGTTCTTCGTGTTTCATGTAAGTTCGTCGTCCAGGTCTGTCTACTCCGTTTGTTGTTTTGTTAGTTTCAAGTGAAGTTCGTGTTTTCGTGTTTTCTTTAATAAATAATGTCATATCAAGACGCTGCATTTTGGTTCAATCCCTGCTCCTCCTCTTCGGATGAAGAGGAGGAGGAACGCCGTTACAGAACCACCCACCTCACCAGAACCAAGCAGCTTGAAATCGAGCAGTGGCCTGCTACACAGGATTATTGGAGTTGGGAGGAAATATTGGACGGAAAAGGTCCATGGGCACAGCCGGGAGAATATCGCCGTCCCAAAGCTGAGCTGGAGGCAGCGAAAGCAGAGAGGCGGCGATATGAGGAGGCAGCAAGGAGACGTGGCTGGATGCCGGAGAATCAAGCGCAAGACTGGAGTTATGAAGGTACGCGGCTAGCACGGAAGCCCGTGAAGAAACCCCAAAAATTTATTGGGGGGGGCTAAGAGGTAGTGGGCCAAGGGCAGGTAGGAGACCTGCGCCCACTTCCCAGGCTAACCGTGGAGAGCGGGAGTACGGGCAGACACCGTGTTACGCAGTAGAGCGCACAGTGTCTCCTGTACGTGTGCATAGCCCGGTGCGGGTTATTCCACCTCCCCGCACTGGTAGGGCTAGATTGGGCATTGAGCCAGGTGTCAAGAAGCCGGCTCAACGCGTCTGGTCTCCAGTGCGTCTCCTCGGGCCGGCATACATGGCACCAGCCATACGCATGGTGTCCCCGGTTCGCCTACATAGCCCGGTGCGGGTTATTCCACCTCCCCGCACTGGTCGGGCGACGGGGAGCATTCAGCCAGGTAAGGTTGGGCAGGCTCAATGCTCAAGGGAGCCAGTACGCCTGCATGGTCCGGTATTTCCGGCGCTACCTCCCCGCCCCAGCCCAGTACCACCAGTGCCTACACCACGCACCAGGCTTCCAGTGCGTTTTCAGAGCCCTGTTCCTCCTCCACGCACTCTTCCTATGGTGCGTGTCTCCAGCCCAGTGCCTCCAGTTCCGGCACCACGCACTAAGCCATCTGTGCGTCTCCAGAGCCCTGTACACACTGTTCCTTCTCCCCGTACTCGTCCTGATGTGCGTGCCCTCAGCCCGGTGCCACCAGTGCCGGTACCACGCACCAGGCAAATAGTGCGCTTCGAGAGGTCAGTGTGCCCTGTCCCTGCTCCCCGCACTAGCATGAAGGTGCGTGTCCTTAGCCCGGTGCCTCCAGTTCCGGCACCACGCATCAGGTCTACAGTGCGCCTTATCCGGCCAGAGCCATCCGTCTCCCCAGCGCCATCTGAGCCATCCGTCTCCCCAGCGCCATCTGAGCCATCCGTCTCCCCAGCGCCATCTGAGCCATCCGTCTCCCCAGCGCCATCTGAGCCATCCGTCTGCCCAGTGCCGTCTGAGCCATCCGTCTGTCCCGAGCCATTAGAGCCGCCCGTCTGTCCCGAGCCGTCAGAGCCGATAGTCAGTCAGGAGCCGCTCGAGCCATTCGTCAGACAGGATCTGCCAGAGCCGCCAACCAGACAGGATCTGCCAGAGCCGCCAACCAGACAGGATCTGCCAGAGCCGCCTACCAGACAGGATCTGCCAGAGCCGCCAACCAGACAGGATCTGCCAGAGCCGCCAACCAGACAGGATCTGCTAGAGCCGCCAGTGAGCCATGAGCGTCCAGAGCCGTCAGCCAGCCATGAGCGTCTAGAGCCGTCATCCAGCCATGACCAGCCAGAGCCGTCATCCAGCCATGACCAGCCAGAGCCGTCATCCAGCCATGACCAGCCAGAGCCGTCATCCAGCCATGACCAGCCAGAGCCGTCATCCAGCCATGACCAGCCAGAGCCGTCATCCAGCCATGACCAGCCAGAGCCGTCATCCAGCCATGACCAGCCAGAGCCGTCATCCAGCCAGGATCCGCCAGAGCCGTCATCCAGCCAGGATCCGCCAGAGCCGTCATCCAGCCAGGATCCGCCAGAGCCGTCATCCAGCCAGGATCCGCCAGAGCCGTCTTCCAGCCAGGATCCGCCAGAGCCGTCATCCAGCCAGGATCCGCCAGAGCCGCCAGCCAGCCAGGATCCGCCAGAGCCAGCCAGCCAGGATCCGCCAGTCATTCTGGTGTTGCCCCTCATTCTGGTGTTGCCCCTCATTCTGGTGTTGCCCCTCATTACGGTGTTGCCCCTCATTCCGGTGCTGCTCCTTATCCTGGTGATGCCCCTTAATTTAGGTGGGGTTATTTGGAGGGTGGGCATTGTGAGGGGGATAAAGAAGCGGGGATGTATTATGGTGGGATGGGAACCACGCCCAGAGCCTGAGCCACCACCGTGGACAGATGCCCACCCAGACCCTCCCCTAGACTTTTGGTGGTGCGTCCGGAGTTCGCACCTTGAGGGGGGGGTTCTGTCACGTTCCTGACCTGTTTTATGTTATTTTTGTATGTGTTTAGTTGGTCAGGGCGTGAGTTGGGGTGGGCATTCTATGTTTTGTGTTTCTATGTTTAGGTCACTTGTAATTAGCCTTATATGGTTCTCAATCAGAGACAGGTGTTTGACGTTTTCCTCTGATTGAGAACCATATATAGGTTGGCTGTTCACACTGTTTGTTTGTGGGTGATTGTCTTCCGTGTCTGTATGTTGCACCACACGGGACTGTTTCGGTTTGTTCGTTCGTTTGATGTAGTCTGTTCCTGTTCGTGAGTTCTTCGTGTCTTTATGTAAGTTCCATGTTCAGGTTTCGTCTACGTCGTTTTCTTATTTTGTAGTTTGTTGAAGTGTTTTCGGTTTTCGTCTGTACTTTAATAAACGTAATTATGTATTCACAACCCGCTGCATTTTGGTCCTCCGATCCTTCTCTCCTCTCCTCGTCCGAGGAGGAGGAAGAACTAGACACCCGTTACAGAGGGTTTGGCCAGGATAGGCCGTCATTGTAAATAAGTATTTGTTCTTAACTGACTTGCCTAGTTAAATAAAAATATTTTTAAAATACTCAAGTCGCCAACCTAACAATGAAAATAGATCATCTTCTGTGAAGTTTATCAGCGGTTGGCTTCCAACGTTATGGTGCATTACCCACCTAATGTACTAGAGTGTGGGCCAGTGACAGGGATCGAGGAACTAAATCCTATCAGACAGCCCCGTTTCTCTTAAAAAATATAAATATTTGTGACTGTATCTATTGATGTTCTACTCAGTATGCTTATTAAACTCAATT
The DNA here is from genome assembly GCF_045679555.1 of Salvelinus alpinus. Taxonomy (NCBI): domain Eukaryota; kingdom Metazoa; phylum Chordata; class Actinopteri; order Salmoniformes; family Salmonidae; genus Salvelinus; species Salvelinus alpinus. The sequence continues at coordinate 84,666,005 of NC_092087.1, read as the reverse complement.
CTTACTCGCACACACTGGAGAGAAACGTTGTGGAAAGAGCATTGCTCATTCAGGGTCACTGAAAAAATACCAGAGAGCACAAACGTGCAAAGGTGGAAAAAGTACTTAATTGTCCTACTTGAGTAAAAGTAAAGATACCTTACTAGAAAACGACTCAAGTAAAAGTGAATGTCATCCAGTAAAAATACTACTTGAGGAAAAGTAAAAGTATTTGTTTTTAAATATACTTAAGTATCAAAAGTAAATGGAATTGCTAATATGAACTTAAGTATCAAAAGTAAAAGTATAAACCATTTCAAATTCCTTAAATTAAGCAAACAATATGGCACTATTATTTTTGTTATGTTTATGGATGGATAGCCAGGGGCACACTCCAACACTCAGATATAATTTTCAAATTAAGCCTTTGTGTTTAGTGAGTCTGCCAGATCAGAGGCAGTAGGGATGACCAGGGATGTTATCTTGTTAAGTGTGTGAATTGGACCATTTTCCTGTCAAAATGTAACAAGTACTTTTGGGTGTCAAAATATATGGAGTAAAAAGTAAAAGTTGGCAAAAATATAAATAGTGAAGTACAGATACCCCAAAAAACTACTTAAGTAGTACTTTCAAGTATTTTTACTTAAGTACTTTACACCACTGTAAACTTGTCATCTAAATGGAAAATTTCATAGTGAACAGTTTATGTATAGAGGGGGATGTTGAGGTGGGTGGGGGTGTTCAGAGCTGTATCTTATTTAATTAACTCCCATTACCCATTAAATAATTGTGTAATGTAGAATAATGTTTCAACATTACAAGGTGTGTATTCATGTATTCAATTGATCAATAAATTAAATCCATTATCTGCTTAACAACATCTGCTTCTCACTATGGACCAGAGGCCTCTTCTAGAATAAGTTTGCCCCAAAAAGATCTAGACATATTTATTGTAAAACCATTTACTAGGTTTCAGTGCAGCTGATGGGACATACAGAAGAATGCTGCTATAGGAATTGTAGTTGTGGTTCTTATCTTCTGTCTCTCTGGCTTCATGTGGTTCAGGTGAGCATCTTTCTAAGACTTATATTTTACTTCATCAGTTTGAGTTGTTATTAACGTGATTGTTGTTCAATGTTTGACTCATTCATTCACTTGTGTAAAAAAACATTAAAGTCAGCAGGGAATGGACAGGTGAGTTGAGGTCAAAAAGTATTTGTTTTCTTTCAGATCTTTTAACAGTGCTCGATTAATCTTGCCTGGCACAATGGAACCAATGGAATATTCCCACGGTATGCTTATATTGTCTGTCTTTTCTCCTCCAGGGAGACTCAGTCCAGTGTATGACAACGTCTCAGGCATGGCCATGGCCCCTACCGTGGCACAGACTAACAGGGTGATGCTGACTACGCCAATGTCCACCTATCTTGCTCCAATAACCAGGAAGTGACTCTGTACTCCACTGTCCAACCTCCTCAACCACAGAAAGAGGATGAGGATGTCCAGTATGATGCTGTGAAATTCAACTGCCCTAGTGCTGGGACCCGGTGAGTAAGTCCAGACATTACAACATCTCACATAAATGTTTTATTAGATGGTACTTGTGCTTGACACTTAGGAATGCATAAAACACTTGTATGTTAAGCAGACCAGCAGTTGATTGGTTTAAATGTGTTAAAATCTACATGATTACTTAAAATGAGACCCCAAAAGTGAAGATTGATGATGACATGTTGTGTCTCTTTTCATAACAGACCTACGGCACAAGAAGCTGAGTAGGACACCCCTCTAGTCATCAAACCCAGAACCAAGGAGACCACAACCAACAACAAGATCTGAATACAAGATGATATTGTCTGCATCCCAAATGGTACCTTGTTCCCTCTGGTGCACTATGTAGGGAATGGGGTGTCATTTTGGATGAAGCTGAACACCAGAAGACCTGAACACAAGATGACTCTGCCTGGACTCCCAATCACGGCCGGTTGTGATACAGCCTGGAATCAAACCAGGGTCTGTAGTGACACCACTTGCACTGAGACACAGTGCTTTAGACCGCTGCGCCACTCGGGAGCCCTACTATAGGGGCTTGGACAAGTTCTACATGGGTCGCTGGCTAATGGCTTGAGCCTGAGCTGACTGAGCTGCTTTGTATATCTGAAAGGGAACAAGATAATACACCTAACTCGTCATTGCAGGTTGTTTTTTTTAGCTCTTTGCGTGTATTTTATCGAGAGGAAACTGTTGCCTATAATGTTGTAGAGTGTCATGGTCATCGCAAAACAAACTGGGAAATAATTTCTGTAACTTCATTAATGTGGTGGTCACACTGTTGTTCACGTCGGACCCTATTCAGATTTGAGAATTTAACATCGACTTAAGTCCCAAAATATTGCCTAATGTCCATGTTTTATTGACTTCAGTCCATATTAAGGCTACATATCTCAAGTCTGAATAGGGACCTTCATACACATCTTGCAATTAACATTGTAATTGCTTAGATTTTTTGGCAAATGCAATATAATTTATCATGAGAATGATTTTGGGTTAAATCATCCCTTTTTAAACAAAAGTATACGCTGGGCTTGATTTCACTTAGTACGCTCCATGTATTAAATAACACAATATAATCAGTTTTATTTAATGAGGCCTAACAATAAATGTGCACAGTGATTTAAACATCACATCCATACACCAGACTAGAATAAACTTACAAATAGTCTGTCTGAAATGACATCATATTCCCTATATAATGTCGGTTGACATTTGGGATGCAGAAATCCTCTAACAGTTAGAAGCCAAACAAATGACGCCGGGAACTCAATGTCCATATGTTTTTTAAATGTATTTATTTAAAAAATATAGATTTTTATTTTTTATTTTTTTATTATCAACAACAAATCAATACAGAAAGTACATAAGGGAACACAAGTATATATAGATTATATACAATGGACAATCGAGCTAGGGGGTACAATATCACATTACAATTACACAATGACCTTAAGGGATTAAGGGACATACATATACTTACAATTCTAACAGCTTTTTTGTTAGTAGAGTATTTAACTGTCTTAAAATACAGTTCAATTTCTTTTTGTAGGGTAAGAAAATGTGTTTTTTTGTTTGTAAATTTACATGTGTATATGAAATTTGGCCAAAAGAATAATGAAATTAATGACATAAAAATGTTCCAGCTTATTTCTATCGTATGTGAAGAATCCAAACAGTACATCTCTCCACAATAGTGTAAAATCTTCATAAATGTGTTCAATTATAAACCTACTGATGTCTTGCCACAGTTTTCTTACATGAATACAATGCCAAAAAAGATGCAACACTGTTTCTGGGTGGTCATTACAAAAGGAGCAATTTGAGTTGATGTTTTCCTTAAACTTCTTCATATAGTGGTTGGCAGGATAATATTTGTGAATAATTTTAAAGGAAACTTCCTCAATTTTGTTAACAAGTAGGTTTGTGTGTGGCAACATCCAAACTTTTTTCCAACAGATGTTAGTCTTGTGGATTGCCGATGCAATGACGTCACACAATTCATCAACGCCATGGTGATGCGCGGTGACAATTTCTTTCTTTGGAAGTGTTATAGAGTGGGCGTGGCAACACGCTTAGAAAAAAAGGTGCTATTTATTTTTAATTTCACCTTTATTTAACCAGGTAGGCAAGTTGAGAACAAATTCTCATTTACAACTGCGACCTGGCCAGGATAAACCAAACATGGAGTAAAACATTTACATTTTAGTCATTTAGCAGACACTCTTATCCAGAGCGACTTACAAATTGGAAAGTTCATACATATTCATCCTGGTCCCCCCGTGGGGAATGAACCCACAACCCTGGCGTTGCAAGCGCCATGCTCTACCAACTGAGCCACACGGGACCACGTGTAAAACAAACATACAGTCAATAATAAAGTAGAAAAATAAGTATATATATAATGTGAGCATATGAGGTGAGATAAGGGAGGTAAAGGCAATAAATAGGCCATGGTGGCGAAGTAAATACAATATACCAATTAAGACACTGGAATGGTGGATTTGACAGTAGATGCTATCTAGAACCTTGAAGGTTTCTTCGGCTTTCTCCATAGGAGAACCATTTGAAGAACCCTCTTTGGTTCCAGACAGAACCTCTTTGGTTCCGGGTATAAACATTTTGGGTTAAGGATTCTACCTGGAACTCAAAAGGGTTATCCTATTGGGACAGCCAAAGTACCCTTTTGGAATCCATTTTTCTAAGAGTGTACAGTGCACAATGGCGGACTGGCCGTCGGGAGCACCGGGTAATTTCAGAAAATGGCTGACATACAATGAAGTAACTCACTCCCTGTTCTGCTCAGTATGTCTTGCATTCTCAAAACCTTCAGCCAGTGATAGTGCATTTGTCAAAGGAGCCATGCAGGTCTGGAAACATGCCCATCACAGAGTACAGGAACATGAGTGAAGCAAGACCCATAGAGAAAGTGCATTAGTCTTTTTCCTCAGAGCCAGCAAAGCAGACATCCGTACCCTTCTGAGTGATAAGCAAATGTCAGCTCAATGAGACCAGGTCAGAAAGAGGAGGCAGGTCATGGAACGTGTGATTGATCAAAGAGGAGGCAGGTCATGGAACGTGTGATTGATCAAAGAGGAGAAGGGTCATGGAACGTGTGATTGATCAAAGAGGAGGCAGGTCATGGAACGTGTGATTGATCAAAGAGGAGGCAGGTCATGGAACGTGTGATTGATCAAAGAGGAGAAGGGTCATGGAACGTGTGATTGATCAAAGAGGAGGCAGGTCATGGAACGTGTGATTGATCAAAGAGGAGGCAGGTCATGGAACGTGTGATTGATGTAGTTAAAGTTATTGGTAAATGTGGGCTGAGCTACAGAGGACACAGACATGAAGCTGCATATAACTTGGAAAACATGGCCAACAATCATGGCTAGTTTTTTGAGCTTATATTGTTACTAGTGGTAATTACTTCCGGGTTACTCTGAAGCAGCTATACTATGACTCTTCCTTAACAGGCTGACAAGGGTGAAGGAACATTTGCTGTGAGTTAAAGCTTTTGTACAGAGGCATGTTTTTGGGACTTTCATATTATACTTGCAGTTATGTAGCCAATGTTCAATTTCACTCAGTGTATAGATGTGTTTATTGTGTGCTGTTGGCTTTATGGACACCAGTGAGGGAACATTGTAATCTACATTTGTTTGTAGAGGAGTTCTTTTTTGACTTTTGTATTATACTTACTTACATTGTTGTAGCTTATGTTTAAGTTCGGTGAATGTGTGTGTGTGTGTGTGTGTGAAGTTTTTTGATACTTTTGATATGCTTGATGCTTGAATATAAAGATAATAATTTGAACATTTGAGCTAACTCTGTATATCTCATTCTCGTTTTAAAAAGTGTAGGCTAATTGTTTTGTGTGTCTAGCCTTGTACATTTGTATGTGCTATGATTGGTGTATTCCTAGTGAGTTTTTGAGGGTGCACCCATAGTATACCTTGAAAACTCAGTGTTCAGAGAGGCTACTTGTTGGTCAGTCCCAAATGTTTGTATTTTGTAATATGGATAACTTTCTTCCCAGATGAACATATTGTCCAAATGTATAACTAGTTTGGTACCCGTTACATCAACAAATAGGGTTAGCCTAAAATATTAGCGGTCTGGTGGTTTGCATGAACAGGGTGGCCTGGGATGTAACCAAGGTCTTATAATGAGTGACATCATCCTCGCCTCCTCCATGGAGGCTACACGGTTGCTCCTGGCAACGGCTCAAGGTTCTGAGCACGGTCGCTAGGCGACGGTCCAGGAAGGAGAGTGGCCACGGAGAACAGAGGATAATGGAAAAGAGATTCCCTCATGACATCACAGACTGTACTGGGGCAGGGAGAGGAGACGCAGACAGACACAGTAGGGTGCAGCGACGGATCCTAGAGAAGGAGAAAGAGAGCGAGAGAGAAATGGAGTGAAAGTTGAGAAAGAAGAGGAATAAATTATATTTTTAATTTATCATGTTCTCTCCTCTAGCTGAGTATATATATTCATGATAACATAACTTATTGCATCTTAATGTTTAATAATGCACTGATCCAGAGGTGTCAGGATAGAGGGTTCATCTTTAAAGTGGCCTCCAAACCTGTAGCTAGCTAACGTTAGCTATATTTTAGCTATAAAGGATTGTTTATTGTTATTTTGAAATTACATCTTTATTTTATTATTTATTTATTGTATACAAGTTATATACATAGACAGAAGGGAGTTAGTTATAAATACAGTATATTTGGCTGTAGTTTAGTTTAGAAGAAAGACTTACGCAGTGGTGTGAAGTACTTAAGTAAAAACAATTTAAAGTTCTACATAAGTCGTTTTTTGGGGTGTCTGTACTTTACTATTTATATATTTGACAACTTTTACTTTATTTTGAATGCTTAGCAGGACCGAAAAATGGTTCAATACACACCTATCAAGAGAACATCCCTGGTCCTCCCTACTGCCTCTGATCTAGCGGACTCACTAAATACAAATATTTTTTTGTAAATGATGTCTGAGTGTTGGAGTGTGCCCCTGCCTATCCGTAAATAATAAAAAAACAAGAAAATTGTGCCTTCCGGTTTGCTTTGTATAAGGACATTTGAATTATTCATACTTATATTTGAACAATTACATTTACTTTTGATACTTAAGTATATTTAAAACCCAATACTTTTACTCAAGTATTATTTTACTGTGTGACTTTTACTTGAGTCATTTTCTATTAAGGTATCTTTACTTTTACTCAAGTATGACAATTGGGTACTTTTTTCATCACTGGACTTAGGTTTATTTTTGACCGGAGAATTACTTGTGAATTAGGTTTGATGCACCCATTGAAAATATTTGCATAAATAGCTCTTTGTCCTATCTGTGTTGGTGGTGAACCGCAGCTGCCATTATATCAGCAGCGAAAGACCGGAACATTTATTTCCCAGACACTCCCTCACGAGAGAGAGATAGGCCTGTGGAGATTCTCCCTCTTTGCGCATGTGTTCCAAGTGGCTGTCAGGTAAAAGTAGACGATAGCAGACAACAGGATTCTTAGTGAAAGGGGGTGTTGTTGAACGTCTTCTTGACTTTACTCGACTTTTATAGATCACGTAAAATGTTATCCAGGAACTTTCTGAGGTAATACTAGGCTATATGAGACGTTTATTTGTTCTAACTTACGTTTTGATATTTAAATAGATGTTTGATTGCTCTGGTCTAGGGGCGCATCATTTGCAGTCTTGAGAATCGAATTTTCTCTCGGCAACTCCCAAGTCATTATCCGAACACTACAACAAAGTAGTCAAACTGTACTGTAGCCTACAACATTTCATTCCATACAAAGAAACAATAGCTTCCACAATGGATCGGGTAAGTCTGGTTTTAACAGTATAGGCCTGCTGTGTTGTAACCGTGTAAAATGTGTTCGGTTTAAACCGCCGGACAAGAAACCATGACGGTTAAACGTGTAGGGATTTTCTTTCTGCAAAGTAGCCTAATACTATATAATTTTTAGGAATATGTGACTATGACCTAATAATCTCTCCTTCCTCCCAAAGTGTTCACATTCTTTCACTGACTTCGAATACATTGTCCATTATTTGACCAGATACTCAAGTGGCCGTTCTAACAAAGAAAATAAATGTCTTCAACATTGGAAGGCAATCGATAAAGAGGCAAGATCAGGTGGGACCATTATTGCCAATGAGAGGCAGATATGCGTGTTTCCACTAGTTACACAGCCACAGAGTCAAACGTCTATCGTATTTTTATTTCGGGTTAGGAATAACGTTAGAAGTGTTGTTAAGGTTAGGGTTAAAATCAAATTTTAATAAGATCAATGGTAGAAATGGGCGTGGTTTATGGTTTTGTTTGCTGTAACTAGTGACGACCAGGCACTACTCCCATATAAAGTTTCCTACTTTTATCAATACTCTCCTAACAACCTAATCTTTACGAAATGTATATTCCATCAAATAAGCCAGAAGCCAGCTTCTGGGCCCAGTTATCCCTCTCGCTTCGTCTCTTTCTCGCTGGTTGAAAGGAAATGACTGGTATAAGAAATATGGTGGAAACTCTGACTGTCCCAAGCCTCCACTAACCCAATGCTATGAGATTTGTTTGTTGTAGTGAACGATTAAACATTTCAGGAAAAATGAGATTGTCTAGCGATACACCCAAATCAATTAGAGGTGTAGACTAAATTAATCAAATATTTAGTTTCATTTTAATCTATGTAGAATACTTATTGCGGCCAACAGGACAAAGCTAGCCCGTCCCCCTCCACCCTCCCGGAGTCCCCAGGTCAATCGCCTCCCTGTACTTTACTGCTGGATCTGGTCGACTGCAGGAAAACACCGGGGCAGAGTGGAACTGAGAGAGGAGAAGAGGAACATGGAGATTTGATTTCATTAAGTAAGAACCATGGCGTGTGGATTAGACTACAGTCTGCTTCTGTAACAATTAATTGATGAGTTATATATTGATGAAAATATCTGGTCGTTCCACCCAATTTTAAGAAGTGTAACTTGGTTAAAAAAAAGAGTTTGATTTCACATCATTTTAACATTCTGTCATAAAGAGCATGTGTTCAACTAAAGAAAAAACAAGTTTTCTCATCTCGAGGTTAAATAAAAATAAATACTTTAGTAAGTGCCAATGTGCCAAATAAAGTAACATGGTTGACTGTAATGGGGGACAACTAAAAACAACAAAACCGCTATTTTACATGGGTATATTAGTCCTTTAAATCAGCCATGAATCCGCTGGTGATGGGAATGGAAGCTAGTATTGTATTGTGCAACAAGGAGTAGCAATTGAATGCAATTTTCACAAAAAAAGTTCTTGTTCAAATATTTCTAGCATGTCTATGTATGGGGAGAGGATTGACTTCCTCAGTTTTCCACCACAAAACAGCAGTAAATTGTCAAAAACAGTAGAACCAGCTCACCTGCTTTTACTCTGATTTGACTATTAGATGTTCAATGTTTATTTTTCAAAAAATAATTAAAGAACAGTTTCATCATATTAAAACAAGAGTTCAGTTAATGTATTTAACCTGTATTTAACTAGGCAAGTCGGTTAATAACAAATACTTATTTACAATGATGGCTTAGGAACAATGGGTTAACTGCCTTGTTCAGGGGCAGAGCGACAGATGTTTACCTTGTCAGCTCGGGGACTAGAGCTAGGAACCTTTCGGTTACTGGCCCAACGTTCTAACCACTAGGCTACCTGCTGCCCCAAACAGGGTAGACCTTAAAATGAGGGACAGATGTAAATGAATCACTAATCACTTTAAATAAATTATGTTCAGAAATGACTGTCAAGGTCACCAAATAACTAGTGCTTTACATGCACACTAATAATTTCCTATGAAACTGATTATGGCAGTAGGCTGAGTTTGGCATTAGTCATGTAAACACCTTACTCTGCTGATCTTAATTGGTGTAAGGTCATAACAGAAGGAAGCATACGCCTTTAAAAACACCTGGTTTTCTGATCAATCTTTAGAATGATAAGGACATGTAAACACTTTAATCAGAGTTATAGAGGTGTATTTAATCTGCATGTTCTAACACAAGCAGCGCCAGCTAACTTCTTTTGACAGAGTCCAGTGAGTTCAGGAAAAACTGAAAGTATGCAGCTTAGAAATAGTTTCACATACACATTTTATTTGTCCGAACTCAGAATCAAATATGCTTCAATTACATTGTCGCTGTTGTAGAACGTTTATTTTGATAGCCAATTTTATGCATTTATCAAAGTCCCGTCAGATAGCCTGATTTCAGAGCTTTATTAGGGAAATTGTTCTACTTTCCAAGCATGTCAATGTTTAAATCAAACTCCTATACTAATTGACTTCACAATAGTCATATTATTATGGCTTGTAACCGTACTCAGATGGTAAAACTTGGAGTAATTATTGTATTAGGTGGGTTAAAATCTTTCTAGAAGTTAAATAGGGTTGACTGAGGGACCTGTCAAAATGCTGAATTGTGTAACTTTAGCAAGTCTTTATTCATATTAAAAATTGGATTAATCGAATTCTCCATGTGTTATGTATTAAAGGGCACTTTATTTCATGTAACATTGATTTAAAATGGAATATTGAGGCACAGTTATTACTGGAAAAATATCAAAGGGATGCAAAGGGCATTAATTTCATGGGAAGACCCATATTTGCAAAACCTAACTATTCAATGTCTCTGTTTCACAGGGAACATCCCTAATCATTGCTCTCTCAGTGGGAGGGGCTTATCATCTGTGGAGCCTCAACAACATCATGATGCTGACAAGAAAGAGAAGAGTCTCTCCAGTTCAGAACACCTCACGAAACACCAGCAGAAACGAATAGGGAAGAACCCTCACCACAGCTGTTCTGACTGTGGGAAGAGTTTTGCTAAACAGAAGGAATTGATCATTCACGAGAGTATTCGCACTGTTGAGAAACCGTACCACTGCTCTCAGTGTGGAAAGAGTTTCACTGCATCTAAAATCTTAATATCTCATCTGAGAATTCATACAAGGGAGAGGCCTTACCCCTGCTTTGATTGTGGGAAATGCTTCAAACAATCAGGAGCCCAGACTAAACACAAACACACAGGAGAGAAATCTTATTGCTGTGATCAGTGTGGGAAGAGCTTCAATCAATCAGGAGACCTGACTAAACACCAGCGAATACACAGAGGAGAGAAGCCTTATAGCTGTGATCAGTGTGGGAAGAGCTTCAGTCGATCAGGAGACCTGACTACACACCAACGCATACACACAGGAGAGAAGCCTTATAGCTGTTATCATTGTGGGAAGAGCTTCAGTCGAACAGGAGACCTGACTACACACCAACGCATACACACAGGAGAGAAGCCTTATAGCTGTGATCAGTGTGGGAAGAGCTTCAATCAATCAGGACACCTGACTACACACCAACACATACACACACGAGAGAAGCCTTATAGCTGTGATCAGTGTGGGAAGAGTTTTGTTCGAGATTCCAATCTGATTGCACACCAACGCATACACACAGGAGCGAAGCCTTATAGCTGTGATCAGTGTGGGAAGAGCTTCAATCAGTCAGGACACCTGACTACACACCAACGCATACACACAGGAGAAAAGCCTTATAGCTGTGATCATTGTGGGAAGAGCTTCAGTCGAACAGGAGACCTGACTATACACCAACGCATACACACAGGAGAGAAGCCTTATAGCTGTGATCAGTGTGGGAAGAGCTTCAATCAATCAGGACACCTGACTATACACCAACGCATACACACAGGAGAGAAGCCTTATAGCTGTGATCAGTGTGGGAAGAGTTTTGCTCTCGATTTCACCCTGACTACACACCAGCGAATACACACTGGAGAGAAACCTTACTCCTGTCTATGTGGAAAGAGCTTTGTTCAGTTAGGATCACTGAAAAAACACCAGGATGCACAAATGTGTCGTTTTTTATCTCCATCCTCTCCTGCACCAGTTTCAGATCTCTAAATGAAGTTTCAATAGAAAACATATTGGAAACAGTCATCCATCTCCCATTCTCTAACAGTTTACTAAGTCTGATTACCATGGTAACCTGTGTAGCATAATATGCAGCTCTGGATCCATATGTATCAAGTGTCTTGGAGTAGAAGTTCTGTATCTTATTTCATTAACTCCTATTGTCCATTAAATAATGTAGAATAATGTTTCAACAATTGTAGGTTCATATTAATGTGTGGGGGAAATGTTGTCTGAAGAGAGAGCCTTGAATTGTACATCTTGTCTCATACAATTATTGGTTCCTGTAGGTGCTGGGTAGAGATGTGAGGAGGGGGAGACAGTCATGACCCCCTCAGACCTTTTGGCAGGATATGTTCTATAAGTTAAGATAGGAGACAGTGCCAGTCACATGCAGGAACCAAACGTCAGTGGTGAATTAATTATGAATAATGTAAATCATGCAAATATAACTTGTCTGTGTAAGCAGTATATAAGAGAACGGGACTGCCCCGAATGAGCTCCCGACCGTACTATGGTATTTTAAGTTTGTTGGAACTCTCCAGCTTCCTGATAAAAAATAATAATTAATTTAAGTTTTACTTTGAGTCCCTGGTGTTCATTTCCATGACACATGTATTCAATACAAAAATACATTAAATCCATTGTCTTACGTGAAGGAGATGTCGCACCGCATGAGGCAAATGGTGGTCCCACCAGATACTGACTACCTTTTTTTTTTTAAGTATCTGTAACCAACAGATGCGTATCTGTATTCCCAGTCATGGGAAATCCATAGATTAGGACCTAATTCATTTATAACAATTGACAGATTTTTTTTGTATGAACTGTAACTTAGTAAAATCTTAGAAATTGTTGTATCTGTGCTGTGAAGGGCTCAGCAGTGGAACTGCCCTGCACATATCAACATCCAAGTTATCATGTGGTCTCAGAACCAACCAACCAACCAACTCAGAACCAACCAACTGCTATATACAAGAGAAATGTAATGAGGTGCCTAAAATCCTGAGCTCGGTCCAGAGTATGCAGGTCGTGCTGAGTACCTTGGGACTAAAGAGAAAGACTGCACCCTGAGAATCACAGACCTGAGAGAGATTCAGCTGAGTACAAGTTCAGATTTAAAACACAGTATGCAGAATGGGGGTACAGCTTCCCTGGAACAACTCTGACTGTCACAGGTAATATATAACTTCAAATTATATTAATTCATTAGAATCATTCAGAGCTGCAGGTGAAGGTGTCTTCCTCCACAGAGGAAAATAAGAGAACACTGACCTGTAGCACCACCTGTCTTCTGACTGACAACCCCAACCCCACCTACATCTGGTACAAGAACGGACAACATCTCCATGACCCTACTTCCCAACAATACTCCTGTAATACTCTAGTGGTCTGGTGTTACTCTGCAGACAGTTACTCCTGTGCTGTAAAAGACCATGAGGATTTTCTCACTCCTACAGTGTGAGTCTGGACTCACCTATAATAATCATCTTAAGTATCAATCATTAAGGCCTGTGGACCAATAGTAGAACATGTGGGGAAAAACAGACAAATCTGTAACACGCATAGAAATTATACAGAATAATAGAAAAGGTAGAAAATGGCTGATGGTATGTTATCTTGTTCTACTGTTTTAGAAATTGTATTTTTTTAAATCCATTTTAGAATAAGTCTGTAATTTAACAATGTGAATAAGTCAAGGGTTCTGAATACTTTCCGAATGCACTGTATGTGTCTATATTTTTTATTCATTTTAAATGAACCAGTTCAATACATCTAAAACACATGAAAATAGTCTCATTATCGTTTGAGGAATACATTCAGATACATTTTGTTTCAGGTGTTGTGGTTGAGAGCTTTTTGAATGTGACTTACACCAAGAGGAGTATTTGTGCCTTGAAGGGGTCAACAGTGGACATTACCTGCACGTATAGACATCCCAGCTGGAATAACGTCACAGAAGTATCCTGGTTCAACAAATGGGAGTCTGGAGTTACTTCAGATCTAAGCCAGGACCCAGAGTATGCAGGTCATGTGATGTACCTTCAGCGTTATAGTCATGAGAATAATACAGGTTCAAAACAATCGACAGAGAAACACGTTACTTACAGTGCTACACATCTGTTATGATAAGTTATTTTTCCTGCTAAATTAGACTGTCAGGTGTAGTTATTCACCAGTTATAAAGTGTGTTTGTTGTGTCTCTTTATGTTTCTATGGCTGCAGGGAGGGAGACGCAGCAACGGGCTTGAGAACAGCAGGAATAGATACATAGGTTGTTTACACACATCTCTCAGCAACTGTGAACAAACTGCCACTGAGGCATTTTTTATTTTATTTAACCTTTATTTAACTAGGCAAGTCAAGGACGGCCTACCAAAAGGCAAAAGGCCTCCTGCGGTGACGGGGGCTGGGATTTATATATACAGTTGAAGTCAGAAGTTTACATACACCTTAGCAAAATACATTTAATCTCAGTTTTTCACAATTCCTGACATTTAATCCTAGTAAATTTTCCCTGTCTAGGAAAGTTAGGATCACCACTTTATTTTAAGAATGTGAAATGTCAGTATTATACTACAGAGAATGATTTATTTCAGCTTTTATTTCTTTCATCACATTCCCAGTGGGTCAGAAGTTTACATACACTCAATTAATACACTGCTCAAAAAAATAAAGGGAACACTTAAACAACAAAATGTAACTCCAAGTCAATCACACTTCTGTGAAATCAAACTGTCCACTTAGGAAGCAACACTGATTGACAATACATTTCACATGCTGTTGTGCAAATGGAATAGACAAAAGGTGGGAATTATAGGCAATTAGCAAGAGACCCCCAAAAAAGGAGTGATTCTGCAGGTGGTGACCACAGACCACTTCTCAGTTCCTATGCTTCCTGGCTGATGTTTTGGTCACTTTTGAATGCTGGCGGTGCTCTCACTCTAGTGGTAGCATGAGACGGAGTCTACAACCCACACAAGTGGCTCAGGTAGTGCAGCTCATCCAGGATGGCACATCAATGCGAGCTGTGGCAAGAAGGTTTGCTGTGTCTGTCAGTGTAGTGTCCAGAGCATGGAGGCGCTACCAGGAGACAGGCCAGTACATCAGGAGACGTGGAGGAGGCCGTAGGAGGGCAACAACCCAGCAGCAGGATCGCTACCTCCGCCTTTGAGCAGGAGGAGCACTGCCAGAGCCCTGCAAAATGACCTCCAGCAGGCCAGATTACAGATCCAGATTACAGGCCAGATCCAGATTACAAAATGACATATTGGTTTTCTTACCTTTAAGCAGTATATGGACAAGGAATGACATCAATCCATGCTTTGGTTTTGTTTACCTGGCCACTGTTTCCAAATGCTAACCTTTTAGCGTTTGTGGCAAAAATCCAATGCAATTCAATGGTAGCAATATTATCATATTTTGCGCTTCATGTCCAAATGATCCTGAAGTATTGAGAGATGATTATGTATCTCATGGAAGCTATTTATAGATGGGGAAAACAATATGTAATTTAGTAATTTAGTTGAAACATCCTTTTAAGAATGAATGCCATAGTTTCCTCTTCACTGTAAATAGTTGTCTCTCACACTTCATTGAGTGATGCTGGTTTCCATTCACACACAACTCAGCAACTACGGCAACAAAGTGTGGAGAAAAAAGCCAAGTTATGGTGTCTTCCAACAACGCACAGAAGGGACAGGAGGTGATACTGACCTGTAGCACCACCTGTACTCTGAGTGACAACCCCACCTACATCTGGTACAAGAACGGACAACATCTAGATGAGCCCACTTCCATGCAATACTCTGTCAAGATATACTATTCAGACAGCTACTCCTGTGCTGTTAAAGGCTATGAAGCTCTCCGATCTCCTGCAGTGTGTGAGTCTGAATGCAACTTTTTTTTGCAAAGATTATTACTATTACTAAACTTTTATTGTTCAGTCCTGAATCAGCTGATTTGACAATAATTGAATACATAGTATTAAATAAATAATGGGCCTCCTGCTGTTTCAGGTTTTCTGGGTCAGAACTGTTTCAACGTGACTTACACCAATCAGAGTATCTGTGCTGTGAAGGGCTCAACAGTGGAACTGCCCTGCACATATCAACATCCAAGTAATCATGTAGTCTCAGAACCAAACTGGTATATCCAAGAGAAATATAATGAGGCGCCTAAAATCCTGAGCTCGGTGCCAGAGTATGCAGGTCGTGCTGAGTACCTTGGGACTAAAGAGAAAGACTGCACCCTAAGAATCACAGACCTGAGAGAGAGAGATTCAGCTGAGTACAAGTTCAGATTTAAAACACAGTATGCAGAATGGGGGTACAGCTTCCCTGGAACAACTCTGACTGTCACAGGTAATATATCATATCTACTTCTTCTACTACTACAACTACTAATACAGGTAATATATAATATCTACAGGTAATATATATCTACAGGTAATATATCATGTCTACAGGTAATATATCATATCTAAAGGTAATATATAATATCTAAAGGTAATATATAATATTTACAGATAATATATAATATCTACAGGTAATATTACACAAACAGTTTAAGATATGGAGTCTTGGTCTATGGCACAGAGTACTGACAAAGTGATGTTTCTACACCTAATTTCAGGTCTGCAGATGAAGGTGACTCCAGCCACAGAGAAAGGGATTCTGACACTGACCTGTAGCACCACCTGTACTCTGACTGAAAACCCCACCTACATCTGGTACAAGAACGGACAACTTCTCACCAACCCAAGCACCCAAGATAACTACCTGATCCAAGACCCAGTCAGCAGTGAGGATGCAGGCAGATACTCATGTACAGTAGAAGGCTACAATAATCTCCATTCTCCTGTATTGTCTGTGGGGGAACAATCATCTTTGAAGGAAGCAGCTGTAGGAATCATAGTGGTGGTTCTGGTTCTCATCCTCTGTCTCTCTGGCTTCATGTGGTTCAGGTGAGTGAGAAGAATGTACCTTTTTTTTTTACATCATTCTGTTTTTAAATCATTAATGTAAATATTGAACTTGATTTTAATTGATTGATTCATTCATCCATTAATTTGTTTATTAATTCCTTTATTTACAAACTAGGACGAAGCCGTCCATATCTACCTATGACACAAGAGACAGGGTTGACACAGCAGAGAATGGACAGGTGAGTCTGTTGGAATCAGCTGACTGAGAACGCTGTGTGTGCATCATCCTTAGCGGCGTTGGCAGAAAATGGATGTTTCTATTTTTCAGGGATAAAGTATTTTCAACCTAACTTTCGTTTCCCCTGAACAACGGAAGTGGGCACTCCGCTCAGGCGTCTTTCGCTGCCAATGACTGTGGTATTAATTTATTTCTCACTCCTCATGTTATCTGTCCTCTCTCTCCATCAGGGAGACTCTAGTCCAGTGTATGACAACATCTCAGGCATGGCCATGAACCCTACTGCAGCACAGACAGCGGACCCATACGACCAGGATGATGTTCACTATGCCAGTGTCCACCACAAAAACCAGGAGGTGCCTCTGTACTTCACCGTCCAACTGCTTCAGCCACAGAAACAGGATGAGGATGTCCAGTACGCTGCTGTGAAATTCAACCACCCCAGTGCTACTCAATAGACTGTTTTTCAGTCAGATTGATAGTTGTTGAGGTGCCAGTAGAGAGTGCTGTGGTACAGTACACTGGAAACACCAGGTTTTCGTGTAGCTGGTGAGACATACAGAAGTACAGAGAAACCACAGGCCTCTTAGTATGGTCAAATTATGTTGCATTTGTTTTAAAGTATTTTAATGGGGATATTTTCCAACATTCCTTATTTTATAGTAAGTGTGCTCCAAAAAGATGTTCACATATTGTTTATAAGCCATTTACTGACGTGTTGGTTGTCAGGAAGACGCATCATGAGGACAGGAAGCCAGCTGTGCATCAACATCTTCGCCCCTCTACATCTAGTTGGTCAGCCACAGAACTCACACTCTGTTTCACATGGCCAGTAAGGTCACCTACTAAACTCCTCTCTTCACTCTGTAATACTCTTGATAATAGCTCATACCTTATTATTCTACTACTTCTTGGTGATTTGTTTTGTAGAACGAATGTTTGCATGTAAATCTCATTGTAACATATTTTGTTTAGCATTTATTTTACCATATTTGTTTTTTTCTAGCATATAATGCAAAAAATAAAGTATTTATGTTATTTGCCCAGAACAGCTTAATTCCAATACCAGGTGTAATCTATTCTGCAATTGTAACTATCTTGCTCCTCTCCTTTGCTATTCAATCTTTAGTCATCTACATGTTAACTGGGGCACAGATCTCTAGGCCGATGTGACATCATTAGTTATCTTGCATCAAGCCTTTTGGGGTTTTAGTCCCTTGTATAGTTATTATTATTAATAATAATAATATAAGTTGACTGAGTTATGCATGTTAATATCTTGAAGTAGCTTTCTAGTGTTTCCAGATTTCTATCAAATATGCGCTATAATTAACAACATGAGTGAAATCGTTTTCCCATTGAAAAATTGTAATAAAGTATGTTAAAAAGCAGCTTTTCTGTGTTGGAATGGTGTGGGCGTACCCCAACAATAGAATGGTGTGGGCGTACCCCAACAATAGAATGGTGTGGGCGTACCCCAACAATAGAATGGTGTGGGCGTACCCCAACAATAGAATGGTGTGGGCGTACCCCAACAATAGAATGGTGTGGGCGTACCCCATTTTGGGGGGTTTGAGTTAACAGATAAGTAAACAACATTATTTGGGTATGAGTTAACAGATAAGTAAACAACATTATTTGGGTATGAGTTAACAGATAAGTAAACAACATTATTTGGGTATGAGTTAACAGATAAGTAAACAACATTATTTGGGTATGAGTTAACAGATAAGTAAACAACATTATTTGGGTATGAGTTAACAGATAAGTAAACAAAATTATTTGGGTATGAGTTAACAGATAAGTAAACAACATTATTTGGGTATGAGTTAACAGATAAGTAAACAACATTATTTGGGTATGAGTTAACAGATAAGTAAACAACATTATTTGGGTATGAGTTAACAGATAAGTAAACAACATTATTTGGGTATGAGTTAACAGATAAGTAAACAACATTATTTGGGTATGAGTTAACAGATAAGTAAACAACATTATTTGGGTATGAGTTAACAGATAAGTAAACAACATTATTTGGGTATGAGTTAACAGATAAGTAAACAACATTATTTGGGTATGAGTTAACAGATAAGTAAACAACATTATTTGGGTATGAGTTAACAGATAAGTAAACAACATTATTTGGGTATGAGTTAACAGATAAGTAAACAACATTATTTGGGTATGAGTTAACAGATAAGTAAACAACATTATTTGGGTATGAGTTAACAGATAAGTAAACAACATTATTTGTGTTTGAGTTAACAGATAAGTAAACAACATTATTTGGGTATGAGTTAACAGATAAGTAAACAACATTATTTGGGTATGAGTTAACAGATAAGTAAACAACATTATTTGGGCATGAGTTAACAGATAAGTAAACAACATTATTTGTGTTTGAGTTAACAGATAAGTCAACAACATTATTTGGGTATGAGTTAACAGATAAGTAAACAACATTATTTGGGTATGAGTTAACAGATAAGTAAACAACATTATTTGGGTATGAGTTAACAGATAAGTAAACAACATTATTTGGGTATGAGTTAACAGATAAGTAAACAACATTATTTGGGTATGAGTTAACAGATAAGTCAACAACATTATTTGGGTATGAGTTAACAGATAAGTAAACAACATTATTTGGGTATGAGTTAACAGATAAGTAAACAACATTATTTGGGTATGAGTTAACAGATAAGTAAACAACATTATTTGGGTATGAGTTAACAGATAAGTAAACAACATTATTTGGGTATGAGTTAACAGATAAGTAAACAACATTATTTGGGTATGAGTTAACAGATAAGTAAACAACATTATTTGGGTATGAGTTAACAGATAAGTAAACAACATTATTTGTGTTTGAGTTAACAGATAAGTAAACAACATTATTTGGGTATGAGTTAACAGATAAGTAAACAACATTATTTGGGTATGAGTTAACAGATAAGTAAACAACATTATTTGGGCATGAGTTAACAGATAAGTAAACAACATTATTTGTGTTTGAGTTAACAGATAAGTAAACAACATTATTTGGGTATGAGTTAACAGATAAGTAAACAACATTATTTGGGTATGAGTTAACAGATAAGTAAACAACATTATTTGGGTATGAGTTAACAGATAAGTAAACAACATTATTTGGGTATGAGTTAACAGATAAGTAAACAACATTATTTGTGTTTGAGTTAACAGATAAGTAAACAACATTATTTGGGTATGAGTTAACAGATAAGTAAACAACATTATTTGGGTATGAGTTAACAGATAAGTAAACAACATTATTTGGGTATGAGTTAACAGATAAGTAAACAACATTATTTGGGTATGAGTTAACAGATAAGTAAACAACATTATTTGTGTTTGAGTTAACAGATAAGTAAACAACATTATTTGTGTTTGAGTTAACAGATAAGTAAACAACATTATTTGGGTATGAGTTAACAGATAAGTAAACAACATTATTTGGGTATGAGTTAACAGATAAGTAAACAACATTATTTGGGCATGAGTTAACAGATGACTAAACAACACTATTTGGTTGTGGAGTAACAGATGAGAAAACAACATTATTTGGGCATGAGTTAACAGAATATAAACTTTTAAAAGTGAGATTTTCACTGGACAGTTACTTTAAAGAGGAAGGAGAAGACAGTTCTTTATGAAATAAAATGTGTTTTTTATGTTACATACACCAAATAGGTGCAGTGAAATGTGTTGTTTTACAGGGCCAGTCATAGTAGTACAGCGCCCATCAGCTACTGTCTAGTGTTCTGACACTGTTTCTTCGCACCTTAGCAGACATGAACACGCACGCGCACACGCGCACACGCGCACACGCGCACACTGCACACTGCACACTGCACACTGCACACTGCACAATTGAAACACTTCTCCCCCCCCTTCCCCTAAACACATGTAAATATTGGACTATAAAGTGTCCTCCTGTATTATACCTATGCTACAATGTTTATTCTATTCTACTGAGACATTTACTTTATGTTTGTATTGTTATCTTTCAGGTCTTATTGTTGCATTGTCGAGAAGGGACCTGCCAGTAAGCATTTAGTTGGACAGTGTATACCATGTGTATCCTGTACATACAGTTGAAGTCGGAAGTTTACATACACTTAGGTTGGAGTCATTAAAACTCATTTTTCAACCCCTCCACAAATTTCTTGTTAACAAATTATAAACAAAACAAAACAAATTATAGTTTAGGCAGGTCGGTTAGGACATCTACTTTGTGCATGACACAAGTAATTTTTCCAACAATTGTTTACAGACAGATTATTTCACTGTATCACAATTCCAGTGGGTCAGAAGTTTACATACACTATGTTGACTGTGCCTTTAAACAGTTTGGAAAATTCCATAAAATGGTGTCATGGCTTTAGAAGCGTTCGATAGGCAAATTGACATCATTTGAGTTAATTGGAGGTGTACCTGTGGATGTATTTCAAGGCCTACCTTCAAACTCAGTGCCTCTTCGCTTGACATCATGAGAAAATCTAAAGAAATCAGCCAAGACCTCAGAAAAAGAAAAAAAAAGTCTGGTTCATCCTTGGGAGCAATTTCCAAACGCCTGAAGGTACCACATTCATCTGTACAAACAATAGTATTCAAGTATAAACACCATGGGACCACGCAGCCGTCAAACCGCTCAGGAAAGAGACGTGTTCTGTCTCCTAGAGATGAACGTACTTTCGTGCGAAAAGTGCAAATCAATCCCAGAACAACAGCAAAGGACCATGTGAAGATGCTGGAGGAAACAGGTACAAAAGTATCTATATCCACAGTAAAACGAGTCCTATATCGACATAACCTGAAAGGCCTCTCATCAAGGAAGAAGCCACTGCTCCAAAACCGTCATAAAAAAATCCAGACTACCGTTTGCAACTGCACATTGGGACAAAGATCGTACTTTTTGGAGAAATGTCCTCTGGTCTGATGAAACAAAAATAGAGCTGTTTGGCCATAATGACCATCCTTATGTTTGGAGGAAAAAGGGGGAGGCTTGCAAGCCGAAGAACACCATCCCAAACGTGAAGCACGGGGGTGGCAGCATCATGTTGTGGGGGTGCTTTGCTGCAGGAGGGACTGGTGCACTTCACAAAATAGATGGCATCAGGAGGCAGTACAATTATGTGGATATTTTGCAGCAACATCTCAAGACATCAGTCAGGAAGTTAATGCTTGGTCGCAAATGGGTCTTCCAAATGGACAATGACCCCAAGCATACTTCCAAAGTTGTGGCAAAATGGCTTAAGGACAACAAAGTCAAGGTATTGGAGTGGCCATCACAAAGCCCTGACCTCAATCCAATAGAACACTTGTAGCAGAACTGAAAAAGCATGTGCGAGCAAGGAGGCCTATAAACCTGACTCAGTTACACCAGCTCTGTCAGGAGGAGCGGGCCAAAATTCACCCAACTTATTGTGGGAAGCTTGTGGAAGGCTACCCGAAACGTTTGACCCAAGTTAAACAATTTAAAGGCAATGCTACCAAATACTAATTGAGTGTATGTACACTTCTGACCCACTGGGAATGTGATGACAGAAATAAAAGCTGAAATAAATAATTCTCTCTACTATTATTCTGACATTTCACATTCTTAAAATAAAGTGGTGATCCTAACTGACCTGAGACAGGGAATTGTTACTAGGATTAAATGTCAGGAATTGTGAAAAACTGAGTTTAAATGTATTTGGCTAAGGTGTATGTAAACTTCCAACTTCAACTGTAAATGTGATATGAGCAATGTAAGATATGTAAACATTTTTATGTGGCATTATTATATACAGTATATATTTTTTAAACTTTATTTAACTAGGCAAGTCAAATTTAGAGTGCATTGTTTAAAGTGACTAGTGATCCATTCATTAAAGTGGCCAGTGATTGGGTCTCAATGTAGGCAGCAGCCTCTCTGAGTTTGTGATTGCTGTATAGCAGTCTGATGGCCTTGAGATAGAAGCTGTTTTTCAGTCTCTCGGTCCCAGCTTTGATGTACCTGTACTGACCTCGCCTTCTGGATGGTAGCGATGTGAACAGGCAGTGGCTCGGGTGGTTGATGTCCTTGGTGATCTTTTTGGCCTTCCTGTGACATCGGGTGCTGTAGGTGTCATGGAGGGCAGGTAGTTTGCCCACGATGATGCGTTGTGCAGACCGCACCACCCTCTGGAGAGCCTTGCGGTTGAGGGCGGTGCAGTTGTCGTACAAGGCTGTGATATAGCCCGACAGGATGCTCTCGATTGTGTATCTGTAAAAGTTTGTCAGGGTTTTGGGTGACAAGACAAATTTCTTCAGCCTCCTGAGGTTGAAGAGGCACTGTTACGCCTTCTTCACCACGCTGTCTGTGTGGGTGGACCACTTCAGTGTACACAGAGGAACTTAAAACTTTCCACCTTCTCTACTGCTGTCCCTTCAATGTGGATAGGGGGGTGCTCCCTCTGCTGTTTCCTGAAGTCCACGATCATCTCCTTTGTTTTGTTGACGTTGAGTGAGAGGTTGTTTTCCTGACACCACACTCTGAGTGCCCTCACCTCCTCCCTGTAGGCTGTCTCATCGTTGTTGGTAATCAAGCCCACTACTGTTGTGTCGTCTGCAAACTTGATGATTGATTTGGAGGCGTGCATGGCCACGTAGTCGTGGGTGAACAGGGAGTACAGGAGGGGGCTGAGCACGCTCCCTCATGGGGCCCCAGTGTTGAGGGTCAGCGAATTGGAGATGTTGTTTCCTACCTTCACCACCTGGGTCGTGTGGCGGATGAATCCGAATTAGTTGGGTAACATAGATAATTAAGATGTCTTATTTGCATAATATGCTTATGTGAGATACTTGCCATTAGAATGTATCCTTTTGGACTATAGTGTTGGCCGTTGCACTTTTCCCTCAGCTAGGGCTCAGTCACTTGGGGCTCAGAGAGGGGAGAGGTCAGGCTTGTCTTTCACATGTCCCTGGTGCTATGCAGAATATCAGAAAGGGAAGAGGACAGAATGGAACATTGTCTTCATATGTGACTAGAATAGACCTAGAAATAGTCTAAAATGTCTAAAATGGCATCCTATTCCCTATACGGTAACAGTCAAAAGTTTGGACACACCTACTCATTGTTACATCTGCCCCTGCCACTCCCTCTACTTCTCATCCTGTGTCCCCCTAAACTGCCGCCACTCCCCCAGTGCTCTCTCCCTCGCTCTCTCTGTGTGGGTGTATCTGATTGTGTGAGTGGAGACAGGTGTGCTGGAGTCAGAGCAGATCCCCACCAGCTGCAACCTGTTCCATAAATCAAGCCCTCTACTGTTTTCCCTAGCCTGACGCTGCTTTTCTCTCCGCTACAGTTCCGTCCACTCTGACTCTGGTCCCTGTCTCCAGTCCCTCATCTCATCAGTCCTGCTTCCCTGCCCTGGACCCCCGCTCTACTGCTTCCTTGGATTCCGCTCCGGACCTGCTTACCCTGTCCATACTCCTCTTGCCCCGGCCGCAGCCTCAGTTCTTGGTTCCCTGCTTCCCGCCCGAGCTCCCCCTGGCCTGCACCCTCCCCCCTGCTTTTCAATAAATACCTTGGTTACCTTATCCCTGTCTCCTCCTCTGAGTCTGCACATGGGTTCACCTGCTCCACACCGCGTAACACTCATTCAAGGGTTTTTCTTTTTTTGTAAAGAAAAGGAGGAGTGAGGATTGTTTGCATATGAAGGCTTATAATGGGGTATAATGGGTATAATGACAAACACTGCGGGTCACTAGTTTATAAATAGTCAAAGGACACACACAGGTGTCTATAATCACGGCTGGGTGTGGCCTGAAATCATTGGTTAATTCTCAGATATAAATAGAACATACAAAAAACATGAATGGATAGCATACAATCATAGATACAATCTGGCTACATAGGCCTACAAACATTTACAATGAATAGCAAAATCCCAATAATCACAAGAATGTCTTCAGATCAAAGTCTACGTTGAGGCCAAAGGGAGCAAGGGTCTTTAAATTAAAGATCCAGGCAGCCTCTCGTTTTAACAATAAATTGTTGAGGTCACTCCCTCTCCTAGGGAGGGTGACATGTTCAATGCCGATATAACGTAGGGACGAAATCGAGTGGTTCGCTTCCAAAAAGTGGGCCACAACTGGGTAAGTCAAGTTTTTGCACCTAATGGTGCTACGATGGGGATCGTCCCCACGCTGAAATGGTTAAGAAATCTACAAACTAAAGACCAATTATTCAGTCTGCAGCTGTTTAAGTACTTTAGTCTGGTAAACACAACCGATCGAACGACCAAATGGTACTCTGAAAGATCCATTCAGGAGAACTTCCTTATCTGACGTATCCAATACAACAGACACTATCCAGAGCCCGCTGAGAAAACTACAACCACGAAAGACCTTGGGACTTCTGTGGAACGCAACCAGAGACTTTTTATCGACTCCCTCCAGCAGATGGACCGGCGATCACAGAGAGAGACAACAAAGGCATACACTCGTAATTAATTGCAATTTCATTTCGAATGAGTGACTGTGCATGTTCAAAGTATTAGCATTTCCATGGGTGTAGTTATCAACTGTATGTCCGTGTTGTTTCTGACTTTCCCGCTCTTGAGCTGTCCCCACCCCTTTCCTTTGTCTACCAAGCCGTCATATCGGTTTAGTCCACTAGGGACTTTTCTTTCCATCATGCTAGTAACCAATGTATAACCTATCCTGTATGTTTAGGTAATTCTGTGTGATTATTTTGTTAGTAAATAAATAATTAAGCAAATTTGTATATTGCTGATTCATAATTTATGCTAGGGTTTGTGCAGATATCCAAAGGTTTGCGACATTCAGAAAATGACTGATGAGGTAATAATACATTAATAAGTGACTGTAATCGATAAGATATGAAAATATCTGAAGAGAGTTAAATTTGGGAAATAGTGACTCTTTAAACAACCTTTTCCCATGGTGCACCAACTTCCTAGTTAACCTCACTAGGGTATGTGGGACGGTAGCGTCCCACCTCGTCAACAGCCAGTGAAACTGCAGGGCGCCAAATTCAAAACAACAGAAATCCCATAATTAAAATTCCTCAAACATACATGTATTTTACACCATTTTAAAGATACACTTGTTGTAAATCCAGCCACAGTGTCCGATTTCAAAAAGGCTTTACGACGAAAGCACACCAAACGATTATGTTAGGTCAGAGGCAAGTCACAGAAAAACACAGCCATTTTTCCAGCCAAAGAGAGGAGTCACAAAAAGCAGAAATAGAGATAAAATGAATCACTAACCTTTGATGATCTTCATCAGATGACACTCATAGGACTTCATGTTACACAATACATGTATGTTTTGTTCGGTAAAGTTCATATCCAAAAATCTGAGTTTACATTGGCGCGTTATGTTCAATAGTTTCAAAACATCCGGTGATTTTGCAGAGAGCCACATCAATTTACAGAAATACTCATAATAAACATTGCTAAAAGATACAACTTTTATGCATGGAATTTTAGATCCACTTCTCCTTAATGCAACCGCTGTCAGATTTCAAAAAAACTTTACGGATTAAGCACACCATGCAATAATCTGAGTACAGTGCTCAGAGACCATCACAACCCAAACAGATATCCGCCATGTTGTGTAGTCAACAGAAGTCAGAAATAGCATTATAAATATTCACTTACCATTGATTACCTTCATCAGAATGCACTCCCAGGAATCCCAGTTCCACAATAAATGTTTGTTTTGTTCAATAATGTCCATCATTTATGTCCAAATACCTCCTTTTTGTTCGTGCGTTTAGCCCAGTAATAAAAATTCATGAGGCGCGATCACTAGGTGCAGACGAAAAGTCAAAAAGTTCCGTTACAGTCCGTAGAAACATGTCAAACGATGTATAGAATCAATCTTTAGGGTGTTTTTAACATAAATCTTCAATAATGTTCCAACCGGAGAATTCCTTTGTCTTCAGAAATGCAATGGAACGCAAGCTAACTATCACGTGAACGTGCGTGGCCAGCTCGTGGCTCTCTGGCAGACCTCTGACTCAATCCCCTCTCATTCGCCCCCACTTCACAGTAGAAGCCTCAAACAAGGTTCTATAGACTGATGACATCTAGTGGAAGCATTAGGAAGTGCAATATGACCCAATAGACACTGTGTATTCGATAGGCAAAGAGTTGAAAAACTACAAACCTCAGATTTTCCACTTCCTGGTTGGATTCTTTCTCAGGTTTTTGCCTGCCATATGAGTTCTGTTATACTCACAGACATCATTCAAACAGTTTTAGAAACGCCAGAGTGTTTTCTATCAAAATCTACTAATTATATGCATATTCTAGCTTTTATGGCTGAGTAGCAGGTAGTTTAATTTGGGCACGCTTTTCATCCAAAATTCCCAATGTTGCCCCCTAACCTAGTGAAGTTAATTCATGTTTACGTGATTAGTTTAATCCGGTAATAATTACACATAGAGAATTTATTTGATATAACAGTCTCCACATTAATGAAAAATAGTCAGCCAACATTACGACAGAACTATCATGGTCCAAACACACCAGGACAGTCGTGAAGAGGGCACGACAACACCTTTTCCCCCTCAGGATACTGAAAAGATTTGTCATGGGTCCCCAGATCCTCCAAAAGTTCCACAGCTACACCATCGAAGGCATCCTGACTGGTTGCATCACCGCCTGGTATGGCAACTGCTCGGCGTCTGACTGTAAGGCGCTACAAATGGTAGCGCGTACGGCCCAGTACATCACTTGGGCCAAGCTTCCTGCCATCCAGGACCTAAATACTAGGCGGTGTCAGAGGATAGCCCAAAAAATTGTGGGACTCCAGTCACCTAAGTCATAGACGGTTTTCTCTGCTCTGGCACGGCAAGTGGTACCGAAGTGCCAAGTCTAGGACCAAAAGGCTCCTTAACAGCTTCTACCCTCAAGCCATAAGACTCCTGAATAATTAATCAAATGGCCACTGGACTATTTACACTGGACTATTTACATTGACACCCCCCCACCTCCATTTGTTTTGTACACTGCTGCTATTCACTGTTTATTATCTATGCATAGTCACTTCACCCCTACCTACATGTACAAATTACCTCGACTAACCTGTACCCCCACACATTGACTCGGTACCGGTACCCCTTGCATACAGACTCGTTATTGTTATTTTATTGTGTTACTTTTTTATTATTTTTACTTTAATTTTTTGGGTAAATATTTTCTTAACTCTTTCTTGAACTGCACTTTTGGTTAAGGGCTTGTAAGTAAGCATTTCACGGTAAGGTCTACACTTGTTGTATTCGGCGCATGTGACAAAAAGTTTTATTTGATTTATACCACCCTTAACTTGTCACAACACAACTGATTGGCAACACATTGAGGAAAGAAATTCCACAAATTCACTTTTAACAAGGCACACCTGTTAATTGAAATGCATTCCAGGTGACTACCTTATGAAGCTGGTTGAAAGACCCAATGCCATGACCGTGCAAAGCTGTCATCAAGGCAAAGGGTGGCTACTTTGAAGAATCTAAAACATAACATATATTTTGGTTTGTTTAACACTTTTTTGGTTACTACATCATTTCATAGTTTTGATGTCTTCACCATTATTCTACAATGTATGAGTAGGTGTGTCCAAACTTTTCACTGGTACTGAATGTCAGTTGACATTTGTGAAGCAGCAATCCTCTAATAGTTAGAAGCCAAACAAATGATGCCAGAAACTCCAAATGTCCTTATGTCAGTTTTGTGGATTGCCGATGCAATGACGTCACACAATTCATCAACACCATGGTGATGCGCCAGGACAATTTCTTTTGACGGTTGAAGTGTTGTCGTCGAGTTGGCGTGGCAACACTACACTTTTAGAAAAAAAGGTGCTATCTAGAACCTTAAAGGGTTCTTTGACTTTCTCCATAAGATAACGCTTTGAAGAACCCTTTTCACTTCCACATAGAACCTTTTTGGTTCCAGGTAGAACCCTGGAAGAGTGTACCCTGCATGTGTCACAGGTGTAACCAAGGTCTTGTAATGAGTGACATCATCCTCGCCTCCTCCATGGCGGCTACACTGTCGCTCCTGGCGACGGCTCAAGGTTCTGAGCATGGTCGCTAGGCGACGGTCCAGGGCGGAGAGTTGCAGCTCGGAGAGGGGCCACTGGGAATAGAGGATCATGAAAAAGGAGGTCCCTCATGACATGACAGACTGTACTGGGGGCAGGGAGAGGAGACGCAGACAGAGACAGTGGGGTGGAGCAACGGATCCTAGAGAAGGAGAAAGAGAGCGAGAGAGAAATGGAGTGAAAGTTGATGAAGAGGAATAAATTATATTTTTCATTTATCATGTTGTCTCCTCTAGCTATATATATTCATGACAACACAACTCATTGCGTCTTAATGTTTAATTATGTACCATGTTATACCTGCAGCACTGATCCAGAGGTGTCAGGATAGAGGGTTCATCTTTTAGAGTGGGCTCCAAACCTGTAGTCCGCACACACAGTGTCAATGTTACATTCAACTGACGTTAGTTAAACCTGTAATCAGCACACAGACGGTGTCAATGCTAAAATCAACTAACGTTAGTTAAACCTGTAGTCAACACACACAGTGTTAAGAGTTACAATCAACAATTGTTAGTTAAACCTGTAATCAGCATACAGACAGTGTCAGAGTTACAATCAACTAACGTTAGTTAAACCTGTAATCAGCATACAGACAGTGTCAAGAGTTACAATCAACTAACGTTAGTTAAACCTGTAGTCAGCATACAGACAGTGTCAATGTTAATCAACTAACGTTCGTTAGCTAGCATTCGAGGGCTGACTGTTCTCAAATATTTGTGCAGTGTAAAAATAACATTTGGGTAATTTGTGTAGTCTGACTACTGCAGTAGGCTACTGCGTGTCCATGTGATAGCTAACAGCAAAAACCCAGACGAGAAAAACGTGAAAGCATCTAGGCAGCAGAGATGAGCTCGTCATTAGTTCCCTAACGTTAGCTATATTGTAGCTATAAAACATTATGTTTACTGTTATTTTGAAATAAAATCTTTCTTTTATTGTATACAAGTTATATACATAGACAGAAGGGAGTTAGTTATAAATACAGTATATTTGGCTGTAGTTTAGTTTAGAAGACTTAAGTAAAAATACTTTAAAGTGCTACTTAAGTAGTTTTTTGGTGGGAATCTGTACTTTACTTAAGTATTTATATATTTCACAACTTTTACTTTCACTTCACTACATTCCTAAAGAAAAGTATATACTTTTTACTCCATACATTTTCCCTGACACTCAAAAGTACATTTTGAATGCTTAGCAGTACAGAAAATGGTTCAATTCACACACTTATCAAGAAAACATCCCCGGTCATCCCTACTTGATCTGATCTGGCAGACTCACTAAACACAAAAGTTTTGTTTGTAAATTATGTCTGAGTGTTGGAGTGTGCCCCTGCCTATCTGTAAATTTAAAAAACAAGAACATTTTGCCGTCTGGTTTGCTTAGTATAAGGACATTTTAATTATTCATACTTTTACTTTTAATACTTAAGTATATTTGAGCAATTACATTTATTTTGATACATAAGTATATTTAAAACCAAATACTTTTAAAATTCTACTTGAGTAAAAGTCTAACTTTTCACTTTTACTTGTCATTTTCTATTACTATATCTTTACTTTGACTCAAGTATGACAATTGGGTACTTTTTCCACCACTGGACTTACGTTTATTTTTGACAGGAGAATTACTTGTGAATTAGGTTTGATGCACCCATTGCAAAGACTTGCATAAACAGCTCTTTGTCCTATGTGTGCTGGTAGTGTACAGTAGCTGTCATTATAGCACCAGCCAAAGACCGGAAGTAGTAATTCTCAGACACCCCTCAGGAGAGGCCTATTCAGAAACTCCCTCTTTGCGCATGTGTTCCAAGTTACTGCCAAGCAAGGGTAGACGACAGCAGACAACAAGATTCTTAGCGAAAGCGTTGAACGTTTTCTTGACTTTACTCGACTTTTATAGATCACGTAAAATGTTATCCAGGAACTTTCTGAAGTAATATTAGGATACATGAGACGATTATTTGTCCAAACTTAATTCCGTTTTGATATTGAAGTAGATGTTTGATTACTCTGGTCTAGGGCCGCATCAGTTGCACCCTTGGGATCGAATTTTCTCTACGCAAGTCCCTAGTCATTATCTCTACACTACAACAAAGTAGTACTGTACTGTAGCCTACAACATTTCATTCCATACAAAGAAACAATAGCTTCCACAATGGATCGAGTAAGTCTATATGCCTGCTGTGTTGTACAAAATGTCTAGGACTAGTTTTCATCGTCTTTGATCCTCCACTTCCTGTGCTCGGTTTAAACTTATCAACAAAAAAAACATGATGGTAAAACTTGTTGGGATTTTTTTTCTTCGTCAAAGTAGCCTACTACTATATCATGTTTAGGAATCTGTGACTATCAACTAATTATCTCTCCTTCCTCACAGTGTTCATAGTCCTTCACTGATTTCGAACACATTATCCATTATTTGACCAAATACTCAAGTTGCCGCTCTAACAAAAAATAAATGTCTTCAAAAATGGAAGGCAATCGGTAAAGAGGCAAGATCAGGTGGGACCATTATAGCCAATGAGAGGGCAGACATGCGTGTTTCCACAGCCTCTCGCGTCTATATCGCATTCTCATTTATTCAAGGTTAGGTATAGAGCTAGAAGTGTTGTTAAGGTTAAAATCACATTTTAATAAGAGCAATGGTAGAAATGGGCGTGGTTTATGGCTTTGTTTGCGGTAACTAGTGACGTCCAGGCACTACTCCCAAATGAAGTGTCCTACTTTTAGACTCCTAACAACCTGATCTTTACGAAATGTATATTTGATCAAATAAGGCAGAAGCCAGATTTTGGCCCAATTTATTTGTCTTGCTTCACCTCTTCATCTCTGTTTGAAAGGAAATGACTGGTATGAGATATATGGTGGAAACTAGCCCATTCCTCCACCAATCCAATGCTCTTAGATTTGTGGGTTGTAGTGAACGATTCAACATTTGAGGAAAAAGGGGATATTCGAGGGATGCACCCGAATCAGAGGTTTAGACTAAATTAATACAATATTTGGTTTAATGTTAATCTATGTTGAATACTTCCAACAGGACAAATCTAGCCCGTTCCCCTCCACCCTCCAGGAGACAACAGGTCGATCGCCTCCCTGTACTTTACTGTTGGGTCTGGTGGATCTGGTCGTCTGCAGGAAAACACCAGGGCAGAGTGGAACTGAGAGAGGAGAAGAGGAACATGGAGATTTGATTTCATTAAGTAAGAACCATGGTGTGGATTAGACTACAGTCCGCTTCTGTAACAATTTAATTGATTAATTATATATTTTTGAAAATATCTGGTCGTTCCAACCAATTTTAAGAAGTGTACCTTGGTTAAAAAAAAAAAAAAGGTTGATTTCACATCATTTCAACATTCTGTCATGTCATAAAGAGCACGTGTTCAACTTAATAAAATACATGTTTTGCCATCTCAAGAGGTTTAATGAAAAATAAATACTATAGTAATAGCCAATGTGTCAAATAAAGTAACAGGGTTGACCGTAACAGGGGACTAGTGAAACCAACAAAAACACTACATTGTTAAAATAGTCCTTTAAATCAGCCATGAATCTGCTTGTGACCGGGGGAATGGAAGCTAGTATTGTGCAACAGGGAGTACTAATTGAATGCAATCTTAACAAAAAAAGTTGTTAAAACATTTCTAGCATGTCTGTGTCTGGATAGAAAGGTTGAGATGCTCAGTTTTCCACCACAAAACAGCAGAGAATTATCAAAAAGAGTTGAACCAGCTCACCTGCTTTTACTCTGATTTGACTACTAGATGTTCAGTGTTTCTTATGTAAAAAATAATAATAAATCACAATTTTTTTTTCAAAGAATAGTTTCACCATATTAAAAGAAGAGTTAAGTTCATGTAACAGGGTTGACCTTAAAATGAGGGACAGATGTAAATGAATCACTAACCACATGAAATAAATAATGTTCAGAAATTACTGTTAAAGTAACCAAATAACTAGGGCTTTACATGCATGCTGTTGTGTCTTTGGCATCATTAAACTGAAGATTAATCTTTATCAAAAATTCTCTGTAATTATTATTACGTGATTAAACTACTTAATCATGTAACTGTAATTAACTAGGAGGTCGGGGCACCAAGGAAAATATTCAGATTACAAAGTTATAATTTTCCTAATATAACTTTCACATATTTTAATATCTGATCACTTAGTCTTCTGATTAATGAATTATTCTTTACCTCACGTTAGTCTCATTCCAAACGTCGTAAATTGTTGGTTATCTGCACGAACCCGGTCTTCACTATGAGTCATCCATACTTGTCTTAAAATAATTTATTTACTAACTAAGTACTCACAGAAATGCATCACACAAACAAACAAAGTAGATATGGTTACAAAGAAATGATAGCGGATGTGCCCTAGTGGGCTAAACCGGCATGGCGGCTTGTTAGACAAAAGGGGAGTGGGGGTCAGCTGAGAAGACACTACAGAGTTGATGATTATAACAATTGAAATGCTAATCCTTTGCACATGAACGCTCACTCATTCGGGAATGATTGCAATCAATATATATATTTACGCTCAGTGAGTCGTCGGGATCTTGTTTCTGTTGGAGAGTTTGTCCGCCCTTTCTTTATCTCTGTCGTGGTTAGGATGGATAGTTCAGAGTGACATTCATTCATGTCGTTATAGAATAGATGTTTCGGCAATTATCGGTCTTCGCGTTCAATGATACCGAATTCTTAGCTGTAGACTAGTAATTAATATCAAAGACTTGTTCTTATTCTGTCGGTATCGATAGTCTAAGAGTTTAACCACGTGGTATGGTTAAAAGATTCAGCAATCTACTTAAACCTTATTTCCCTCTGTGATAGAGGTACTGGTCTGGTCTCAAACCTTGGCCCCCTCGTGGAAATCGAGGTAGGCTGGTCTGGTGATAGAAAACACCAGGTGGGGGTTTTATTCGGAACATAGAAAAGGGCTGTCTCATGACGCCGGGTCCTGTCTGTGCCCCTGGGGGCGTGCCAATGACTTAGTGAAACTTTAAACAGAAATACAATTCTCTCACAATAACATCATTACATAGCATCACATAATTTCACAAATAGTTTAATCTTTACTCATTAATTTTGTACAACAATTAGATGTAAGCCTCATAACTGAGACTGTTGTATAAACAGGATTATGGTAATGTGGCGGTATTGTTTCACAAAATTGTACCAAACAGACCAGTTTGTAGCTCGTTACATCACCGATCTTTCATACATTCTTCAGAACACGAATATTGTTCGGACCTCAAGTTCTGTGAGGTGGAAGAAATTCCTTTGTTCTCTCTATACTGTCTGGCCATGAGGCAGGATTCTCCTCCAGGAATTTATGACCTGAGGTCGCACCAGCCTGGGTGTAGGAGAGACAAGACAGAGGGGGATGGTGCTCGCTGTACCCAAAGAGGGCAACGTCATGACAACGCTAATAATTTCCTATTAAACTGATTATGGCAGTAGGTCGAGTATGGCATTAGTCATGTAAACACCTTACTCTGCTTATCTTAATTGGTGTAAGGTCATAACCGAAGTAAGGATACGCCTTTAAAAATACCTGTAAGGTCATAACCGAAGTAAGGATACGCCTTTAAAAATACCTGGTTTTCTGAGATCTTTAGAATGGACATGTAAACACTTTAATCAGAGTTATAGAGGTGTATTTAATCTGCATGTGCTAGCACAAGCAGCGCAAACTAACTTCTTTTGACAGAGTGCAGTGAGTTCAAGAAAAACTGAAAGTATGCAGCTTAGAAATAGTTTTCACATACATACTTATACTTTTTATTAAAGAAAAAAAAAAATCTTTAGGGGTGGATCAGCTTAATACTGCAGAAAGAATGTTGCTTCCAATGTAATTGTCTGCATCATTTCCAATCCCCCATATTTTTTGGGTAAATATACAGTGGGGAGAACAAGTATTTGATACACTGACGATTTTGCAGGTTTTCCTACTTACAACGCATGTAGAGGTCTGTAATTTTTATCATAGGTACACTTCAACTGTGAGAGACGGAATCTAAAACAAAAATCCAGAAAATCACACTGTATAATTTTTAAGTAATTAATTTGCATTTTATTGCATGACATAAGTATTTGATACATCAGAAAAGCAGATCTTAATATTTGGTACAGAAACCTCTGTTTGCAAATACACAGATCAAACGTTTCCTGTAGTTCTTGACCAGGTTTGCACACACTGCAGCAGGGATTTTGGCCCACTCCTCCATACAGACCTTCTCCAGATCCTTCAGGTTTCGGTGCTGGCGCTGGGCAATACGGACTTTCAGCTCCCTCCAAAGATTTTCTATTGGGTTCAGGTCTGGAGACTGGCTAGGCCACTCCAGGACCTTGAGATGTTTCTTACGGAGCCACTCCTTAGTTGTCCTGGCTGTGTGTTTCGGGTTGTTGTCATGCTGGAAGACCCAGCCACGACCCATCTTCAATGTTCTTACTGAGGGAAGGAGGTTGTTGGCCAAGATCTCGCGATACATGGCCCCATCCATCCTCCCCTCAATACGGTGCAGTTGTCCTGTCCCCTTTGCAGAAAAGCATCCCCAAAGAATGATGTTTCCACCTCCATGCTTCACGGTTGGGATGGTGTTCTTGGGGTTGTACTCATCCTTCTTCTTCCTCCAAACACGGCGAGTGGAGTTTAGACCAAAAAGCTCTATTTTTGTCTCATCAGACCACATGACCTTCTCCCATTCCTCCTCTGGATCATCCAGATGGTCATTGGCAAACTTCAGACGGGCCTGGACATGCGCTGGCTTGAGCAGGGGGTCCTTGCGTGCACTGCAGGATTTTAATCCATGACGGCGTAGTGTGTTACTAATGGTTTTCTTTGAGACTGTGGTCCCAGCTCTCTTCAGGTCATTGAGCAGGTCCTGCCATGTAGTTCTGGGCTGATCCCTCACCTTCCTCATGATCATTGATGCCCCACGAGGTGAGATCTTGCATGGAGCCCCAGACCGAGGGTGATTGACCGTCATCTTGAACTTCTTCCATTTTCTAATAATTGCGCCAACAGTTGTTGCCTTCTCACCAAGCTGCTTGCCTATTGTCCTGTAGCCCATCCCAGCCTTGTGCAGGTCTACAATTTTATCCCTGATGTCCTTACACAGCTCTCTGGTCTTGGCCATTGTGGAGAGGTTGGAGTCTGTTTGATTGAGTGTGTGGACAGGTGTCTTTTATACAGGTAACGAGTTCAAACAGGTGCAGTTAATACAGGTAATGAGTGGAGAACAGGAGGGCTTCTTAAAGAAAAACTAACAGGTCTGTGAGAGACGGAATTCTTACTGGTTGGTAGGTGATCAAATACTTATGTCATGCAATAAAATGCAAATGAATTACTTAAAAATCATACAATGTGATTTTCTGGATTTTTGTTTTAGATTCCGTCTCTCACAGTTGAAGTGTACCTATGATAAAAATTACAGACCTCTACATGCTTTGTAAGTAGGAAAATCTGCAAAATCGGCAGTGTATCAAATACTTGTTCTCCCCACTGTATATATCCATACACGCATGCATACATATACACAAATTACTTAAAAATCATACAATGTGATTTTCTGGATTTTTGTTTTAGATTCCGTCTCTCACAGTTGAAGTGTACCTATGATAAAAATTACAGACCTCTACATGCTTTGTAAGTAGGGAAACCTGCAAAATCGGCAGTGTATCAAATACTTGTTCTCCCCACTGTATACACCATTATATTAGTTGCTAGAATTTTGTATAGTAAATTAAATGTATAAAATTCAAAGTTTTGAATCCTGCGTTGTTTTGCGTATCAATTCATAAACCATGTGCCATGGAATGGGTACATCGAAAATCTCTTCCCAACTATTTTGCAATTTATATGGCACAGCTGTCAGTTTTTTGGTCCTTAAATGAAATTGGTATATGTTTTTATTTATCACACTTTTCTTTAACCATTTATGTTCTTTAATACAGGGCCGACATATAAGTTCCTTACTTTTTTTCCCTTCTACTTGCCTCTTCCATTTTTGTGGTAATGCTGCAATTAATTGGTTGTAATTTTGGGTAGAGCAGACATTTCCATATGTCTGTGTTAGCTGCATGTGTGACAACTCCACCAGTCCTATTTATGATATCATTCACTAAAATTATACCTTTTAAAAAAAAATCTTCAATAAATACAGTTTTTTTAATCAATTAGTATATTTGAATTTAACCACAATATTTGTTGTACTATTTGTTCCGTCCTTTCAGGTGGATTAAACTGAAATTGCAACCAACTTTCTAAGGCTTGTTTAAAAAAGAAAGATATTTTGGAGATTATTTCCTTTTCAAACAACCGAAAGTGAGCAGGTGTAATCTGAATACAGGGAAAAATGCCCTTCTTGAACAGGATGAGACATTCGTACCAATTTACTAGAGAACCAGTTTGGATTTAAGTATAACTTTTGTATGACTGATGCCTTTAGTGAGAGGTCTAATGCTTTAATATTTAATAATTTCTGCCCTCCGAATTCATTATTGTTATATAAATAGGCCCTTTTAATTTTATCTGGCTTGCCGTTCCAAATAAAATGGAATATTTTTTGTTCATATAATTTAAAAAGCAGGTCACTAGGTGTAGGCAAAACCATAAGCAAATAGGTAAACTGTGATATGACTAAAGAGTTAATCAGGGTGATTTTTCCACAAATAGACAGGTATTTTCCTTTCCATGGTAGCAAGATCTTATCTATTTTTGCTAACTTTCTATAAAAATTTATTGGAGTGAGATCATTTCTTTCTTTTGGGATTTGTACACCGAGTATGTCCACATCTCCATCAGACCATTTAATTGGTAAACTACACGGTAATGTAAAATGTGCACTTTTTTGTGATCCAATACGTAATATGGTACATTTATCATAATTTGGTTTTAATCCAGAGAGGATAGCAAATGTATCTAGATCCTCTAAGAGGCTGTGGAGAGACTCTAATTGTGGTTTTAAAAGAAAACACGAATCATCAGCGTACAATGACACCTTAGTTTTTAAGCCACGGATTTCTAATCCCTTAATATTATTGTTTGATCTAATCTTAACAGCTAACATTTCGATGGCAATAATAAATAGATATGCTGATAGTGGACAACCTTGTTTTACTCCTCTAGATAATTTAAAACTTTCCGAGATATAGCCATTATTTACTATTTTACACCTAGCTTTACTATACATAACTTTAACCCATTTTATAAGAGATTCCCCAAAATTGAAATATTCTAGGCATTTATATAAAAACTCCATTCGTACTTTATCAAAAGCCTTTTCAAAATCAGCTATGAAAACCAGGCCTGGTGTCCCCGATATTACATAGTGTTCTATTGTTTCTAGTACTTGTCTTATATTATCTCCAATGTATCGTCCATGTAAAAAACTTGTCTGATTAGGATGAATAATATCTGACAATACTTTTTTAATTCTATGCGCCAAGCATTTTGCTAGGATTTTTGCATCACAACACTGAAGTGTAAGAGGTCTCCAATTTTTTTTTAATGGACTATATATACCACTTGGGTCCTGTTTCAGTAATAATGATATCAGACCTTCTTGTTGCGTGTCTGATAATCTACCATTTATATAGGAGTGCAAGCTAATAATGGTCCTTTGAGTATATCAAAAAAAGTTTTGTATACTTCCACTGGTATGCCATCCAGCCCTGGAGTTTTCCCATCCTTAAAGGCCCCAATTGCATAAGAAAGTTCTGTACATGAGTCTTTCTGTACAGATGTTAATTTTACATTATTATTAGGGGAAAAATCCATACAATTAGTTTCAGTTAGTGGAGATGGAGGAGCCTGAAACGAAAACATATTCTTAAGGTACTTTACTTCCTCTTTCAAAATATCATTTGGTGAATAATGTGTGACACCATCATTTGTAACAAGTTGTAATTTAAAAAAATTGATAGCATTTCTATATTGAAGATTGAAAAATAATTGGTGTATTTTTCCCCATATTCCATCCAGTTCGTTTTATTTTTTATAATATATTACACTGGATCTTTCTTGAATAAGTCCCTCCATTTCTTTTTGTTTTTCCTCTAACTTATTCCGTGCCTCTATGGTACCGTTTTTATTGCTATCTAACTGTACTGTTAGTCCTTCAATTTCCTTTCTTAATATGGACTCTTTTGATCTAAATTGCTTTTGTTTTATAGATGAGTACTGAATTGCATTGCCTCTAAAGGCACACTTAAAAGTGTCCCATACAATACGGGGATCTGCTGTACCTATGTTATGTCTGAAAAAGTCAGTTATAAATTCTTCTGTCCTAGTTCTAAACAATTTATCATCTAGTAGGCTTTGATTAAATTTCCAATATCCTCGCCCACGTGGAAATTCTGTAAGAGTAATATATATGGCAATTATGTGAGGATCGACCACATTCTGTCCTCTATCAACACTTTTTAAACTTTTGGTGGCAGAGAGAATGGTATAAGAAAGTAGTCAAGACGACTAGTTTGACTAAGCCTCTGCCATGTATATCTCACTAGGTCAGGGTATTTAAATCAAATCAAATCAAGTTTATTTTATATAGCCCTTCGTACATCAGCTAATATCTCGAAGTGCTGTACAGAGTCTCCATACATCTACTAATTCCAATATATCCATGACATTCATGATTTCCTTAAGTGCCTGAGGGTGATAGTTTGTAGTGTGATTTCCTTTCCGGTCCATAGAGGTATTTAAGACCGTATTAAAATCTCCCACCATAATAATAGTCTAGTGTTGCTTGTAGAGTTGATAAATTCAAAATTATTGTTAATTAAAACCATCGCCCCTTTTGAATTTCTTTGCCCATGGGAGAAATGTATTTTGCGCCCCCCCCCCAGTTCTTTTTCCACAAAACTTCATCTAAAACTGTTGAATGGGTTTCCTATAAACAATAGATATTATATTCCCTCTCTTTTAGCCAGGTAAATACTGATCGTCTTTTCTTATTATCTGCTAGGCCATTACAATTGTAACTGGCTATACTTATTTCACCACTTACCATAATGAGACACAACTTTCAATTCTTTTTATCAAAATATATGTTTGTAAACGTACCATTAAAAAGTAACATGATGATTGAGTGTCTATATAGCTGTACCATGATATTTGCATTTCTACTAAGTAAACCTCCAATTGGTCCCTACTATTCCACGCGCTAAAAGCCCTCATCCCGAGTTGGATTGTCATCCTAATGCCCGGCAGACCACCCTCGACCCCCTGTATCCCATAGCCCTGAACCGACTGGGATCCATCCTTTGAAAAGAGCACATACACACTTTATTTGTCCAAACTCAGAATCAAATATGCTTTCAAAATGACATGGTCGCTGTTGTAGAAAGTTTATTTTGATTGCCTACTTTTTTCACTTATCAAAGTCACATCAGGTAGCCTGATTTCAGATGTGTCCATGTAAACAGGTTTATTAGGGAAATTGTTTTTCTTTCCAAGCATGTCAACGTTTAAATCAAACTCCTATACTAATTGACTATTCACAATAATCATATTATTCTGCGCTTGTAACCGTACTCAAAATGCTGAAATGTCACTTCAGAAAATCTTTATTCATATTAAAAATCGGATTAATCGAATTCTCCAAGTGTTCTGTATTAAAGGGCACTTTATTTAATATAACAGAGATTTAAAATTGAATATTGGTGCACAATTATTACTGGAAAATATCTAAGGAACGCAAAAGGCATTCATTTCATGTAACGCCCAATCTGTTTATGGACTCATATTTGCAAAACCTAACTATTCAATGTCTTTGTTTCACAGGGGACATCCCTAATCGTTGCTCTCTTAGATGGAGGGGCTTATCATCTGGGGAGCCTCAACAACATCATGATGCTGACAAGAAAGAGAAGAGTCTCTCCAGATCAGAACACCTCAAGAAACACCAGCAGAGACTTATAAGGAAGAAACCTCACCACAGCTGCTCTGACTGTGGGAAAAGTTTTACTAAAGAGAAGGATTTGATAATTCACAAACAGATTCACACTGGAGAGAAACCGTACCACTGCTCGCAGTTTGGGAAGAGTTTCCCTGCATCTAAAACCTTAAAATCTCATCAGATAATTCATACAGGGGAGAGACCTTACACCTGCTTTGACTGTGGGAAATACTTAACTCAATCAGGAGACCTGACTACACACCAGCTCGTACACAAAGGAGAGAAATGTTATAGCTGTGATCAGTGTGGGAAGAGCTTCAGTCGATCAGGAGACCTGACTACACACCAACGCATACACACAGGAGAGAAGCCTTATAGCTGTGATCAGTGTGGGAAGAATTTCTATACGTCAGGACACCTGACTACCCACCAATGCATACACACAGGAGAGAAGCCTTATAGCTGTGATCAGTGTGGGAAGAGCTTCAATAATTCAGGAAACCTGACGAAACACCAACGCATACACACAGGAGAGAAGCCTTATAGCTGTAATCAGTGTGGGAAGAATTTCTATACGTCAGGACACCTGACTACCCACCAACGCATACACACAGGAGAGAAGCCTTATAGCTGTGATCAGTGTGGGAAGAGCTTCAATAATTCAGGATCCCTGATTACACACCAACGCATACACACAGGAGAGAAGCCTTATAGCTGTGATCAGTGTGGGAAGAGCTTCAATCAATCAGGACACCTGATTAGACACCAACGCATACACACAGGAGAGAAGCCTTATAGCTGTGATCAGTGTGGGAAGAGCTTCAATCATTCAGGACACCTGACTAGACACCAACGCATACACACAGGAGAGAAGCCTTATAGCTGTGATCAGTGTGGGAAGAGCTTCAATAATTCAGGATCCCTGATTACACACCAACGCATACACACAGGAGAGAAGCCTTATAGCTGTGATCAGTGTGGGAAGAGCTTCAATTATTCAGGATCCCTGATTATACACCAACGCATACACACTGGAGAGAAGCCTTATAGCTGTGATCAGTGTGGGAAGAGCTTCAATTATTCAGGATCCCTGACTACACACCAACGCATACACACAGGAGAGAAGCCTTATAGCTGTGATCAGTGTGGGAAGAGCTTCAATTATTCAGGAGTTCTGACTATACACCAACGCATACACACTGGAGAGAAGCCTTATAGCTGTGATCAGTGTGGGAAGAGCTTCAATTATTCAGGAGCCCTGACTACACACCAACACATACACACTGGAGAGAAGCCTTATAGCTGTGATCAGTGTGGGAAGAGCTTCAATCGTTCAGGATACCTGACATCACACCAGCGAATACACACAGGAGAGAAGCCTTACTCCTGTCTATGTGGAAAGAGCTTTGCTCATTCAGCATCACTGAAAAAACACCATAAATCACAAACATGTTTTCTTTCATATCCATCCTCTCTGCCACCGGTTCCAGATTCCTAAATAAAGTTTAAAAAGAAAACATATTGTAAAGAGTCATCCATCTCCCATTCTCAAGTGTCTTGGAGTAGGAGTGCTGTGTGTGTGTGTGTGTGGGGTGGGGGTGTTCAGAGCTGTATCTTATTTCAGTAACTCCTATTAACTCTATTACTACCTGTCAGGGCAAGGAGATTGAGGTTGTAACCTCATATAAATATCTTGGAATTCTAATTGATGACGGCCTCTCTTTTAAATTGCATATTCAACAACTTACAAAACAATTGAAGCTGAAATTGGGTTTTTATTTTAGGAATAAGGCCTGTTTTTCTTTTGAAGCCAGAAGGAGGCTAGTATCAGCTACATTTATGCCTTTACTAGACTATAGGGATATTTTATATATGAATGCTTCCGCTCAGTGTTTGAGATCAATTGACACTCTTTACCATGGCACTTAGAGATTTATTTTAAACTGCAAAACCCTTACGCACCACTGCACTTTGTATACCAGGGTTGGCTGGCCTTCTCTAGTCACTCGTAGGCTCAGTTACTGGTATACTTTTATTTACAAAGCCATTTTGGGTTTACTACCTTTTTATTTGGGCATTTTTATTGTTCAGAAATGTGGTGGGTACTCTCTTCATTCGCTAGACTTTATCCTGCTAACTGTTCCAAATGTCCGAACTGAATTTGGTAAAAGGTCTTTCATGTACTCTGCGCCATCGTCTTGGAACACCTTACAAAATCATTTTAAACTGGAAGAACTTGTCCCGATTGGTGTTTTTAAATCACTGATGAAGGATTTTGAGGCTGATTCCCTGACCTGTCAATGTTTTTAATTTGCTGTTTTTGATATTGTTATACTCTTGTGAATTCAATGGTTTTTACTAGATTACTTGTAGTTTTTCATGTTGTCTGTCTGTAATTTTTGTAATGACTTGGTGCTGCCTATCTTGACCAGGACGCTCTTGAAAAAGAGATTTTAAATCTCAATGAGCCCTTCCTGGTTAAATAAAGGTTAAATAAAATAAAAAATATCCATTAAATAATGTAGAATAATGTTTCAACAATAGTAGGTGTATATTCATGTGTGATGGAAATGTTGTCTGAAGGGAGAGTCTTGAATTGTACATCTTGTCTCATACAATCATTGGTTCCTGTAGGTGCTGGGTAGAGATGTGAGGGGGAGACAGTCATGACCCCCTCAGACCTTTTGGCAGAACGCCCAGAATATGTTCTATGAGTTAAGATAGGAGACAGTGCCAGTCACATGCAGGAACCAAATGTGAATAATGAAACATGTAAATCATGCAAATATAACTTGTCTGTGTAAGCAGTATATAAGAGAACTAACGGGACTGCCCCGAAACAGCTCCCAACCGACATGTACTATGGTGCATTAAGTTTGTTGGAACCTCTCCAGCTTGCTGACAATATATCATTATTCATTAAAGTTTGACTTTGCGTCCCTAATTTCCACGACACATGTATTCAATAAAAAATAAATCAAATCCATTATCATATGTGAAATGGTGGTCACACCAGATACTGACTACCGTTTTTTTAAGGTATCTGTGACCAACAGATGCATATCAGTATTCCCAGTCATGTGAAATATATAGATTAGGGTCAAATTATTATTATTTTTGTTTGTTTTTTAACCTTTATTTAACTAGGCAAGTCAGTTAAGAACAAGTTCTTATTTACAATGACGGCCTAGGAACACTGGGTTAACTGCCTTGTTCAGGGGCAGAACGACAGATTTTTACCTTATCAGCTCGGGAATTTGATCTAGCAACCTTTCGGTTACTCGCCCAATGATCGAACCACTAGGCTACCTGCCGCCCCCTAATTCATTTATTTCAATTGATTGATTTCTTTATATTACCTGTAACTCTGTAAAATCTGTAACTCTGTAAAATTGTTGCATGTTGATAACATCCAAGTTATCATGTAGTCTCAGAACCAAACTGTTATATCCAATAGAAATGAATGAGGTGCTTAAAATCCTGAGCTCGGTGCCAGAGTATGCAGGTCACGCTGAGTACCTTGAGACTAAAGAGAAGGACTGCAACCTGAGAATCACAAACCTGAGAGAGATTCAGCTGAGTACAAGTTCAGATTTAAAACACAGTATGCAGAATGGGGGTACAGCTTCCCTGGAACAACTCTGACTGTCACAGGTAATATATAATATCTAATTCTAATAATACATTAGAATCATTCAGAGCTGCAGGTGAAGGTGTCTTCCTCCACAGAGGAAAAGAAGAGAACACTGACCTGTAGCACCACCTGTCTTCTGACTGACAACCCCAACCCCACCTACATCTGGTACAAGAACGGACAACATCTCCATGACCCTACTTCCCAAACAATACTCCTGTAACACTCTGGTGGTCTGGTGTTACTCTACAGACAGTTACTCC
This sequence comes from Salvelinus alpinus, assembly GCF_045679555.1. Lineage (NCBI taxonomy): Eukaryota > Metazoa > Chordata > Actinopteri > Salmoniformes > Salmonidae > Salvelinus > Salvelinus alpinus. The sequence continues at coordinate 84,621,402 of NC_092087.1, read as the reverse complement.
TGTGCTGTAAAAGACCATGAGGATTTTCTCACTCCTACAGTGTGTGAGTCTGGACTCACCTATAATAATCATCTTAAGTATCAATCATTAAGGCCTGTGGACCAATAGTAGAACATGTGGGGAAAACAGACAAATCTGTGCACTCTTGGATAATAACACTAGTATAAATTATACAGTATAATAGAAAACGTAACAGAATGTGGAAAAAGTCTAGGGGCCTGAATACTTTCCGAATGCACTGTATGTGTCTATAACTTTTATTCATTTAGATGAACCAGGCCAATACATCTAAAACACTTGAAAATCGTCTCATTATCGTTTGGGGAATCGATCAGATACATTTTGTTTCAGGTGTTCATGGTCAGAGCTATTTGAATGTGACTTACACCAAGAGGAGTATCTGTGCCTTGAAGGGGTCAACAGTGGACATTACCTGCATGTATAGACATCCGCTGGCATTTCCCGCCGCTCAAGTCTGTCCTCTCTCCTCATCAGGGAAACTCTAATCCAGTGTATGACAAAATCTCAGGCATGGCCATAACCCCTACTGCAGCACAGAGAGCGATCACAGACGAGCAGGATGACGTTACCTACTCCAGCATCCAACACAGGAACCAGGAAGTGCCTCTGAACTCCACTCTCCCACTGTCTCACCCCCAGAAACAGGATGATGATTTTCAGTACGCTACTGTGAAATTCAACAGCCCCAGTGCTGCTCAATAGACATTGGGCGGGATTCAATCCAATCATGGGTTATAGGCTTTGCAGCTTTTAATGTAAAACATTTTTTTTATGCTTTTGGAAAATGCTATATAATTCCTCAACTAGAAGGACTTTGATTTTGTCTTGAACTATCCATTTAAATAAGAGTATAGGCCAAACTGTTCAGTCCATGTTCTACTGTTCTATTATGGTGCAGTGATGTCAGAGGGGAAAAAACTGTTTGTTTCTTACAGTAACTCATTTGTTGTTGTAATATCCCAAACTGACAGTTTCAGCATGAAAGATTCCAACTTTAAATAACACAATATAGTAAATAGTAAATGTACATTACACAGTGATTTAAACATCCCATCCATACACCACACTAAACCTACACATAGTCTGTGTCTGAAAAGGCATCCTATTCCCTACATACTGTCAGGTGACATTTCAGACACAGATATTCTCCTTAACTGTTAAGGGCCAAACAAATGATACCAGTGTAACAGGTTGACGGTTGTAGCTGCTATGCCACCTTGTTTAATGAGGTGAGTGTTAGAGGAATTTTATTCCTATGTGTTCGTTAACCAATTCAATTCAAATACTCTGTCCGTTTCTAAGGATTTGTAAGGTTCTTATTTGCATAAAATGGACAGAGACCAGCCACCAAATTAATCAATAGTGTTTATTCTCGAGAGCTCTGCTCAAAATACCATGTACATTAGTTTATATATCACACATAGCGTCATAGCGTCCTAAATGTCCCTCCTCTCTGACAAGGACAAAGCTGCTGTTAAATTCCATTCCAACACATACAGGTTGCTTATCTTATGCTACCACATGCCACACCATCTGCTGCAAGCCTAACGGTTTCTCCCTGCCCTGGGTGGGGAGACTTACTTCCTGTTATTGGTTTCACAGTGGCCACAAGTTGTCAAGGTGGTTGGAACAAAAAATCTCAAATAACGACTCATCAGACCAAATTATAGATTTCCACCGGTCTAATGTCCATTGCTTGTGTTTCTTGGGCCAAGCAAATCTCTTCCTCTTATTGGTGTCCTTTAGTAGTGTCACACCCTGATCTGTTTCACCTGTCTTTGTGATTGTCTCCACCCCCCTCCAGGTGTCGCCCATCTTCCCCATTATCCCCTGTGTATTTATACCTGTGTGCTCTGTTGGTCTGTTGCCAGTTCGTCTTGTTTGTTTGAGTCAATCAGCGTTTTGTGTCTCACCTCCTGCTTTTCTAGTCTCTCTTTTCTTGCCCTCCCAGTTTTGACCTTTGCCTGTCCTGACTCTGAGCCCGCCTGCCTGACCACTCTGCCTGTCCCTGACCCTGAGCCTGCCTGCCGACCTGTACCGCTGCCCCCCTCTGGATTACCGACCTCTGCCTTACCCAGACCCTGAGCCTGCCTGCCGTACAGTACCGTTGCACGACCTCTGGTTTTCAGACCCCTGCCTGTCTTGACCTGTCTATTGCCTGCCCCTGTTGTAACATTAAACTATTGTTTATTCGACGTGGTCTGCATCTGGGTCTTCCCTTCATACCTGATAGTACGAACTGGCCATGACTGACCCAGCAGACCCGGGCCAGCTGCACAATGCCATCTCCTCCCAAGGAGCCTCCATTGGTAGGCACGAGGAGTTGCTTCGTGGGCTGATGGAGGGTGACCAAACGTTGGCTGAGCGCCATGACCAGGCGTTGGACATGCTGCGGGAGCAATTTTGCAGGTTGGCTGGGGGGCAGCCTGCCACGGTGGTAACTCCACCGCCCCTCAGTAAACTCAGCGGGTAGCAGCGCCGCCCCACCGGCCACTCCTCCTTTCCAAGAGCCCCAGTTACCTCCCCCGGAACACTTTAATGGAGAGCCGAGCACCTGTCGAGCATTTTTAGCTCAGTGTGCCCTTATTTTTGAGCTTCAGCCCTCCTCCTTCCCCTCGGACCTTTCCAGAATAGCCTACCTCATCACGCTGATGTCTGGAAGGGCTCTCACATTGGCTATCGCCGTATGGGAACAGCAGCCGACCATATGCGTGAGCCTGGAGGTGTTCTTGGGAGAGGTGAGGAAGGTTTTTGATGCCCCACTCTCCGGGAGAGAACCTGCCCAGAAGCTAATCCAGCTCCAGCAAGACGTCCGCACAGTGGCCAACTATGCTGTGGATTTCCACACGTTGGCAGCGGAGAGTGCGGGGAACCCGGAAGCATTGTTCGACATGCTTCTGCACAGCGTCTCGGAGGAGGTTAAGGACGAGCTTGCGGTTCGGGAGTTGCCCACGGATCTTGACTCCCTCATCGTTTTGACCATCCGCATCGATAGGCGATTGCGGGAATGACGAATGGAGAGGGAATTCGACGGTCACTCGCACGTCCAGGGATTCCACCTTGCCTCTGAGCCATCCCGGAAGTCCCCGACGGTCCGGTGGCCAAGAGCACCCGAGGTTGGCCGACCTTCTTTGAGAGTCACTGAAGAGGGCCGAAGCATTGTTTCCCGAGCACATGCAACTAGGCAGAGCTGGGCTGTCGCCCACGGAACGGAAACACAGGATCAGAACAAGGAGCTGTCTGTATCGTGGGACTTTTGGTTATTTTATGTCCTCGTGCCCAGTACTGGACCCTGCTCACCAGGGAGTGAGTACTCTGGTGGGCCGTATGGGGAACTTTTCTGCTTCCCTTACTCACACCCCTTTTCATGTAATTCTACTGTGGGGAAACCAGTCCAAATCTCACTGGGTCCTCAATGACTGGGGCCGATGAGAGCTTTTTGGACATCACACTGGCTTTCGAGCTGAACATCCCCAATCAGCCCCTCTCCATTCTCATGGATGTTAGAGCACTGGACGGGCACTCTATAGGTGGGTCACCCATAACACCACTCCCATCAACCTACGTGTGTCTGGGAATCACAGCGAAACCATTCAGTTCCTGTGCATCAAGTCCCCCCATATTCCGATGGTGTCGGGATTCTCCTGGCTCCAGCGACACAACCCACACATCAACTGGTTTACGGGTGCCATCATGGGCTGGAGTCTGTTCTGCCACACCCATTGTCTGAAGTCAGCACAACCTGTCCCGGGACGTCTCTCTGTGTCCTCGGAGGTGGTTCCAGATCTCTCCGCCATTCCCGAGGAGTACCAGGGTCTCCGGGAAGTGTTCAGCAAGTCCTGGGCCACTTCCCTTCCGCAGCACCGCCCATATGACTGCGGGATTGACCTTCTCCATAGCACCACGATGCCCCAGGGGCGTCTGTACCCACTGTCGGGACCTGAAACCAAGGCTATGGAGGACTACATTGGGGACTCCCTAGCTACTGGATTTATCCGTCCCGCCTCCTCTCCTGCTGGCGCAGGGTTCTTCTTCGTGGAGAAGAAGGACTAGACCCTGCGCCCGTGCATTAACTACCAGGGACTCAATGACATCAAGGTAAAGAACCGTTATCCACTACCACTCATTTCCTCAGCCTTCGAGCCGCTCCAGGGGGCCACTGTGTTCTCCAAGCTGGATCTACATAACGCCTACCACCTGGTGCGGATACGAAAGGGGGACGAGTGGAAGACCGCCTTCAACACGGCCAGCAGCCACTACGAATATCTGGTCATGACCTTTGGCCTCACCGACGCCCCTGCCGTGTTCCAGGCTCTGGTGAATGATGTTCTCCACGACATGCTGAACCGGTTCGTCTTTGTCTACATTGATGACATCCTCGTCTTCTCCCGCTCCCCCCAAGAACACGTGCTCCGTGCTCCACTTCACAATTTCCATTCTGGGCTACATCATCTCTGCTGGGAGCGTCAAGATGGATCCCGAGAAGGTGAACGTGGTGGTGGATTGGCCCCAGCCTACGTCCAGGGTGCATCTGCATTGCTTCCTGGGGTTCGCCAACTTCTATCGCTGGCTTTATCTGAGGTTACAGCACCCTGGCCTCCCCCTGTCTGCCCTCACCTCTACCAAGGTTCTGTTCACGTGGTCCACGGCCACTGACCGGGCGTTCTGGGACCTTAAACACCGCTTCCCCACGGCTCCGATCCTGGTTCATCCGGACCCTTCCCATCAGTTCGTGGTGGAGGCCGATGCTTCGGATGTCAGAGTGGGGGCGGATCTGTCCCAACATTCTGCCCTGGACCTTTAGCTGCATCCCTGCGCCTTCTTCTCCCACCGCCTCACCACCACGGAGAGGAAGATGGCATTGGAGGAATGGAGGCACTGGCTCGAAGGGGCGGAACATCCGTTTATTGTGTGGACCGACCACAAAAACCTGGAGTATCTCCGCACCGCCAAGCGCCTCAACTCCAGGCAGGCGAGATGGGCCCTGCTGTTTACCCGGCTCAACTTCTCCCTCTCCTACCAGCGGCGGTCCAAGAATGTCAAGCCAGATGCCTTGTCTCGCCACTATAACCCTAAGGCAACCACCCTGGAGCCTGAGACCATCCTTTCCACCTCGTGCCTGGTGACAGCACTCATCTGGGATATCGGGAAACAGGTCCGGGAGTCGCAGCGGTCCCAGCCGGACCCTGGGGGGGGCCAGATAACCGGATGTTCATGCCTGACACTGTCTGCTCAGCGGGCCTGGAATGGGCCCATTCCTCCAGGCTTGCCTGCCACCTGGGCTCCTGGTGGACCCTGGCATTTGTGTGACGACGCTTTTGGTGGCCCACCATGGTCCCTGATGTCTCTGCATTCGTCACGCTTGCGCCATGTGTGTTCAGAACAAGACTCCTCGGCAAGCTCCGGCGGGCCTTCTGCAACCTGCCTGTCCCTCACCGTCCCTGGTCCCACATATCCCTGGATTTCATCACGGGTCTCCCCCCTCTGAGGCTAACACTGCCATACTGACGGTGGTTGACCGTTTTTCCAAGGCCGCCCACTTCATTCCTCTCCCCAAACTACCCTCGGGCCAAGGAGATGGCCCAGCTCATGGTGCAGCACATGATCCGGATCCATGGACTGCCTGTGGACATGGTCTCCGACCGTGGCCCTCAGTTCTCGTCCCAATTCTGGAAGGCGTTCTGCACCCTCATTGGGTCGTCGGCCAGCCTATCCTCTTGGGTTCCACCCCCAGTCCAATGGCCAGTCGGAGCGAGCCAACCAGGACCTTGAGACAACGCTACTCTGCCTGGTCTCCGGCAACCCCACCACCTGGAGCCAGCAGCTTGTGTGGGTGGAATACGCACGCAACGCCCTTCCCTGCTTTGTCACAGGCCTATCGCCCTTTGAATGTTCCCTGGGGTATCAGCCCCCACTCTTCCCCAAGCAGGAGGAAGAGGTCGGCGTACCTCCTGCCCAGATGTTTGTCCGCCGCTGTCGTTATACACGTAGGAGAGCCCAGTCGGCCCTCCTTAACCTTTCTGGCGCAGGCGTTCCGCTAGCGACCCACCTCGACAACATCTGGTGAAATTGCAGAGCTCAAAATTCTAAATACAGAAATAGTCATAATAAACATTCATAAAAATACAAGTGTTATACATCGGCTTAAAGATTAACTTCTTGTTAATCCAGCCGCTTTGTCAGATTTCGCTTTACGGCGAAAGCATACCATGCCATTATCTGAGGACAGCGCTCCTTTTACAAAAGCATACAAACATTTTCCAACCAAGTAAAGGAGTCACGAAAGTCAGAAATAGCGATAAAATGAATCACTTACCTTTGAAGATCTTCATCTGGTTGCAGACACAAGAGTCCCAGCTACACAATAAATGTTTGTTTTGTTCGATAATGTCCCTCTTTATATCCCAAAAACTCAGTTTTGTTGGCACGTTTTGTTCAGTAATCCACTGGCTCAAAGGCGGTCAAAACATGCAGACGAATACATCCTAATAGTACCGGTAAAGTTCATCGAAACCTGTCAAACGAGGTTTATAATTAATCCTCAGGTTGTCAATTGTCTAAATAATCAATAATATTTCAACTGGACAATAGCGTATTCAATAGAAAGGAAAAAAAGCGAAGGGCACCGTGCAAACCAGCACTGCATGATTCTACAGTCCACTGACAGAAAGGTCTCATTCTTCAGAAAACAAGCCTGAAATAATGTCTAAAGACTGTTGACATCTAGTGGAAGCCATAGGAACTGCAATCTGGGTCCTAACCCATTAGATATTCTATATGCATTCAATTGAAAATACCTACATCAAAGAAATCCCACTTCCTGGATGGATTTTCCTCGGGTTTTCGCTTGCCATATCAGTTCTGTTATACTCACAGACATTATTTTAACTGTTTTGGAAACTTTAGAGTATTGTCTATCCAAATCCACCAATTATATGGATATTCTAGCTTCTGGGCCTGAGTAACATTGGGCACGCTTCTCATCCAGATGTCGAAATACTGCCCCCAAGACATAGGAAGTTAAGACCACCTCCAGGTATCGACGACAAGCGGATCGCCATCGGACACCGGCTCCTCGGTATCATCTCGGGCAGAAAATATGGCTATCCACCCGGGATCTCCCCCTCTGGGTGGAATCCCGCAAACCTCTCCCACCGGTTTATTGGCCAGTTTCCCATCTCTAAAATGATTAGTCCCTCTGCTGTTCGTCTTCTGTTGCCCCGTACCCTTCGTATACACCCCACCTTTCATGTGTCCCAAGTTAAACCTATGTCTCACAGCCCTTTGTCTCCTCTTTCCAGAACCTCTGGTTTTCTGACCCCTGCCTGTCTTGACCTGTCTATTGCCTGCCCCTGTGGAACATTAAACTATTGTTTATTCGACGGGGTCTACATCTGGGTCTTCCCTTCATACCTGATAAGTAGTGGTTTCTTTGCAGCAATTTGACCAGGAAGGCCTGATTCACGCAATCTCCTCTGAACAGTTGATGTGAGATGTGTCTGTTGCTTGAACTCATTTATTTGGGCTGCAATCTGAGGCTGGTAACTCTAATAAACTTATCCTCTGCAGCAGAGGTAGCTCTGGGTCTTCCTTTCCTGTGACGGTCCTCATGAGAGCCAGTTTCATCATAGTGCTTGATTGCTTTTGTGACTGCACTTAAAGAAACTTTCAAAGTTCTTGAAATGTTCTGTATTGACATGTCTTAAAGTAATGATGGACTGTCGTTTGTCTTTGCTTATTTGAGCTGTTCTTGACAAAAAATGGACTTGGTCTTTTACCAAATACCACCACTACCTTGTCACAACACAACTGATTGGCTCAAAAATTTCACAAATTAACTTTTAAGAAGCCACACCTGTTAATTGAAATGCATTCCAGGTGACTACATCATGAAGCTGGTTGAGAGAATGCCAAGTGTGCAAAGATGTCAAGGCAAAGGGTGGCTACTTTGAAGAATCTCAAATATAAAATATGTTCTGATTTGTTTAACACTTTTTTTGGTTTCTACATGATTCCATGTATTATTTCATAGGTTTGATGTCTTCACTGTTACTCTACAATGTAGAAAATAGTCAAAACAAAGAAACCCTTGAATGAGTAGGTGTCAACTTTTGACTGGTACTGTATATTTACACTACCATTCAAAAGTTTGGGGTCACTTAGAAATGTCCTTGTGTTTGAAAGAAAAACACAGTTTTTGACCATTTAAAATAACATCAAATTCATCGGATATACAGTGTAGACATTGTTAATGTTGTAAATGACTATTGTAGCTGGAAACAGCTGATTTTTTATGGAATATCTACATAGGCGTACAGAGGCCCGTTATCAGCAACCATCACACCTGTGTTCCAATGGCACGCTGTGTTAGCTAATCCAAGTTAAGAATTTTAAAAGGATAATTGAGCATTAGAAAACCCTTTTGCAATTATGTTAGCACAGCTGAAAACTGTTGTCCTGATTAAAGAACCAATAAAACTGGCCTTCTTTAGAATAGTTGAGTATCTGAAGCATCAGCTTTTGTGGGTTCGATTACAGGCTCAAAATGGCCAGAAACAAAGACTTTCTTCTGAAACTCGTCAGCCTATTCTTGTTCTGATACAACTTTGTTGTATACAACATTTGTCTAGTTTGAGAAACAGACGCCTCATAAATCCTCAACTGGCAGCTTCATTAAATAGCACCCGCAAAACACCAGTCTCAACGTCAACAATGAAGAGGCAATTTCGGGATGCTGGCCTTCTAGGCAGAGTTGCAAAGAAAAAGCTATATCTCAGACTGGCAAATAAAAATAAAAGATTAAGATGGGCTAAAGAACACAGACACTGGACAGATGAACTGCCTAGAAGGCCAGCATCCCGGAGTCGCCTCTTCCCTGTTGACGTTGAGACTGGTGTTTTGTGGGTACTATTTAATGAAGCTGCCAGTTGAGGACTTGTGAGGCGTCTGTTTCTCAAACTAGACAAATGTTGTATACAACAAAGTTAAAAGTCACACACAATGTAAGCTACAAACGTATCACAACTGTAGCAGGCCAATTCTTCTCCTGAAGGTGTGCTGGGTGTGCGGACTTCTGTTCTAGCCCAGCACTAACATACACTACATGACCAAAAGTATGTGGACACCTGCTCATCAAACATCTCATTCCAAAATCATGGGCATTAATATGGAGCTGGTAACCCCTTTGCTGCTATTACAGCCTATACTTTTTCTGGGAAGGCTTTCCACTAGATGTTGAAACATTGCTGCAGGGACTTGCTTCTATTTAGCCACGAGCAATAGTGACTTTGGGCACTGATGTTGGGTGATTAGGCCTGGCTCGCAGTCGGCGTTCTATGGGGCCTAGCAGGAACCATTAGAAACAGCCACATAGCATTATTCATCCTCCACCGAACTTTACAGTTGGCACTGTGCATTTGGGCGGGTAGCGTTCAATTAATCTGATTGGTCAAGACATACAAAGAGCCTGCAGCAGCATTCTGTGTGTGAGTTGAAACAATCATGAGGACAATTCGGTCTAAAAAACAGCAGTTTGTCCCCTTTGCGTCTAACTATTTTATTAAACAAAATCTAATGTGCTGGGGCAAATGCTGCGTTGTTTTTTGTTTTTTTTGTCAGCCGTGATGTAACTTATGCAATGGAAACTGTCTAATAATAGTTGTCTTCTTGCGTGAAAAGGAAGGAAATTACAGCAACTTGTGCACTACATCATGTGTCATCTTGACTACATCACGTGTCAACCACTCACTTACTTCTCATTTTCATACTGCCAGTGAGTTGTCTTACAAAACCTCTCCACTTTTCTCTGTAAGTACACTTGAAGATATCTTATGAAATAGTGTTTGGTAGTATGTTTTTAGTGATTAACCATATTCTTCTGGCTAATGATAATACTAGGGACCCATGTCTCAATGTTATAGGATTGTAAGAATAAAACAGATTTTGAGCAATAAAATGATTATTATGTGTATACAGTGCTATAGACAGGTCTGTTCAATAAGTAATTGTTTACCTCTCAATTGATTTATAAGGAGAAGTTATTCACCAGCTATAGAGTGAGATCTTGTTTATGTTTCTAAGACTGCAGGGTGGGTGATGCAACAATGGCCTTGAGAACAGCAGGAAGTGTGTTGGTGGTCTTTCTCTTGTCTGTGGCAGGTACTGTATGGTCACGTTCTTAGATCTGTAATAGTCTTCTTATGATAGGTATCCTTGTTGCTATTAAATCTACAGACAATTACAAAATGCCATGAGACAGTTCAGGACAACATGAATATGAATATTCTGGTGTGTTCAGGAGTCTTTTAGGCAATCCCATTTCCCTTCAGAAGCTGGGTCATCCACGAATTAGGTGCCTTCTGAGAAGTGTATCTTGGTCAAAAGATTATTCAGATTTCACCTAATTTTAACATTCTCTCATAAAGAGCACGTGTTCAACTGAATGTTTTCCCATCTCAAGAGGTTCAATAAAGAATTACTATAGTAAGTGCCTATTAAGTTCCAAATAAAGTTGCAGGGTTGACCGTAACAGGGTTGACTGTAACGGGGCTGACCGTAACAGGGTTGACCGTAACGGGGTTGACCGTAACGGGGTTGACCGTAACGGGGTTGACCGTAACGGGGCTGACCGTAACGGGGTTGACCGTAACGGGGTTGACCGTAACGGGGTTGACCGTGTCGTGGCTGACCGTAACGGGGTTGACCGTAACAGGGTTGACCGTAACAGGGCTGACCGTAACGGGGTTGACCGCAACGGGGCTGACCGTAACAGGGCTGACCGTAACGGGGTTGACCGTACCGGGGTTGACCGTACCGGGGTTGACCGTAACGGGGCTGACCGTAACGGGGTTGACCGTAACGGGGCTGACCGTAACGGGGCTGACCGTAACGGGGTTGACCGTAACGGGGCTGACCGTAACATGGTTGACCGTAACAGGGTTGACCGTAACGGGGCTGACCGTAACAGTGTTGACCGTAACAGGGTTGACCGTAACGGGGCTGACCGTAACGGGGCTGACCGTAACAGGGTTGACCGTAACAGGGTTGACCGTAACAGGGTTGACAATTTAATCACATGAGGGGAATGGAAGGTTGTTGTGTGCAACAGGGAGTTGCATTCGAAAGCAAGCTTCACACAAATGTTTTAATTGTTCAAACATATCTAGCCTGTCTATCTATGGGTAACAGGGTTGACGTGTTATTCTCGTCCCGCTCAGTTCTCCACCACAAAACACCAGAAAATTTCTAAAAAGAGTAGAACCAGCTCACCTGCTTTTTATACTATGATTTAACTATTAGATGTTCGACTAAGCTACATGTAATTGTTTTAAGAACGTCATACAAAGGATCATTTTACTACTTGATTTTGAATTCTAAGACCCCTTTAAAGCATCCCCCCAAAATGAAATAAATCCCTTACAGCTGTTAGCCCATACAATCGCACTGAATAACACATTCATTCGATCGTTTCAAAAACAAATCTGAAGGACGTTTGTTCTGAAGTATCTGACCTACAGTTCCAGTCAAAAAGGTTAGACACACCTACTCATTCAAGGGTTTTTCTTTATTTGTACTATTTTCTACATGGTATAATAATAGTGAAGACATCAAAACTATGAAAAAACACATATGGAATCATGTAGTAACCAAAAAGGTGTTAAACAAATTCAAATATTGTTTATATTTGAGATTCTTCAAAGTAGCCACCCTTTGCCTTGATGACAGCATTGCACACTCTCATAGTTTTGATGTCTTCACTATTATTCTACAATGTAGAAAATAGTAAAAAATTCAGAAAAATCCTTGAATGAGTAGGTGTGTCCAAACCTTTGACTGGTACTGTATATCTGAGAGATCAGGATTATATATATATATATTTTTTACATGTATTTAACTACTTATTTTTGGCACTAAACAGTGTCCATATATACTTCCATTCCTGTTTAACGGGTACGGGGGACCTTCAGACGAGTCTTGTGAGGCCTGTGGACTTCCTAGACCGTTCGGACGCTTCAGACGATTTTGTGAGAAGACACCTCTCTAGCTCGGTCACCTTTCACAGCAGATGCGGAAGTGCGAAATAGGCAGATACGGTGGATTGAGACTCATCCAATGCAAAAAAAACATATCTCTATCTAAAGAGATCTCCCGGGTGGCGCAGTGGTCTAGAGCTAGCTGCGCCACCAGAGTCTCTGGGTTCACGCCCAGGCTCTGTCGCAGCCGGCCGCAACCGGGAGGTCCGTGGGGCGACGCACAATTGGCATAGCGTCGTCCGGGTTAGGGAGGGTTTGGCCGGTAGGGATATCCTTGTCTCAGTATGTAAAATGTAATAAAATGTATGCACTCTACTGTAAGTCGCTCTGGATAAGAGCGTCTGCTAAAATGACTAAAATGTATAAAAAAAATGTAAAATAGATGGATTTTTATGGGGATTTTTGTATTGTGCTAATTAGATGTCCGCGGGGTGTGGACATTGACCTTAGAGGGCAATCAGATTTATTGAATTCTTCATGTTGTCTATATTAAAGGGCACTTCATTTACCATAACAGGCTTTTAAAATTCAATATTGCTACACAAAGGGAAGTGTAACGGATGTGAAATGGCTAGCTAGTTAGCGGGTACGCGCTAGTAGCGTTTCAATCAGTTACGTCACTTGCTCTGAAACCTAGAAGTAGTGTTGCTCCTTGCTCTGCAAGGGCCGTGGCCTTTGTGGAGCGATTGGTAACGATGCTTCGTGGGCGACCGTTGTTGATGTGTGCAGAGGGTCCCTGGTTCGCGCCCGTGTCGGGGCGAGGGGACGACGTAAAGTTATACTGTTACCTTGATGCTGTTGACCCGGATCACTGGTTGCTGCGGAAAAGGAGGAGGTTGAAAGGGGGGTGAGTGTAACGGATGTGAAATGGCTAGCTAGTTAGCGGGTACGCGCTAGTAGCGTTTCAATCAGTTACGTCACTTGCTCTGAAACCTAGAAGTAGTGTTGCTCCTTGCTCTGCAAGGGCTGCGGCCTTTGTGGAGCGATGGGTAACGATGCTTCGTGGGCGACCGTTGTTGATGTGTGCAGAGGGTCCCTGGTTCGCGCCCGGGTCGGGGCGAGGGGACGCCATAAAGCTATACTGTTACAGAAGCAAAAGGCACTCTTCATGGAATGACCCAGCTGTCTCGCACACATCACTAAGTTATGCTTATCTACAGTTTTCATTTACACTCAACTCAGCAAATACAGCAACAAGGTGTGAACAACAAAGCCAGGTGATGGTGCCTCCCACCAACGCAGTGAAGGGACAGGAGGTGACACTGACCTGTAGCAACACCTGTACTCTGAGTGACAACCCCAACCCCACCTACATCTGGTACAGGAATGGACAACGTCTAGATGAGCACATTTCCCAACAATACTCAATCCACAATTACAATTCAGGCATTTACTCCTGTGCTGTAAAAGGCTATGAGGATCTCCTCTCTCCTGCAGTGTGTGAGTATGGATTAAACTACAGTTTTAATCCATATCAGATTATTACTAAAGTTGTATTGTTCAGTCCTAAATCAGCTGATAAGAAGATATACTGAACAACAATATAAACGCAACATGTAAAGTGTTGGTCTCATGTTTCATGAGTTAAAATAAATAATCCTAGACATTTTTCATATGCACAAAAAGCTTATTTCTCTTAAATTTTGAGCACAAATGTCTTTACATCCCTCTTAATGAGCATTTATCCTTTGCCAAGATAATTCATCCACCTGACAGGTATGACATCAAGAAGCTGATTAAACAGCATGATCATTACACAGGTACACCTTGTTCTAGGGACAATAAAAGGCCGCTCTAAAATGAGCTTTTTCACACAAAACAATGCCACAGGTGTCTCAAGTTGTGAAGGAATTGTGCAATTTGCATGCTGACTGCAGGAATGTCCACCAGAGCTGTTGCCAGAGACTTGAATGGTAATTTCTCTACCATAAGCCACATCCAACAGCGTTTTAAAGAATTTGGTTGTACGTTCAACTGGCCTCACAACCGCACACCACGTGTCACCAACCCAGCCCAGGACCTCCACATCCGGCTTCTTCACCTGTGGGATTGTCTGAGACCAGCCACCCGGACGGCTGATGAAACTGTGGGTTTGCTCAACCAAATAATTTCTGCACAAACTGTCAGAAACCATCTCAGGTATGCTCATCTGCATGCTTATCGTCCTCACCAGGGTCTTGACCTGACTGTGTTGTAACAGACTTCAGTGGGCAAATGCTCTCCTTTGATGGCCACTGGCATGCTGGAGAAGTGTGCTCTTCACGGACGAATCCCAATTTCAACTGTACCGGGCAGATGGCAGACAGCGTGTATTGCGTTATGTGGGACAGCGGTTTGCTGATATCATCGTTGTGAACAGAGTGCCCCATAGAGGCAGTTGGGTTATAGTATGGGCAGACATAAGGTACGGACAACGAACACAATTGCATTTCATTGATGGCAATTTTAATGCACAGAGATACCGTGACGAGATCCTGAGGCCCATTGTCCTGCCATTCATCCGCCGCCCCACCTCATGTTTCAGCATGATAATGCACAGCCCGATGTCGCAAAGAGCTGTACACAACTCCTGGAATCTGAAAAATTCACATTTCTTCCATGGTCTGCATACTCACCAGACATGCCACCCATTAAGCATGTTTGGGATGCTCTGTATCGACGTGTACGACAGCGTGTTCCAGTTCCCGCCAATATCCAGCAACTTCGCACAGCTACTCCACAGGTCGCAATCAGCAGCCTTATCAACACTATGTGAAGGAGATGTGTCGCACTGCATGAGGCAAATGGTGGTCACACCAGGTACTGGGTACCTTTTTATAAGGTATCTGTGACCAACAGATGCACATCTGTATTCCCAGTCATGTGAAATCCATAGATTAGGGCATAATTCATTTTCTTCAATTGACAGATTTATTTATATGACCTGTAACTCATTAAAATCTTAGAAATTGTTGATTCTTGTGATTCTATTGTTGTTCAGCGTAATAATAATAATTGAAATGAAATGAATAAATAATGGGCCTACTACTGTTTCAGGTGTTCTGGGTCAGAACTGTTGCATTGTGACTTACACCCATCAGAGTATCTGTGCTGTGAAGGGCTCAACAGTGGAACTGCCCTGCACATATCAACATCCAAGTTATCATGTAGTCTCAGAAACAAACTGGTATATACAAGAGAAATGTAATGAGGTGCCTAAAATCCTGAGCTCGGTGCCAGAGTATGCAGATCGTGCTGAGTACCTTGGGACTAAAGAGAAGGACTGCACCCTGAGAATCACAGACCTGAGAGAGAGAGATTCAGCTGAGTACAAGTTCAGATTTAAAACACAGTATGCAGAATGGGGGTACAGCTTCCCTGGAACAACTCTGACTGTCACAGGTAATATATAATATATCCTACAACTACTTATACAAATATATTAATTGTAATCCAGTGCAATATCATATTGAAAGTTCTAATAATTATCATTCAGAGCTGCAGGTGAAGGTGTCTTCCTCCACAGAGGAAAAGAAGAGAACACTGACCTGTAGCACCACCTGTCTTCTGACTGACAACCCCAACCCCACCTACATCTGGTACAAGAACGGACAACATCTCCATGACCCTACTTCCCAACAATACTCCTGTAATACTCTAGTGGTCTGGTGTTACTCTACAGACAGTTACTCCTGTGCTGTAAAAGACCATGAGGATTTTCTCGCTCCTACAGTGTGTGAGTCTGGACTCACCTATAATAATCATCTTAAGTATCAATCATTAAGGCCTGTGGACCAATAGTAGAACATGTGGGGAAAAACAGACAAATCTGTAACACTAGTAGAAATTATACAATTTAATATAAAAGGTAGAAAATAACTGATGGTATGTTATCATGTTATACTGTTTTAGAGCAATTCTTTTTAGAATAAGGCTGTAACATAACAAAATGTGGAATAAGTCAAGGGTTCTGAATACTTTCCGAATGCAATGTATGTGTACGTATTTGTTATTAATTTTAAATGAACCAGTCCAATACATCTAAAACACTTGAAAATCGTCTCATTATCGTTTGAGGAATTGATCAGATACATTTTGTTTCAGGTGTTCATGGTCAGAGCTGTTTGAATGTGACTTACACCAAGAGGAGTATATGTGCCTTGAAGGGGTCAACAGTGGACATTACCTGCACGTATAGACATCCCAGCTGGCACAACGTCATTGAAGTATCCTGGTTCAACAAATGGGAGTCTGGAGTTACTACAGATCTAAGGCAGGACCCAGAGTATGCAGGTCGTGTGAAGTACCTTCCAACTACAGACAAGGACTCCACCCTGAGAATCATAGACCTGAGAGAGAGTGACTCTGCTGAATACAAGTTTAGATTTACAACAACTGAGGTTAAATGGGGATACAGCTTCCCTGGCATAACTCTGAATGTCACAGGTAATACTGTCCTTACAGTATTATATCATCTAGTCTAAGTCATTATATTATTGGTGGAAATGATGATGATTGTGCTATTTTGTCTTAATTTACCCCTTTTCAGACTTGCAGGTGAAGGAGACTCCTGGCACAGAGGAAGGGAAGGTGACACTGACCTGTAGCACCACCTGTACTCTGACTGACAACCCCACCTACATCTGGTACAAGAATGGACAACTTCTCACCAACCCAAACACCCAAGATAACTACCTCTACCTAGACCCAGTCAGCAGTGAGGACGCAGTCAGCTACTCCTGTAGTGTTAAAGACCTCCGTTCTCCTGTTACGTTCGTTGGGGAACCAACGTCTTTGAAGAATGCAGTTGTAGGAATCATAGTGGTTATTCTGATTCTCATAATCTGTCTCTTTGGGTTCATGTGGTTCAGGTGAGTGAGTTGAATTTATCATTTTTCACATTCTGTGGCATAATCGATCAAAATATGTATATTGCTTGATTAATTGTTCATTTATTAACTTATACATTTTTTCACAAATCAGGAAGAAGTTCTCCAAATCCACCTCTGACACAAGAGACAGAAGAGATACAGCAGAGAATGGACAGGTGAGTTTGTTGGAGTCAGTTGACTGAGAACTGCAATCATCTGTGTATAGATGACTCAATGACTGGTAATATTTTTCACCCGTCATGTTGTCTGTCCTCTCTACCCATCAGAGAGACACTAATCCAGTGTATGACAACATCTCAGGCATGGCCATGGCCCCTATTGCAGCACAGAGAGCGATCATAGATGAGCAGGATGACGTTACCTACGCCATCATCCAACACAGAAACCAGGAAGTGCCTCTGGACTCCACCGTCCCACTGTCTCACCCCCAGAAACAGGACCAGGATGGCCAGTACGCTACTGTGAAATTCAACAGCCACAGTGCTGCTCAATAGACATTGGGCGGGATTCAATCCAATTATGGGTTATAGGCATTTTGGCTTTTAATGAAATTCATCTGTTTTGAAAAAATGCTTTATAGTTCCTCAATTAGAATGACTTTGATTTTGTCTTGAACTATCCATTTAAATAAAAGTATAGGCCAAACTGTTCAGTCCATGTTCTACTGTTCTATTATGGTCAGAGGGGATAAAATGTAACGTCTGGAGAGTGATGGGTGTGGAGTCAGACGCAGAGAGCAGAAGGTTGACGGGAAAAACACTTTAATGTCCTTTCGAAATGTAACCAGTTACAAACATGGGTGAAGCCCAAAACACAGGCGCAACAAACCCAAAACCATAGTTACTCAAATACCGGACAGCGAAAACCCAAAAGAACAAAAACACCACATACGTCAAAATAACAACAAGCCCGCACAAACACCAGCGGGCTAAACGAACTTATAAAACACCCATCCCAAAACCACAACAAGGAACAGGTGAAAACAATTAGACAAAAACAAACGAAAAGGAAAAAGGGATCGGTGGCAGCTAGTAGACCGGCGACGACGACCGCCGAGCGCCACCCGAACAGGAAGGGGAGCCACCTTCGGTGGTATTCGTGACCTTCGGTGGTATTCGCGCCGACACCGGCCTCGGGGACGACCCGGGGGGCGAGGACTTTAAATGGCCCTACACACTGCGGACCCAGCTTCCGGCAGGGCAGGCGGAGGGGCAGGTTTCGTGTCGAGAGCCAGACCCTGTCCCCCGGTGCAAACACGGGGGCCTCACTGCGGTGACGGTCAGCGCTCCTCTTCTGCCGTCCACTCGCCTGACGCAATGACTCCTGGACGGCTTTCCAGGTCTCCTTAGAGCGCTGCACCCACTCCTCCACCGCAGGAGCCTCAGTCTGGCTCTGATGCCATGGTGCCAGAACCGACTTATACCCCAACACACACTCAAACGGTGACATGTTGGTAGAGGAGTGGCTTAGTGAGTTCTGGGCCATTTCAGCCCAAGGGATGTATCTCGCCCACTCCCTTGGCCGGTCCTGGCAATACGACCGCAGAAACCTACCCACCTCCTGGTTCACTCTTTCCACCTGCCCATTACTCTCCGGGTGATAACCCGAGGTCAGGCTGACCGAGACCCCCAGACGCTCCATAAACGCCTTCCATACTCGTGACATAAACTGGGGACCCCGATCAGAAATGATATCCTCAGGCAAACCGTAGTGCTGGAACACATGGGTGAACAGTGCCTCCGCAGTCTGCAGGGGCGTAGGGAGACCGGGCAAAGGGATAAGACGGCAGGACTTCAAGAACCGATCCACAACTACCAGGATCGTCGTATTCCCCTGAGACAGGGGATGATCCGTAAGAAAATCCACCGATAGATGGGACCACGGCCGTTGTGGAACGGGGAGGGGTTGTAAATTCCCCCGTGGCAAGTGCCTAGGAGCCTTACTCTGGGCGCACACCGAACAGGAGGAGACATAGAAGCGCACGTCTCTCAACAAGGTAGGCCACCAGTACTTCCCTCTAAGACCTCGCAACGTCCTCGAAATACCCGGGTGACCTGACGAGGGTAGACTATGAGCCCACCAAATCAATTGATCACGAACAGCGAGCGGCACATACCTACAACCTTCCAGGCACTGTGGAGGCGCAGGTTCCTCCCTTAGTGCCCGCTCGATGTCCGCGTCCACCTCCCATACTACCGGTGCTACCAGCTTGGCAGCCGGAATGACGGGAGTAGGATCGATGGACCGGTCATCAGTGTCATATAGGCGGGACAGCGCGTCAGCCTTAGTATTGAGGGAACCTGGTCGATACGAGATCGTAAAACGAAATCGGGTGAAATACATGGCCCACCTTGCCTGACGAGGATTCAGTCTCCTAGCTGATCGGATATACTCCAGGTTACGGTGGTCAGTTCAGATGAGGAAAGGGTGCTTAGCCCCCTCAAGCCAGTGTCTCCACACCTTCAGGGCCTTAACCATGGCCAACAGCTCCCGATCCCCCACATCATAATTCCGCTCCGCTGGCCCGAGCTTCTTTGAAAAAAAAGCACAGGGGCGGAGCTTCGGTGGCGTACCCGAGTGCTGTGAGAGCACAGCTCCAACCCCAGCCTCGGATGCATCCACCTCTACTATGAATGCCAAAGAAGGGTCCGGATGCGCCAACACTGGCGCGTCGGTGAACAGTGCCTTCAAACGACGGAAAGCTTCGTCCGCCTCTGCTGACCACTGCAAACGCACCGGCCCCCCCTTCAGCAGTGCGGTAATAGGAGCCGCTACTAGTAATTGGCAAACCCTAAAAACCGCTGCACCTCCTTTACCGTGGTCGGAGTCGGCCAATTACGCACGGCTTTGACGCGGTCACCCTCCATTACAACCCCCGAGCTGGAAATGCGATAACCCAGGAAGGAAACGTCTCGTTTGGAAAACTCACATTTCTCCGCCTTCACGTACAGGTCATGCTCCAGCAATCGCCCAAGAACCTTGCGTACCAGAGACACATGCGCGGCGCGTGTAGCGGAGTACATCAAGATGTCGTCAATATACACCACTACACTCTGTCCGTGCAGGTCTCTGAGAATCTCATCAGCAAAGGATTGAAAGATAGCTGGAGCATTCTTTAACCCGTACGGCACGACGAGGTACTGATAATGGCCAGATGTGGTACTAAACGCGGTTTTCCACTCATATCCCTCCCGAATACGCACCAGATTATACGCGCTCCTGAGGTCCAGTTTCGTGAAGAATCGCGCCCCGTGAAATGATTCCACGGCCGTAGCGATTAGAGGTAGTGGGTAACTGAAACCCACAGTGATGGAATTTAGACCTCGATAATCAATACATGGACGCAAACCACCATCCTTTTTCTTCACGAAAAAGAAACTCGAGGAGACGGGTGACATGGAGGGCCGAATGTACCCCTGTCCCAGGGCTTCTGTGACATATGTCTCCATAGCCAACGTCTCCTCCTGGGACAAAGGATACACGTGACTCCTGGGTAGTGCAGCGTTTACCTGGAGGTTTATCACGCAATCCCCCTGTCGATGAGGTGGTAATAGGGTCGCCTTTTTTTTACTGAAGCAGATAGCCAAATCGGCATACTCAGCGGGAATGCGCACGGTGGAAACCTGGTCTGGACTCTCCACCGTTGTCGCACCGATGGAAACTCCTAAACACCTGCCTGAACACTCATCAGACCACCCCTGGAGAGCTCCCTGTCTCCACAAAATCCTAGGATTGTGAATAGCCAGCCAGGGAATCCCCAGCACCACCGGAAACGCAGGTGAATCGATAAGGAACAGACTAATACGCTCCTTATGATTCCCCTGCGTAATCATCTCCAGAGGAATCGTGGCCTCCCTGACCAGCCCTGACCCTAATGGTCGACTATCTAAGGAGTGCACGGGGAAGGGGCGGTCTACCTTAACTAACGGAATCCTCAACCTCTGAGCGAGTCCGCGATCTATAAAATTCCCCGCTGCGCCTGAATCGACTAGCGCCTTATGCTGGAGAGAGGGGAAAAACTTCAGGAAACAAATTAACAAAAACATGTGACCAACAGGAAGCTCTGGGAGAGTGTGGTGCTGACTCACCTGGGGTGACCGAGGAGTGTTCTGCCTGCCCTCTCGATTCCCAGATGGACTCCTCCAGCACCGCCTGGAAGTGTGCCCTCTCCGGCCACAATGGGTACAGGAGGAGCCTCCTCCTCCGGTCTCCCTAGATGCAGCCCCTCCTAGCTCCATCGGGATGGGAGCGGGAGGGCCAGGAGGTGGAACTGACAGGATCCTTTCAGAACGTCCGCGAGCAGCCAGCAGATGGTCTAGCCGGATGGACAGGTCGATTAGCTCATCCAAGCTGAGCGTAGTGTCCCGACAAGCCAGCTCCCTGCGGACGTCCTCTCTTAGGCTACACCTGTAATGGTCTATCAGGGCCCTGTCGTTCCACCCCGCTCCAGCGGCTAAGGTCCGGAATTCCAGCGCGAAGTCCTGCGCACTCCTCATCCCCTGCCGGAGATGGAACAACCTCTCACCCGCCGCTCGGCCCTCTGGAGGATGATCGAACAAGGCCCGGAAACGGCGGGTGAACTCCGGGTAGTGGCCCTTCGCTGAGTCGGGCCCGTTCCAGACGGCATTGGCCCACTCCAGGGCTCTACCCGTCAGGCAGGAGACGAGGACACTCACGCTCTCCTCGTCCGAGGGAGCCAGCCAAACGGTGGCCAGGTAGAGCTCTAGTTGTAACAGGAATCCCTGGCACCCCGCCGCCGCTCCATCGTACTCCCTCGGAGGCGTGATACGCATAGCGCTGGCACGGGATTCCGCTGGAGGAGCTGGTAGAGTTGCTGGTGGGAGGGTAGGTGGGGTAGTAGGGAGACCACTCCTCTCCCAACGATCCATCCTCTCCATCATTTGATCCATCGCTGATCCGATGCGATGGAGGATGGACGTATGATGAAGGACTCTCTCCTCCATCGTGGGGAGAGGGGTGGTCGCTGCTCCTGCTAAATCCATATCGTGGTGCGGGCTTCTGTAACGTTTGGAGAGTGATGGGTGTGGAGTCAGACGCAGAGAGCAGAAGGTTGACGGAAAAAACACTTTAATGTCCTTTCGAAATGTAACCAGTTACAAACATGGGTGAAGCCTAAAACACAGGCGCAACAAACCCAAAACCATAGTTACTCAAATACCGGACAGCGAAAACCCAAAAGAACACAAACACCACATACGTCAAAATAACAACAAGCCCGCACAAACACCAGCGGGCTAAACGAACTTAAATAACACCCATCCCAAAACCCCAACAAGGAACAGGTTAAAACAATTAGACAAAAACAAACGAAAAGGAAAAAGGGATCGGTGGCAGCTAGTAGACCGGCGACGACGACCGCCGAGCGCCACCCGAACAGGAAGGGGAGCCACCTTCGGTGGTATTCGTGACATAAAAACAGTTCATTTTTTACGGTGACATCTTTGTTGTGGTCATATCTCAAACGGAGAATTTCAGCATTAAAGATTCCATCTTTAAATAACACAATATAACCAACTTTATTCATGAGGTCTTATAGTAAATGTACTATATGTGATAGTGATTTAAACATCCCATCCATACACCACACTAAACCTACACACAGTCTGTGTCTGAAATGTCATCCTATCATCCTACAGACAGCAAAAGATTTCAGACTTCACAGTATATATGCATCCTACTTAAGACACTCCCCTTTCTCTCCAATCCTTACATTTTATGGCTCTACAGGAAGCTAATAAAGAGGGTAACAGGATTCCAAACATTTATTACTCTCTTAAAAGAATCTGTCCTCACCTCCCGACCTCAACCCCTCTTTCTTCTAATACACAGATGTCTATCTGTCTCCCCTGTATCAACACATCGCTCTCCTCCATCAAACACATTCCAAAGCCTTCTGTCTTTTTACAAACTCTTTCTATTCAAGGCTTTGTCTCTATCATTTATTTAATATCTCAATGTTCAAAGTTTAGCCGATTCCAACAGTATCTAGGCAACACGTACGACGCTGCACCTTGGCCCACTTCTTCCGACGGCCTTTACAACCTTACATTGAGATCTTTACATTTGTCAGTTAAGTGCCTGCACCGTCTGTCCTTTCAAATTCAAATCCAAGTGTTTCAGTTGGGCAGTTAAGGTCCTGCAAGAACCCCCACCAACTTAAGAGGTTCCTCGATGAACCCCACCTCCTATGGGGTTCTTGGAATAACCTTTTGGGGGGCATTTTGAGTGCCAAGAACCCTAAGGTTCTTTTGAGAACTTTAAGGATCGTAGAAGAACCCTTGTTGAACCACACATGTTTAGTGTAAGAAAATCCATACGTAAATTGTTAAGATTGTAAGAAAAGTAATGCATGAAAACATAACTGTTAAATTAGATCTGTAAACGTACAAAACCCTATGTTATGACTATGAATGAACATTTACATGTTGAATTCTTACTTTATGTATCCTTTTACTCGGTTACAGATATCTGTTATACTTACAAACTTTTGTCAGGAACGTAGCTAGTCAAAGTTAGCCAGTCAATCAAGCAATTCCAGCCCAGACTTTAGTTGCTTTGCGGTATCATTTTCAAAACAAAATAAAAGTCTAGGGCCTTCAGCAAATTACTTGTGTTAGAATGATACTATAAAGACACAGAAGAGCCTTGTCTAGAATAACCGCCTGAGCTGCAAAATAGAAAGTAAATATGATTTAGGCTAGGCCTAGGGCTCCCAATTGGCGCACTGCATCTCAGTGCACGAGGCATCACTACAGTCCCTGGTTCAATTCCAGGCTTTATCACATCCAGACGGGATTGGGAGTCCCACAGGGCGGTGCACAAATGGCCCAGCGTTGTCTGGATTTGGCCAGGGTAGGCTGTCATTGTAAATAGGAATTTGTTCTTAACTTGCCAAGTTAAATAAGGGTTACGTTTAAAAAATGTAAATAATATATATATATTTTGTGGAAGGATGAAATAGTATGAATAAATTCATCAAAATAACGTTTTGGTTAACGGCTACGATTGCAGACAGGGCCCAGAGAATGGGAATGGGGCAATATTGAATTAGAAATTTACGTTATAATGCCCACAATCACAGCCAGTAGTATATACCAGGAATAATGAAACATTGATTGTTATTCTATGTTTGGTGAATCTATGAATTATGTACAGTGCATTTGGAAAGTATTCAGACCCCTTGACTTTTTCAAAATGTTGTTACATTACAACTTAATTCTAAAATTGATTAAATATATTGTTATGTCTCATCAATCTACACACAGTACCCCATAATGACAATGAAAAATACCTGTTTTTTTTAGACATTTTGGCAAATGTATTCAAAATAAAATGAAATATCACAATTACATAAGTATTCAGACCCTTTACTCAGTACTTTGTTGAAGCACGTTTGGCAGCGATTACAGCCTCGAGTCTTCTTGGGTATGACGCTACAAGCTTGGCACACCTGTATTTGGGAAGTTTCTTCCAATCTTCTCTGTAGATCCTCTCAAAATCTGTCAGGTTGGATGGGGAATGTCGCTGCACAGCTATTTTCAGTTCTCTCCAGAGATGTTCGATCGGGTTCAAGTCCGGGATCTGGCTGGGCCCCTCAAGGACATTCAGAGACATGTCCCAAAGCCACTCCTACGTTGTCTTGGCTGTGTGCTTAGGGTTGTTGTCCTGTTGGAAGGTGAACCTTCGCCCCAGTCTGAGTCTGGCCACTCTACCATAAAGGATTGATTGGTGGAGTGCTGCAGAGATGGTTGTCCTTCTGGAAGGTTCTCCGATCTCCACAGAGGAACTCTGGAGCTCTGTGAGAGTGACCATCGGGTTCTTGGTCACCTCCCTGACCAAGGCCCTTCTCCCCTGATTGTTTAGTTTGGCCGGGGGGCCAGCTCTAGGAAGAGTCTTGGTGGTTCCAAATTTCTTCCATTTAAGAATGATGGAGGCCGCTGTGTTGTTGGGTACCTTCAATGCTACAGACATTTTTTGGTTCCCTTTCCCAGATCTGTGCCTCGACAGAATCCTGTCTCGAGGCTCTACAGACAATTCCTTCGACCCCATGGCTTGATTTTTGCTCTGACATGCACAGTAAACTGTGGGACCTTATATAGACAGGTGTGTGCCTTTCCAAATCATGTCCAATCAATTTAATTTACCACAGGTGAACTCCAATCAAGTTTTAGAAACATCTCAAGAATGATCAATGGAAACAGGATGCAGCTGAGCTCAATTTCAAGTCTCATAGCAAAGGGTCTGAATACTTATGTAAATAAGGTATTTCAGTTTTTTTAAAGTTTTTTTTAAAACTATTTCTTGAAACCTTTTTTTGCTTTGTCATTATGGGGTATTGTGGGTAGATTGATAAGGAAAATGATTAATTGACTCCATTTTATGTAACATAACAAAATGTGGAAGAAGTCAAGGGGTTTGAATACTTTCCAAATTCTCTGTGTGACCACTGGAGTCTTTGTCATTCATAATATTTAGTGATAGAATATTTTGAAAGGTATTTCATCACTCAAAATCTTGCCAAAGCATATTCTGTATGAGGGGTTAATATGAATTTTAAAAAATTTGACATGATTTATATGAATCGGGGCATAAACATATGGACTTTGAAATTAATAAGGGAGAGGTTAAATGTAGGCTAAGTCTGGCATCAGCTTATTCCCACACTTTACAATAACTGTTGCAGTGGTCTTAGGTAGACTCCCTATAGGCTGTTCCCTCCATTGTGACACTGCTGCCCAGTTGAAGAGCTTGTGATCTCCATGCAGCACCACGCGCCTTAGTAAAAGCACCCCTCAGCCTCAGAAGACGCCCTTCTGGAGGCATGTAGCCACGGAGTCATTATACCCTAATGTAGACTTATTTGCCTACTAGCCAAATAAAGTGCAGAGCATGCATGATGCGTGCAACTCATCATTCCAACATATGTGAACATTTAATTCATCCTTCATTCAGTTCAGTGAGTCAGTATATCATCCATTCTGTCACTTGTCTGAGTTACAATAGGAACTAAATCAAAGAGAATAGAACAGTTTGATCCGTTTGTTTATTGAAATCCATGTGTGTATTCAAAATTATCTACATTTCCAAAGTTATTTAGCCTATCACTTTAATTATTAAATGCTTAATTTAGGCCGATCCAAATATAAAAAAATAGGCCTTCAACTTAGGCTATCATTGTGGGTACTGGTGTCTTGCGGGATAATTATAGAACTCTATTTGTGTTTCATAACAGTTTTTATTATAGGCCTCCATTTGGGCTCCCGAGTGGTGCAGAGGTCTAAGGCACTGCATCTCAGTGCAAGAGGTGTCACTATAGTACCTGGTTTGAATCCAGGCTGTATCACATCCGGCTGGGATTGGGAGTCCCAACAGGGCGGCGCACAATTGGCCCAGCGTTGTCCGTGTTAGGGGAGGCCGAAGTAGGCCGCCATTGTAAATAAGAATTTGTTCTTAAAACTGACTTGCCTAGTTAAATAAAGGTTAAATATAAAAAGAGACCCTAGCTCACTGGCCTCTAAATATAGCCTCTAAATACATTTTAAACAAAATAGTTTAAGAAGCACATGAAGTGGCTGGTAGGGAAAACAGATCAGGCAATAAGAATAGGCTATAGATAGTTGTAACCATTTGGGACCCCTTGGCTATTTAACTCAGGACAGGTTATAGCCTAGACTTAATAAATATAACATATATACTTAAAGGCTATAACGAGCCTACATACAGAGTGGAATTCACAAATACAACAGTCAAACTTCCTAATATAAGGCCTACAGTCCGTGCTCCCAAATACTGGAAAAAGTGTGATTCATTAGGTTGCATGACCACCACTGTAGCATCACATGGCTATAAAAATAAATTATACAATTAATAGATTCCCCCCAAAATGTTGTGATTAATAAGACTGAACTAGATCAAAGGTAATTCAATAATAAATATTGTGTTGCACCTTTAACAAATAGCCTAACAAATGAACATCTCTTGAAATAATTCAAAGACTTCTGACTGTCTTTATTAATACATCCTCTATATCTAATGGGCTTTGGCTGTCTGGTCTGAATACTTTCCTGAATGCTCTGTAGGTTAGGCTACTATGGTGAGCGAGCGTTGCGCATTTTCATTATTAATAATATTGATTACCCATTTATTTGTCTTTGTCTGCAAATCGTCCTCTTAAAATGTAGGCTATATCCTATAGGACCTTAAAACCTTAAATTAAGGTTAAAGAAAAAAAGAATAAGAATGACTGTGGTCATTTTTGTTTCTTTCTGTTCTAAATGGAGACAGCATATTCCATATTGGATTGTCTAAAAATGTGGGAAATGACCTTTTAGATGCCCATCAAAATTCTGGGGGAGGACCCCCAGACTATAACGGTCGTCTTGTGGTGAATGAGCGGACCAAGGCGCAGCGGGTGATGAATACATAATGATATTTATTAAAGCAAAGACGAAACACGAAGAACACTTGAGAAATACAAAACGACGTAGACAGACCTGGACTTGAGAACTTACAATATACGAAGAACGCACGAACAGGAACAGACTACATACACGAACGACAAAACGAAACAGTCCCGTGTGGTAACATATACGGACACAGGAGACAACCACCCACAACAAACAATGTGAAACAACCTACCTATATATGGTTCTCAATCAGAGGAAACGTCAAACACCTGCCTCTGATTGAGAACCATACAAGGTCAATTAACAATGACACTAAACATATAACAAACAACACAGACTGCCCACCCAGCTCACGTCCTGCCCCACTAAACACAACTATACAAAAGGAAAACAAGGTCAGGAACGTGACACCGCCAGGTTATGTAATGCCCGAGGTGTAGTGGATGAACAGGAGTCAAACGCAGGAGACAGAGAGTTCAGAGTAGCGTTCCAAATTTAATTCCCCCACACGGGTGCAAACACGACGCTACTCAAAAAACAAATGCTTCACCACAAACAGAGTGAGAAACACGGAAAATACCAACCAACACGATACCCAGAGACAACAAGAATGTACAGAGTGTACACACAACAATCCCGCACACCCAGCAGGCCAGGCTGCTGGGTAATAAAGCCCCACAAATCACCCTAACCCCAAACAGGTGTACCTACTCAACAAAAAGGGAGGGGGAGGAAAAGTCAGTAGCAGCTAGTAGGCCGGTGACGACGACCGCCGAGCGCCACCCGAACAGGAAGGGGAGCCACCTTCGGTGGGAGTCGTTACAGGTTATATCTGATCAGTGAAATGTTTGTATTGTATACGATGGTGGTACTGTATTACCCTCCGCCACCTTTACCGCAATGGATATTTTTATGTTTCGTTCACTAC
Organism: Salvelinus alpinus; assembly: GCF_045679555.1. Classification (NCBI taxonomy): domain Eukaryota; kingdom Metazoa; phylum Chordata; class Actinopteri; order Salmoniformes; family Salmonidae; genus Salvelinus; species Salvelinus alpinus. Next base: position 84,593,123 of record NC_092087.1, on the reverse strand, counting down.
CAGTGCAGTAGGTGGCCGATATACGACAATAGGTGTGCTCCAAAAACATTTACATATTTTTTATAAGCACTTCAGTGACGTGTTGGTTGTCAGGAAAAGGCATCATGGGTACAGGAAGCCAGATCTGCATCACCATCTTAGACCCTCAGTACATCTAGTTGGTGTCAACCACAGAACTCACACTCTTCTGTTACACACAGCCAGTATAATGTATCCTACCAAACTCCTCTCTTCACTCTGGAAGTACACTTGATATTACCTTTTACATTACAATTCAGCTTTGTTCTTGGTGGTTTGTTCTGCAGAATCAATGTCAGCATGTCAGTCTCATAGTAAAATGTTTGTTCTTGATGGTTTGCTTTGCAGAATGAATGTCAGCATGTCAGTCTCATAGTAAAACCTTTGTTCTTGATGGTTTGCTTTGCAGAATGAATGTCAGCATGTCAGTCTCATAGTAAAACCTTTGTTCTTGATGGTTTGCTTTGCAGAATGAATGTCAGCATGTCAGTCTCATAGTAAAACCTTTGTTCTTGATGGTTTGCTTTGCAGAATGAATAGCAGGTAATAAAAAAGTAGGTGATTATGTTAATTGCCTGATACCACTTGCATTATCAGTAATTAGCATTATCAGTAATAAACAGTTGATATAAATAGGTTGTCTTTATTAAAGCGGTAGCACAACTTGACATAGGTGTAATCTACATAATAATTACAATCTTTCTCCTCTCTTTTGCTGTATAGTCATCTACTCTAACTGGGGCACAGATCTGTAGGTCCATGTGACATCATTAGTCATGTTGCATCAAGTGTCTTTAGGTCTTTGAAATGTGCCATGTAAGTTCCATGTCTTATTATAATTGTTCTAAGTAAGCTACGAGATGCATGTTAATGACTTAAAGAGGAAGGAAAAGGAATTTCTGTATAAGATACTTGTGTCCTGACTACTTTAGATATGAGTCAACCACAGAACTCACACTTTCTGTTTCTATGCACTGCCAGTCAGTTGACTTACAAGACCTCCCTCCTTCACTTCACTCTGTAAGTACTCTTGACTTGTATATCTTGAAAAATGGTGTTTGATAGATTTAGTGATAAACCATATATTGTGATAATGACAGGGTCCCATGTATCAATACTATAGTCATGATTATGAGAATTTAACAGATCTGAAGAATCTAGCTTAGATTGTAGGACGGCCGGGGTTGTTAAGCATATCCCAGTTTAGGACACCTAACAGTACAAACTCTGAAGATAAATGTGGGGCAATGAATTCACATATGGTGTCCAGGGCACAGCTGGGGGCTAAGGGGGGTCTATAACAAGTGGCAACAGTGAGACTTATTTATGGAAAGGTGGATTTTTAAAAGCTCGAACTGTTTGGGCACAGACCTGGATAGCATGACAGAACTCTGCAGGCTGTCTCTGCAGTAGATTGCAACTCCACCCCCTTTGGCAGTTCTATCTTGGCAGAAAATGTTGTAGTTGGGGATGGAAATTTCAGAATTTTTGGTGGCCTTCCTAAGCCAGGATTCAGACACAGCTAGAACATCAGGGTTGGCGCAGTGTGCTAAAGCAGTGAAAAAAAATCTTGGGGAGGAGGCTTAACATGCATGAAATCAAGGCTTTCAAAGCTTTTACGGTTACAGAAATCAACAAATGAGAGCACCTGGGGAATAGGAGTGGAACTGGGGGCAACAGGGCCTGGGTTAACCTCTACATCACCAGAAGAACAGAGGAGGAGTAGGATAAGGGTACGGCTGAAGGCTATAAGAACTGGTCGTCTAGTGCGTTGGGGACAGAGAATAAAAAGAGCAGATTTCTGGGAGTGGTAGAATAGATTCAGGGCATAATGTACAGACAATGGTATGGTAGGATGTGAGTACATTGGAGGTAAACCTAGGCATTGAGTGACAATGAGAGAGGTTTCGTCTCTGGAGGCACCAGTTAAGCCCGGTGAGGTCTCTACATGTGTGTGGGGTTGGCCAAAAGAGCTATGTAAGGCATTTTGAGCGGGACTGAGGGCTCTACAGTGAAATAAAACAATAAGAATTAGCCAAGACAGTAGTAGACAAGGCATATTGACATTAGAGAGAGGCATAAAGCAATCACAGGTGGTTGCCCTTTTTCTCTGGGTTGTTCAACCTACAAACAATTCAAGATGCTTCTTAGTGTTATTCTGGTGTGTTCAGTGTTAGGCGTCCCCATGTCACTTTAGTAATTGTCTCTCACATCTCACTGATTGACACTTCTCTATGGTTTCCATTCACACTCAACTCAGCAACTACGGCAATAAAGTGTGGACAAAAAAGCCAGGTGATGCTGTCTCCCATCAACACATTGTTTGAACAGAAAGTAACACTGACCTGTAGCACCAGCTGTCCTCTGAGTGACAACCCCACCTACATTTGGTACAAGAATGGACAACGTCTAGCATGGTTATCCAAGTCCACATTGTCAGCTAAGAGATATCATCCAGACAGCTACTCCTGTGAAAGGCTTTGAGGGTCTCCTTTCTCCTGCAGTGTGTGTGTTTTTAAAAATCTAAGATGACCCAATGCAACAATGGATACCATTACAGATATAACTTTAGTCAGTGTTTATTTACAGTACAGTGGAACTACTGTAACTAGTTGATGTACCTCCAATTGTTTGTTGTTTTTGGTCAGAACTGTTTCAACGTGACTTACACTCATCAGAGTATCTGTGCTTTGAAGGGCTCAACAGTGGAACTGCCCTGCACATATAGACACCCAAATATTCATGACGTTTTAAAAGCAAACTAGTATATTCAGAGAAACGTGATGAAGTGCTTAAAGCCCTGAACTTGGACACAGAGCATGCAGATCGTGCTGAGTACCTTAAGGCCCCCAAAAAAGACCGTGCGATTCAAGAGAAGGACTGCACCCTGAAAATCACAGACCTAAGAGAGAACGATTCTGCTGAGTACAAGTTCAGATTTATAACAGAATTTAGAGAATGGGGGTACAGCTTCCCTGTAACAACTCTGAATGTCACAGGTAATATATAATATCTACTACTTCTACAACTACTAATACAGGTAATATTACACAAACAGTTTAAGATATGGAGTCTTGGTCTATGGCACAGAGTACTGACAAAGGGATGTTTCTACACCTAATTTCAGGTCTGCAGGTGAAGGAGACTCCAGCCACAGAGAAAGGGAATCTGACACTGACCTGTAGCACCACCTGTACTCTAACTGAACCCCACCTACTTCTGGTACAAGAACTAAAAACATCTCACCAACTCAAAGACTCAAGAAAACTCCCTGATCCTAGACCCAGTCAGCAAAGAGGATGCAGGCAGATACTCCTGTGCTGTAGAAGGCTGCAATAGCCCACCCAATCCACCTACCTCATCCCCATATTGTTTTTATTTACTTTTCTGCTCTTTTGCACACCAGTATTTCTACTTGCACATCTTCATCTGCTCATCTATCACTCCAGTGTTAATTTGCTAAATTGTACTTACTTCGCTACTATGGCCTATTTATTGCCTTACCTCGTCACGCCAGACTTTCTTTTTTTTCTATTGTGTTATTGACTGTACGCTTGTTTATTCCATGTGTAACTCTGTGTTGTTGTTTGTGTCGCACTGCTTTGCTTTATCTTGGCCAGGTCGCAATTGTAAATGAGAACTTGTTCTCAACTAGCTTACCTGGTTAAATAAAGGTGAAATAAAAAAAAAAAAAAAAATACAAGAATCTCTTCTCTCCTGAAGAGACTCTCACTGTTATTTGTAAGTATTTGTAAATAAATTACTGTTTTAAACTTCACTTGTACTGTGTGTGCTCTTGTATTGAGTTGTGTTCTTTAAACTCACTCCTGAACTGGAAATACCCCCAAGCCGCACGAAGCTCGCTTTTTGCTGGCAGAGATTGTTAATAGTTTAAGAGGGATGTCACGTGTGTTTGCAAGACAGAGAATCTGAGATCTGATCTCCTTGCGAGCTAGTGAGGGAGCAGCAGCGTGATGCTGGTTACAATCTTCTTACCATTTAACTAGCAGCATACCAACCTGCATCCCACTGCTGGCTTGCTTCTGAAGCTAAATAGGGTTAGTCCTGGTTGATCACTTGATGGGAGACCAGATGCTGTTGGAGGGCCACTAGGAAGCACTCTTCCTCTGGTCTGAAAAAAAATATCCCAATGCCCAGGGCAGTGATTGGGGACATTACCCTGTGTAAGGTGCTGTCTTTCAGATGGGACGTTAAACAGGTGTCCTTGACTCTCTGTGGTCACTAAAGATCTAAATTCCCAATCTGGCCCTCAACCCATCATGCCCAACTAATAATTTCCATCTTCCAATTGGCTGATTCATCCCCTCTTCCCTCCCCTGTAACTATTCCCCAGGTCGTTGCTATGAATTAGAATGTGTTCTCAGTCAATTTACGTGTTACAATGGGGAGGCAGGTAGCTTAGTGGTTAGAGCTTTGGACTAGTAACTGAAAGGTTGCAAGCTCGAATCCCCAAGCTGACAAGGTACACATCTGTCGTTCTGCCCCTGAACAAGGCAGTTAACCCACTGTTCCTAGGCTGTCATTGAAAATAAGAATTTGTTCTTAACTGACTTGCCTAGTTAAATAAAGGTAAAATACAAAATATGTACTTACTAACACAATATAGGAAGTTTATTATAAAATTATTCATTCATATTAACCTGCCAACCACTATATGAAGAAGTTAAAAAATAGATACATTTAAATTGTACCAAGTGTAATGACCACCCAGAAACAGTGTTGCATCTTTTTTAATGGTATTCATGTTAAGAATCTGTGGCAAGACATCAGTAGATTTATAATGGAACAAATTCATGAAGATTTGACACAATTATGGAGAGATGTCCTGCATGAATTCTTTACCAACGATAAAAACTATTTGGATGGATATTTATATTTTTCGTTCACCCGCCGTACAGTAGGTGGCGGCAATACGCCAATAGGTGTAGTCTGCCATAAAACCTTAAAGAAGAACAAGACAACAGCAAATTGTTGACGAGGACAGCAGTTCATATCATACAAAGAAACAGTAGCTTCCACAATGGATCGGGTAAGTCTGGTTTTAACATTATATGCCCGCTGTGTTGTATAAAATGTCTAGGCCTAGTTTTCATCATCTTTGAACCTCCATATGCCTGTGTTCTGTTTTGGGCGGCAGGTAGCCTAGTGTTTACAGCGTTGGGTCAGTAACCGAATCGCCGAGCTGACAAAGTAAACATCTGTCGTTCTGTCCCTGAAAAAGGCTGTTAATCCGTTGTTCATAGGCCGTCATTCTAAATAAGAATTTCTTCTTAACGGACTTGCCTAGTTAAAGTAAATACATTTTTTAAAAGTTGCCTACAACTATATAATTTGTATTGTAACCACCCTGGATTTATAAGCACGGATACCGACACTGCAGCTAGAGCATGCTTTTGCGGCACAGTCGATAGCGGGCTGGACTTCGGGCTAGAAGGTCGAGGGTTCGAGACCTGCTCCCAGCTTGTTTCATTACAGTATTTATTATGGATCCCCATTAGCTGCCAAGGCAGCAGCTGCTCTTCCTGGGGTCCAGCAAAATTAAGGCAGTTCATACAGTCATGTTTAGGAATCTGTGACTATGACATAATTATCTCCTTCCTCCCGAAGTGTGCAAATGTTCACATTCCTTCACTGATTTCTTACATATTAGCCATTATTTGACCAGATATTCAACTGGCCGTTCTAACAAAGAAAATAAATGGCTACATTCCAAACACGTTGTTTTCCCCTCGGGGGTATCCCCGTTGAAACCGGATGCAGTTTGATTGCCATCTTAAGGGAGGTCTAATTCCCTAACGTTGGCCCTCGATTTAGCTTGAAGGAGCGAGTGAACAACTTTGGTCACTTGATGGGTTGATATGACCCACAATTCATTGCAAACTGTAGTCACATGTCAAACTCTGGTGGCCGCGAAGTGTCAAATTTAATCAACAACCTGCATGTTTGGTATCTCAGTAAACATGAAGCTAGCTTGCAAATTATATATATATATATATATATATATATATATATATATATTAGTGTTCCTAAATTGGCTTAGTTTCGTAGTGAGGAGTGCAATTCTGAAATGTATTGGAATAAATGACCAAACTATAAAACTAGCTAGCCAGCTATGGGTAACTGTAGCTGGCTACCTGACAGGAGTGCTAGTGTTGGGGATTTTTGAGTACCTATACTGTTTTCGTAGAAGTAGTCAGCAGAATCGATATGGAGTTAACCATTAGTATATGTGTAACCAGAACCTATGTGCAAGCTGGGTCAATACAGGCTTAACCATTCTGGGTCATGTCTGGTCTTGTGAAGGCTATTGGACATGCACATTAGTTAATCATTGATAGTTACCATTAGCCTGGTCTTGTGAAGGCTATTGGACATGCACATTAGTTAATAATTTACAGGAACCACTAGACATGTACCTGTATTAGGAAGGCACAGTTGAAGTCGGAAGTTCATACTCCGTAGCCAAATACATTTAAACTCAGTTTCACAATTCCTGACACTTAATCCTAGTAAAAATTCCCTGTCTTAGGTCAGTTAGGATCACCACTTTATTTTAAGAATGTGAAATGTTAGAATAATAGTTGAGAGAATGATTTATTTAAGCTTTTATTTCTTTCATCACATTCCCAGTGGGTCAGAAGTTTACACTCACGCTTTTTCAGTTCTGCCCACATTTTCTATAGGATTGAGATCAGGGCTTTGTGATGGCCACTCCAGTACCTTGACTTTGTTGTCCTTAAGCCATTTTGCCACAACTTTGGAAGTATGCTTGGGGTCATTGTCCATTTGGACGACCAGTTTGCGTCCAAGCATTAACATCCTGACTGATGTCTTGATGTTGTTTCAATATATCCATATAACTTTCCTGCCTCATGATGCCATCTATTTTGTGAAGTGCTCCAGTCCCTCCTGCAGCAAAGCACCCCCAAATCATGATGCTGCCAAAACATGACCCCTGTTCTTCACGGTTGGGATGGAGTTCTTCGTCTTGCAAGCCTCCCCCTTTTTCCTCCAAAACATAACGATGGTCATTATGGCCAAACAATTCTAATTTTGTTTCATCAGACGAAAGGACATTTCTCCAAAATATGATCTTTGTCCCCATGTGCAGTTGCAAACCGTAGTCTGGCTTTTTTATGGCGGTTTTGGAGCAGTGGCTTCTTCCTTGCTGTGCGGCCTTTCAGGTTATGTTGATATAGGACTCATTTTACTGTGGATATAGATACTTTTGTACCTGTTTCCCCCAGCATCTTCGCAAGGTCCTTTGCTGTTCTGGGATTGATTTGCACTTTTCACAAAGTACGTTCATCTCTAGGAGACAGAACGCGTCTACTTCCTGAGCGGTATGACGGCTGCGTGGTCCCATGGTGTTTATACTTGCGTACTATTGTTTGTACAGATGAACGTGGTACCTTCAGTTTGGAAATTGCTCCCAAGGATGAACCAGACTTGTGGAGGTCCACAATTATTTTCTACAGTTTTTGGCTGATTTCTGTTGATTTTCCCATGATGTCAAGCAAAGAGGCATTGAGTTTGAAGGTTGGCCTTGAAATACATCCAAAGGTACACCTTCAACTGACTCAAATTATGTCAATCATCAAGGAACCCACCAGGTACAACCCTAAATCCGTAAACATGGGCATCCTAATAGACATTATCCTGACCAACTTGCCCTCCAAATACACCTCTGCTGTCTTCAATCAAGATCTCAGCGATCACTGCCTCATTGCCTGTATCCGCTACGGGTCCGCGGTGAAACGACCACACCTCATCACTGTCAAACTTTCCCTAAAACACTTCTGCGAGCAGGCCTTTCTAATCAACCTGGCCCGGGTACCCTGGAAGGATATTGACCTCATCCCGTCAGTTGAGGATGCTTGGTCATTCTTTAAAAGTTACTTCCTCACCATATTAGACAAGCATGCTCTGTTCAAAAAATGCAGAACTAAGAACAGATATAGCCCTTGGTTCACTCCAGACCTGACTGCCCTCGACCAGCACAAAAACATCCTGTGGCGAACTGCAATAGCATCGAAGAGCCCCCGCGATATGCAACTGTTCAGGGAAGTCAGGAACCAATACACGCAGTCAGTCAGGAAAGCAAAGGCCAGCTTTTTCAAGCAGAAATTTGCATCCTGTAGCTGTAACTCCAAAAAGTTCTGGGATACTGTAAATTCCATGGAGAACAAGAGCACCTCCTCCCAGCTGCCCACTGCACTGAGGCTAGGCAACACGGTCACCACCGATAAATCCGTGATAATCGAAAACTTCAACAAGCATTTCTCAACGGCTGGCCATGCCTTCCTCCTGGCGACTCCAACCTTGGCCAACAGCCCCGCCCCCGTCTTCATCGACCTGGCCAAGGCTTTCGACTCTGTCAATCACTATATTCTTATCGGCAGACTCAGTAGCCTCGGTTTTTCTAATGACTGCCTTGCCTGGTTCACCAACTACTTTGCAGACAGAGTTCAGTGTGTCAAATCGGAGGGCATGCTGTCCGGTCCTCTGGCAGTCTCTATGGGGGTACCTCAGGGATCAATTCTCGGGCCGAATCTTTTCTCTGTATATATCAATGATGTTGCTCTTGCTGCGGGCGATTCCCTGATCCACCTCTACGCAGACGACACTATTCTGTATACTTCTGGCCCTTCCTTGGACACTGTGCTATTTAACATCCAAACGAGCTTCAATGCCATACAACACTCCTTCCGTGGCCTCCAACTGCTCTTAAACGCTAGTAAAACCAAATGCATGCTTTTCAACCGTTCGCTGCCTGCACCCGCATGCCCGACTAGCATCACCACCCTGGACGGTTCCGTCCTAGAATATGTGGACATCTATAAGTACCTAGGTGTCTGGCTAGACTGCAAACTCTCCTTCCAGACTCATATCAAACATCTCCAATCCAAAATCAAATCTAGAGTCGGCTTTCTATTTCGCAACAAAGCCTCCTCCACTCACGCCGCCAAACTTACCCTAGTAAAACTGACTATCCTACCGATCCTCGACTTCGGCGATGTCATCTACAAAATAGCTTCCAATACTCTACTCAGCAAACTGGATGCAGTTTATCACAGTGCCATCCGTTTTGTTACTAAAGCACCTTATGCGACCCACCACTGCGACCTGTATGCCCTAGTCGGCTGGCCCTCGCTACATGTTCGTCGTCAGACCCACTGGCTCCAGGTCATCTACAAGGCTATGCTAGGTAAAGTGCCGCCTTATCTCAGTTCACTGGTCACGATGGCTACACCCACCCATAGGACGCGCTCCAGCAGGTGTATCTCACTGATCATCCCTAAAGCCAAAACCTCATTTGGACGCCTTTCCTTCCAGTTCTCTGCTGCCTGCGACTGGAACGAATTGCAACAATCTCTGAAGTTGGAGACTTTTATCTCCCTCAACAACTTTAAACATCTGCTATCCGAGCAGCTAACCGATCGCTGCAGCTGTACATAGTCCATCGGTATATTGCCCACCCAATTTACCTACCTCACCCCCCATACTGCTTTTATTTATTTACTTTTCTGCTCTTTTGCACACCAGTATCTCTACTTGCACATGATCATCTGATGATTTATCACTCCAGTGTTAATCTGCTAAATTGTAATTATTTGATTTATTGCCTACCTCCTCATGCCTTTTGCACACATTGTATATAGATTCTCTTTTTTCTACCATGTTATTGACTTGTTTATTGTTTACTCCATGTGTAACTCTGTGTTGTTGTCTGTTCACACTGCTATGCTTTATCTTGGCCAGGTCGCAGTTGCAAATGAGATCTTGTTCTCAACTAGCCTACCTGGTTAAATAAAGGTGAAATAAAAAAAAATATTTAAAAAATTAGCCTATCCGAAGCTTCTAAAGCCATGACACAATTTTCTGTAATTTTCCAAGCTGTTTAAAGGCACAGTCAACTTAGTTTATGTAAACTTATGACCCACTGGAATTGTGATACAGTGAAATAATCTGTCTGTAAACAATTGTTGGAAAAATGACTTGTGTCATGCACAAAGTAGATGTCCTAACCGACTTGCCAAAACTATAGTTTGTTTACAAGAAATTTGTGGAGTGGTTGAAAACGAGTTTTAAAGACTCCAACCTAAGTGTATGTAAACTTTCGACTTCAACTCTATGTTTGTATTAATTAAGTACTATTAGACATGCACCTGTATTATGTATGTATGGGGCGGCAGGAAGTGTTGGGCCAGTAACCGAAAGATTGCTAGATCGAATCCCCAAGCTGACAAGATAAAAATCTGTCATTCTTTTCCTGAACAAGGCAGTTAACCCACTGTTCATAGGCCGTCATTGTAAATAAGAATGTGTTCTTAACTGACTCGCCTAGTTTAAAAATATTTATATATATTTTTTGTGTGTGTGTGTTAGTACTATGGTGACGCCACCAGTATAATCTAAGATGGGCGTAAATAAGTCAGAAGTGAGACAAAAAGATAATGGTGGTGAAATGTCAAAGGGTATTTTACAGAAAGAGGAGTGACTATGTAAGGATGAAACTGTATTGAAGGAGTGTGCTGAGACTGGCGAAGTCAGATGATCCTTGGACCAGCTCGGCTTTGTTAATTTGAAATAAAGTCTATTTGAATTCAGAAGTTCGGGTATCTGACAAATATTATTGGACCAATATTTCCTTGACACTAGCTAGATACGTTAGCTTACTAGGTACATTGATAGCTTTAGGATGGTTGTTTTTAAGTTAAACTTCAAGATTTCCACCAAGGACGTTGCCTCACCCATAATCACTCTCCCTCGCTTGGGCAAGGGACATTTTAAGGTACACTCGGATGTAAAACGCAATTCAAGAGCTGAGGGTTTAGGGCTGAGGGTTGTTGAGTTTGAAACGCAGCTGGAAGGCAATCGGGAAGAGGCAAGATCAGGTGGGACCATTATAGCCAATGAGAGGGCAGATAAGCGTGTTCACGAGTTGCCACAATGTCAAACGTCTATATCGTATTTGTATTTATTTAGGGTTAGGCATAAAGTTAGTGTTTAAGGTTAGGGTTAAAATCACATTTAAAAAGATCCATTGTAGAAATGGGTGTGGTTTGTGGTAACTAGTGACGACCAGGCACTACTCCCATAAAAAGTGTTTCCCCCCCCCCTCAAAGTTGCCGGGATGTGACGTGTCCTACTTTTACCAATACACTCCTAACAACCAACTCATTACGAAAATGTATATTGATCAAATAAGCCAGAAGCCGTATCTTGGGCCCAGTTATCCCTCTTGCTTCTCCTCTTCCGTGTTGTTTGATAGGAAATGACTGGTATGAGATATATGGTGGAAACTAGCCCATTCCCACCAATCCAATGCTCTTAGATTTGAGGGTTGTAGGGAACATTTCAGGTAAAAGGGGAAATTCGAAGGATGCACCCAAATCAGAGGTTCAGACTGAATATTTAATACAATATTTGGTTTAATGATCAACTGTAATACTTCTTGTGGCCAACAGAAATGTTTCTTCACCCTCCAGGAGTCCCCAAGTCGACCGCCTCTCCGTACTTTACTGCTGGTTCTGGTCGACTGCAGGAAAACACCGGGGCAGAGTGGAACTGAGAGAGGAGAAGAGGAATATGGAGATATGATTTCATTAAGTAAAAACAATGGTGTGTGGATTACTCTGCTTCTTTAACAATTAATTGGTTAATTATATATTGATGAAAATATTTGGTAGTCCCCCCAAAAATGTTTGATTTCACCTAATTGTAACATTCTTTCATGAAGAGCACATGTTCAGCTTCATAAAAACATGTTTTCCCATCTCAAGAGGTTATATGAAAATACATATTGTAGGAAGTGCTAATGTGCTAAATAAAGTAACAGCGGACTACTGAGAACAACAAAACCACTAGTTTACAATGGTGAAATAGTCCTTTAAATCAGCCATACATTTGCTCATGACAGGGGTAATGGAAGCTAGTTTTGTTCCACGGGGAGTGAAAATTGAATGCTAGCTCCACAAAAACATTATTCTACCATATCAATTTCTGGGTAAAATGGTTCACTTGCTCAGTTTTCTACAAAAAACACCAGAGAATCAATAAGACTAGAACCAGGAAACCTGCTTTGACTATTTAATGTTCAATGTTTCTTTTGCCCAAAAATGTAAGGAACAGTTTCACCATATTAAACATGGATTGACCTTAATGAGGGACAGATGTAAATGAATCACTAATTACATGAAATAAATAATGTTCAGAAATGACTGTCAAAGTAACCAAATAACTAGTGCTTTACATGCACACTAATAATTTCCTATTAATTTGATTATGTCAGTAGGCTGAGTTTGGCATTAGTCATGTAAACACCTTACTCTGCAGATCTTAATATGTGTAAGGTCATAACAGAAGGAAGCATACGCCTTTAAAAACACCTGGTTTTCTGATCAATCTTTAGAATGATTAGGACATGAAACACTTTAATCAGAGTTATAGAGGTGTATTTCATCTGCATGTTCTAACACAAGCAGCGCCAGCTAACTTCTTTTGACCGAGTCCAGTGAGTTCAGGAAAAACTGAAAATATGCAGATTAGAAATAGTTTGCACATAAACCTTATTTTTCCGAATTGCTTTAAAAAAAATAACAGTGGCTGTGGTAAAGTTTTTTTTTTTTGTGGCTATTTTCTGCATTTATCAAAGTCCCATCAGCCTGATTTCAGATGTGTCCATGTAAACAGGTTCATTAGAGAAATTGTTCTTTCAAAGCATGTCAACGATTTAAAATGTAATACTGGTGCACAATTTCTACTGGAAAAATATGAAAGGGACGCAAAAGGCCTTAATTACATGGAAGGACCCATCTGTTTATGGACCCATATTTGAAAAACCTAAACTATTCAATGTCTTTGTTTCACAGGGAACATCCCTAACCGTTGCTCTCTTAGTGGGAGGTGCTTATCATCTGGGGAGCCTCAACAACATCATGATGCTGACAAGAAAGAAAAGAGTCTCTCCAGACCAGAACACCTCAAGAAACACCAGCATAGAGGTATAGGGAAGAACCCTCACCACTGCTGCTCTGACTGTGGGAAGAGTTTTGCTAAACAAGACTTGACAATTCATGAGCAAATTCACACTCTAGAGCATGCATCTAAAACCTTAAAATATAATCTGAGAATTCATTCAGGGGAGGGACCTTATAACTGCTTTGATTGTGGGAAATACTTAAATCAGTCAGGAGCCCAGACTAGACACCAACACAAACACACAGGAGAGAAGCCTTATAGCTGTGATCAGTGTGGGAAGAGTTTTACTCAAGATTCCACCCTGACTACACACCAACTCAAACACACAGGAGAGAAGCCTTATAGCTGTGTTCAGTGTGGGAAGAGCTTCAATCATTCAGGATCCCTGACTGTACACCAACGAATACACACAGGAGAGAAGCCTTATAGCTGTGTTCAGTGTGGGTTGAGCTTCAATAAATCAGGAGCCCTGACTAGACACCAACGCATACACACAGGAGAGAAGCCTTATAGATGTGATCATTGTGGGAAGAGCTTCAATCATTCAGGATACCTGACTATACACCAACGCATACACACAGGAGAGAAGCCTTATAGCTGTGATCAGTGTGGGAAGAGCTTCAATAATTCAGGAAACCTGACTAAACACCAACGCATACACACAGGAGAGAAGCCTTATAGATGTGATCAGTGTGGAAAGAGCTTCAATCAATCAGGACACCTGACTATGCACCAACGCATACACACAGGAGAGAAGCCTTATAACTGTGATCAGTGTGGGAAGCGCTTCAATTATTCAGGATCCCTGACTAGACACCAACGCATACACACAGGAGAGAAGCCTTATAGCTGTGATCAGTGTAGGAAGAGCTTCAATCATTCAGGATCCCTGATTATACACCAACGCATACACACAGGAGAGAAGCCTTATAACTGTGATCAGTGTGGGAAGAGCTTCAATGATTCAGGATACCTGACTATACACCAACGCATACACACAGGAGAGAAGCCTTATAGCTGTGATCAGTGTGGAAAGAGTTTCAATCATTCAAGATCCCTGACTCTACACCAACGCATACACACAGGAGAGAAGCCTTATAGCTGTGATCAGTGTGGGAAGAGTTTTACTCAAGATTCCACCCTGACTACACACCAACTCATACACACAGGAGAGAAGCCTTATAGCTGTGTTCAGTGTGGGAAGAGCTTCAATCGTTCAGGATCCCTGACTGTACACCAACGAATACACACAGGAGAGAAGCCTTATAACTGTGATCAGTGTGGGAAGAGTTTCAGTGACTCAGGATCCCTGACTGTACACCAACGCATACACACAGGAGAGAAGCCTTATAGCTGTGTTCAGTGTGGGTTGAGCTTCAATAAATCAGGAGCCCTGACTAGACACCAACGCATACACACAGGAGAGAAGCCTTATAGATGTGATCATTGTGGGAAGCGCTTCAGTCGATCAGGAACCCTGACTACACACCAACGCATACACACAGAAGAGAAACCTTACTCCTGTCTATGTGGAAAGAGCTTTGCTCATTCAGGGTCACTGAAACAACACCAGAAAGCTCAAACATGTTTTCTTTCATCTCGTTTCTCTCTGGCACCGGTTCCAGATTCCTAAATAACATTTCAATAGAAAACATATTGCAAAGAGTTATGTCTCCCATTCTCTAACAGTTTAAGTCTGATTACCATGGTAACCTGTGTAGCATAATATGCAGCTCTGGATCCCTATGTATCAATCGTCTTGGAGTGGTGTGTGTGTGTGGTGGGGAGGAGGTGTTCAGAGCTGTATCTTATTTTATTATCTCATATTTTCCATTAAATAATGTACAATAAAATGTTTCACCAATAGTAGGGGTATATTCATGTGTGGGGGAAATGTTGTCTGAAGAGAGAGCCTTGAATTGTACATCTTGTCTCATACATCATTGGTTCCTGTAGGTGCTGGGTATAGATGTGAGGGGGAGACAGTCATGACCCCCTCAGACCTTTTGGCAGAATGCCCAGAATATGTTCTATAAGTTACATGCAGGAACCAAACGTTAATGATGAATAATGTAAATCATGCAAATATAACTTGTCTGTGTAAGCAGTATATAAGAGAACTAACGTGACTGCCCCGAAAGAGCTCCCGACCGATGTGTACTATGGTGCATTAAGTTTGTTGCAACCTTTCCAGCTTGCTGAAAGTAAAGAATGATTCATTTAAGTTTGACTGAGTCCTTGGTAGTAATTTCCACGACACATGTATTCAATACAAAAATACATTAAATCCTTTATCTTATGTCGCACTGCATGAGGCAAATGGTGGTCACACCAGATACTGACTACCGTTTTTTTAAGGTATCTGTGACCAACAGATGCATACAGTTGAAGTCAGAAGTTTACATACACCTTAGCCAAATACATTTAAACTCAGTTTTTCACAATTCCTGACATTTAATCTGAGTAATAATTCCCTTTTTTAGTTCATTTAGGTTTAAGTTCATTTATTTTAAGATTGTGAAATGTCAGAATAATAGTAAAGATTAACTTTTATTTATTTCATCACATACCCAGTGGGTCAGAAGTTTACATACACTCAATTAGTATTTGGTAGCATTGCCTTTAAATTGTTTAACTTTGGTCAAATGTTTCGGGTAGCCTTCCACAAGCTTCCCACAATAAGTTGGGTGAATTTTGGCTCATTCCTCCTGACAGCTGGTGTAACTGAGTCAGGTTTGTAGGCCTCCTTGCTTGCATACACTTTTTCAGTTCTGCCCACACATTTTTCTATAGGATTGAGGTCGGGGCTTTGTGATGGCCTCTCCAATACCTTGACTTTTTTGTCCTTAAGCCATTTTGCCACAACTTCAGAAGTATGCTTGGGGTCATTGTCCATTTGGAAAACCCATTTGCGACCAAACTTTAACTTCCTGACTGATGTCTTGAGATGTTGCTTCAAGATATCCACATAATTTCCTTTCCTTATGATGCCATCTATTTTGTGAAGTGCACCAGTCCCTTCTGCAGCAAAGCACCCCCAAAACATGATGTAGCCACCCCCGTGCTTCACGGTTGGGATGGTGTTCTTCGGCTTACAAGCCTCCCCCTTTTTCCTCCAAAGATAATGATGGTCATTATGGCCAAACAGTTCCATTTTTGTTTCATCAGACCAGAGGACATTTCTCCAAAAAGTACGATCTTTGTCCCAATGTGCAGTTGCAAACCGTAGTCTGGCTTTTTTATGGCAGTTTTGGAGCAGTGGCTTCTTTGCTGAGGTGCCTTTGTGGGAGCTAATGTAATATAAATAGGTGTAGTTGCCATGCTGAAGTAGCAAGGACAAAAAGTACATTGGCCATAGGAAGAGAAGATGACACCCAGTACATTTGCTATTTATGAAAAGGGTAACATGCCAAAGAGTACATTAACCAAGGCCATAAGTACATTTATGACAGCTGGACATACTATTGTCAGAAGGACACAGGAAGGAGAATGGTAGCAGAATGACCAACAGGTGAAACATGAGCATGCAATGTATGTATTATTTTTGTATGAAGGGGTCCTGCCACCATTGTAATCTATCCGGAAGCAGATATGGGCATTATTGGGCGTGAACACGCAAAGAACTCAGACTAAAAGATAATGGTGGCAGAAGGACTAAGGGGAGTAACTTAATTTACATATGGTGTTACAGATACAGGTTTCCTGTGTGTGTATTTCTTTTCTCTCCTTCTCCCCTCACAGGTGACAATCATCATTCCCCAATCAGTCGCTAATCAGAAGACACCTGCTCCTTTTCCCTTACCCAATCACAACCCCTTTCCCTTGGTTTAAAAACCCTGTCAGTTGTTTTCTCTGGAGAGCAATCTCTCTCTCAATACCATCTGTCTGTAGATCTCGTTTGGTTTTAGCAGCTACATGTCACTTTGTCCGTTATGCTGTGAGTATTGTTTTGGTGTTTGACTATTTGTTCATGGTGGGGAAGGGGGTACTAAGACAAGTTGCCCATGGGCATACACTACCCCTGGGTAAACTTTGTCTAAATAGAACTGGGCGGACCACCCTCTGTGTTTTTGGTTAGTTAGTTAGCTGTTGTTGAAGTAGGCTAGTTTAGGGGTGTTTTTGGATATTTGTTTCTTTCCTTAGGTCCAGCTCAGCCCCTTTTCCTGCCCCCTGTTTACTGTGTGTTTGCAAATAAACCCTGAGTGTTTGACGGTAATTTAGTTGTCTGTGGTTTTTGTTCTCACTGTTACTTTTTCACTGCTATAATTTGCATGAGTTATGTTACGGGTCTCGATACCATCCCCCTAGACTGCCAGGCCAAAAGGGATTCGTAACATAAGGGATGTAGTCATATGCTATATGTGTATAAAAGCAGAGCCAGTGCACAGGGAAATCGTCTGTTTCGTGGACCAGCACGGCATTTGCTACTTTGTATTAAAGCCTAATTGAATTCACAAGTTCTTGTAAGAGTGACATATATCTGAGGCAATATTCTAGCTGTATGTTCTTAATGTTGTTGTTCAGCCACGACTCGGTGAAACATAAGCTATTAAAAGTTTATGTCCCATTGGTAGGATATACGTGCTTTCAGTTCGTCCCATTTATTTTCCAGCGATTGAGCGTTAGCTAGCAGGACGGAAGGCAAAGGCAGATTAGCCACTTGTCGCCTGATCCTCACAAGGCACCCTGATCTTTCTCCGCAAAATCTCAGTTTCCTTCTCCAGCGAATGATGGGAATCTGGGCCTGGTCGGGTAGTATATCCCTCCCGTCCAACTCATTGAAGAAAACTCTTTGTCTAATCTGAGGTGAGTAATCGCAGTTCTGATGTCCAGAAGCTCTTTTCGGTCATAAGAGACGGTAGCAGCAACATTATGTACAAAACAAGTGAGGAACAACGCGAAAAAAACTACAAAATAGCATGGTTGGTTAAGAGCCGGTAAGACGGCAGCCATCCCCTCCGGTGCCATCACTTCATTTTGATGCAGCACTCCATCACTCTTGTTATTGGTCAAATAGTCCTGATACAGCCTGGAGGTGTGTTTTAGGTCATTGTCCTGTTGAAAAACAAATGATAGTCCCACTAAGCGCAAACCAGCTGGGCTGGCGTATCGCTGTAGAATGCTGTGGTAGCCATGCTGGTTAAGTGTACCTTGAATTCTAAATAAAATGCCGACAATGTCACCACAAAGCACAAAAGCACCCCCACACCACCTCCTCCATGCTTCATGCTGGGAACCATACATGGGGAGATCATCTGTTCACCAACTCTGTGTCTCACAAAGACACAGAGGTTGGAACCAAAAATCTCAAATGTGGACTCATCAGACCAAAGGACAGATTTCCACCCGTCTAATGTCCATTGCTCGTGTTTCTTGGCCCAAGCAAGTCTCTTATTATTATTGGTGTCCTTTAGTAGTGGTTTCTTTGCAGCAATTCGACCATGAATGCCTGATTCCTCTGAACAGTTAATGTTGAGAGATGTCTGTTAGTTGAACCCTGTGAAGCATGTATTTGGGCTGCAATCTGAGCTGCAGTTAACTCTAATGAACTTACCCTCTTCATGTAACTCTGGGTCTTCCTTTCCTGTGGGGGTCCTCATGAGAGCCAGTTTCATCATAGCGCTTGATGGTTTTTGCACTTGAACTGCACTTGAAGAAACTCAAAGTTCTTGACATTTTCCGTATTGACTGACCTTCATGACTTAAAGTAATGATGGACTGTTGTTTCCCTTTGCTTATTTGAGCTGTTCTTTCCATAATATGGACTTGGGTCTTTTACCAAATTGGGCTATGTTCTGTATACCACCCCTACCTTGTCACAACACAACTGGAAACCAAAAGGGTTCTACCTGGAACCCAAAAGGGTTCTCCTATGTGGACAGCTGAAGAACCCATTTGGAATCCTTTTTTCTAAGAGACTACCCTGCATGTGTCACAGGTGTAACCAAGGTCTTATAATGAGTGACATCCTCCTCGCCTCCTCCATGGAGGCTACACTGTTGCTCCTGGCAACGGCTCAAGGTTCTGAGCACGGTCGCTAGGCGACGGTCCAGGGCGGACAGGTGCAGCTCGTGGAGGGGCCACGGAGAATAGATGATCATGGACAAGAGAGTTCTTCATGACATCACAGACTGTACGGGGCAGGGAGAGAAGACACAGACAGATGCAGGAGGGTGGAACGACAGATCCTAGAGAAGGAGAAAGAGAGAGAAATTGAGTGAAAGTTGAGAAAGAAAAATAATATTTTTCATGTATCATGTTCTCTCCTCTAGCTGAGTATATATATTCATGATAACACAACTTATTGCGCCTTAATGTTTAATCATGTACCATGTTTTAGGATTGAGGGTTCATCTTTAGAGGGGCCTCCAAACCTGTGGTCCACACACAGTGTCAATGTTACAATCAGCTAACGTTAGTTAAACTTGTAGTCAGCACACAGTGTCAATGTTACAATCAACTAACGTTAGTTAAACCTGTAGTCAGCACACAGTGTCAATGTTACAATCAACTAACGTTAGTTAAACCTGTAGTCAGCACACAGATAGTGTCAATGTTACAATCAACTAACGTTAGTTAAACCTGTAGTCAGCACACAAATAGTGTCAATGTTACAATCAACTAACTTTTGTTAGCTAGCATTCGAGTGCTGACTGTTCTCAATGATTTGTGCAGTGTAAAAATAAAATTTTGGTAATTGGTGTAGCCTGACTACTGCAGTAGGCTACTGCTTGTCCATGTGTTAGCTAACAGCAAAAAACCCAGACGAGGGAAACTTGAAACCATTCAGGCAGCAGAGATGAGCTTGTCATTAGCTAGCTAACGTTAGCTTTATTGTAGCTATAAAGCGTTATGTTTATTGTTATTTATTTTATTGTATACAAGTTATATACATAGACAGAAGGGAGTTAGTTATAAATACAGTATATTTGTCTGTAGTTTAGAAGAAAGACTTACGCAGTGGTGTAAAGTACTTAAGTAAAAATACTTTAAAGTGTTACTTAAAACTTCTTCTGGCTGCAGGGGGCGTATTGACTAACTTGGAAAACTGTGCCCATTTCAAACGGCCTCGTACTCAATTCTTGCTCGTACAATATGCATATTATTATTACTATTGGATAGAAAACACTCTCTAGTTTCTTAAACCGTTTGAATTATTTCTCTGAGTGAAACAGAACTCCTTCTGCAGCCCACTTCCTGACAGGAAGTGCGTTTCTGAAATCGGAGGTCTCTGTTCAAGAGCTTGCCTATAAATGGGCATGACACGTATTGATATACATACAGGTCATACACCTTCCCCTAGATGTCAAGCGGAAGTGAGAGAAGAAATGAGTGGATTATCTTGCTCTGAAGTGGAATAAATCCTCTTGGAATGACTGGTCCGCCGTTTCCTGTATTTTCGAAAGCGCGAAGTTGAACCTGGAATTGCCTTCTGGAAAACCGTCGTTATAGGCGAATACTATCTCCGGCTTTGATTTTATTTGATACATGTCACAATATCATCGTAAAGTATGTTTTTTCAATATAGGTTTATTAGATTAATGAAATTTATTCGGGACGTTAGGCGTGTTGCGTTGTTTGACTTTGTTCACGAAGGAGAGCTTAGCACCACTTAGCCAGTGCGCTTGCTAATTCAAGAGGGAAAGAAGTCGTTCTTATTCCAAACAACGACGGTTCTGGACAAAGGACTCCTTGTACAACATTCTGATGGAAGACCACCAAAAGTAGGACCCATTTTGGGATGCTATTTCATATATCTGTCGAACTGTGCTATCGGTACCGTTTGCCTTGAAGCAATGCTGTTGTGTGTTAGCTATTGTAGTAAGCTAATATAACGCTATATTGTGTTTTGTAAAACACTTAAAAAATCGGAAATATTTTCTGTATTCACAAGATCTTCGTCTTTCATTTGCTATACACCATATATTTTTCAGAAAAGTTTTATGATGAGTATTTAGATATTTGATGTTGGTGTCTGTAATTACTCTGGTTGCTTCGGTGCTATTTTTGACGGTAGCTGTGATGGTAGCATCAATGTAAAACTGATTTATACCTCAAATATGCACATTTTTCGAACAAAACATAGATTTATTGTGTAACATGTTATAGGACTGTCATCTGATGAAGTTGTTTCTTGGTTAGTTTGGTTGGATCTTGGTTAGTTAGGTTGGCTTTGTGCATGCTACCTGTGCTGTGAAAAATGTCTGTCCTTTTTTGTATTTGGTGGTGAGCTAACATAAATATACGTGGTGTTTTCGCTGTAAAACATTTTAAAAATCGGACATGTTGGCTGGATTCACAAGATGTTTATCTTTCAAATGCTGTATTGGACTTGTTAATGTGTGAAAGTTAAATATTTCTAAAAAATATATTTTGAATTTCGCGCCCTGCACTTGAGCTGGATGTTGTCATAAGTGTACCGACCTCGGGCTTGCAGCCTGAAGAAGTTTTAAGTCGTTTTTGGGGGGAATCCGTACTTTACTTTAGTATTTATATATTTACAACTTTTACTTTTACTTTTACTTCACTACATTCCTAAAGAAAATGATATACTTAGCAGTACAGAAAATGGTTCAATTCACACACTTATCAAGAGAACATCCCCGGTCATCCCTACTTCCTCTGATCTGGCAGACTCACTAAACACAAATGCTTTGTTTGTAAATTATTTCTGAGTGTTGGAATGTGCCCCTGCCTATCCGTACATTTTTAAAAACAAGAAGATTGTGCCGTCTGGTTTGCTTAGTATAAGGACATTTTAATTATTCATACTTTTACTTTTAATACTAAAGTATATTTGAGCAATTACATTTATTTTGATAGATAAGTATAGTAGAAACCAACTACTTTTAGACTTTTACTCAAGTAGAATTTTACTGGGTGACTTTCACTTTTACTTGTCATTTTCTATTATGGTATCTTTACTTTGACTCAAGTATGACAATTGGGTTCTTTTTCCACCACTGGACTTAAGTTTATTTTTGACAGGAGAATTACTTGTGAATTAGGTTTGATGCACCCATTGCAAAGACTTGCATAAACAGCTCTTTGTCCTATCTGTGCTAGTAGTGTACAGCAGCTGCCATTATAGCAGCAGTGAAAGACCAGAAGTAGTAATTCTCAGACACCCCCTCACGAGAGGCCTATTCAGAGAAGGAATTCTTATCACTTTACAAGGTCCCTGTAACACCTAAAGATTTTGCAATTGTTTTAGTCTCCATTCCCTCAGGTGTTGCTTTGTTATTCAGGAACGTGTCAAGACCCTCAGAACCTACCTTCCATTAACCCTGTTGACTCATCAGTAGGAAAGATTTGTTTCTTTTTTGGTCCATTCAACAACAGAGCGATTACGAACCTTGTTTCAGCAGGATGTTGTATCTATACCTTATGTCATGCCTTATTGGAACGGATTTATTGATAATATCTGTTGGAAAAAAGTTTGGATGTTGCCACACACATACCTACTTATTAACAAAATTAAGGAAGTTTCCTTTTAAATTATTAATAAATATTATCCTGCTAACCACTATATGAAGAAGTTTAAGGAAAACATCAACTCAAATTGCTCCTTTTGTAATGACCACCCAGAAACAGTGTTGCATCTTTTTTTGGCATTGTATTCATGTAAGAAAACTGTGGCAAGACATCAGTAGATTTATAATTGAACTAAAATAATTGATTTATAATTGATTTATAATTGAACACATTTATGAAGATCTTACACTATTGTGGAGAGATGTACTGCTTGGATTCTTTACCTACGATAAAAATAACCTGAAACAATTATTCTTTATTCTTTTGGCCAAATTTCATATTCACAAATGTAAATTTACAAACGTGTTTTCTTACCTTACAAAAAGAAATTGAACTGTATTTTAAGACAATTAAAAACTCTACTAACAAAAAAGCTGTTAGAATTATAAGTGTATGTATGTCCCTTAAGGTCCTTGTGTAATGGGATATTGTACTTCCGTTGTATATTATTTATATAAATTTGTGTTCCCATATGTACTTCATGTATTGATTTGTTGTTAATAAAAGATACAATAAAAAAAAAAAATTGCCTATTCAGATACTCCCTCTTTGCGCATGTGTTCCAAGTTACTGCCAGGCAAGGGTAGACGATAGCAGACTACAGGATTCTTATCGAAATGCGGTGTTGAACGTTTTCTTGACTTTAATCGAATTGTATAGATCACGTAAAATGTTATCCAGGAACTTTCTGAAGTAATATTAGGCTACATGAGACGTTTATTTGTTTGAACTTAATTCCGTTTTGATATTGAAGTAGATGTTTGATTGCTCTGGTCTAGGGGCGCATCAGTTGCAGCCTTGAGAATCGAATTTTCTCTCCGCAAGTCCCAAGTCATTATCTGAACACTACAACAAAGTAGTTAAACTGTACTGTACCCAACAATATTTCATTCCATACAAAGAAACAATAGCTCTCACAATGGATCGGGTAAGTCTGGCTTTAACAGTATAAGTCTGCTGGTTTGTACAAAATGTCCAGGCCTAGTTCTCATAATCTTTGATCCTCCACTTCCTGTGCTCGGTTTAAACGGCTCAACAAAAAATACATCACGGTAAAACTTGTTGGGATTTTTTTTCTTCGTCAAAGTAGCCTACTACTATATCATGTTTAGGAATCTGTGACTATGAACTAATTATCTCTCCTTCCTCCCAAAGTGTTCACATTCCTTTCGAACACATTATCCATTATTTGACCAGATACTCAAGTGGCCGTTCTAACAAAGAAAATAAAGGTTTTCTTAAATGGAAGGCAATCGGTAAAGAGGCAAGATCAGGTGGGACCATTATAGCCAATGAGAGGGCAGACATGGGTGTTTCCACAGCCACAAAGGTCTATATCGCATTTTCATTTAGTCAAGGTTCGGGCAAAAAGTCAGAAGTGTTGTTAGGGTTGAAATCACATTTTAATAAGATACATTTTAGAAATGTGCGCTTTGTTTGTGGTAACTAGTGACGTCCAGGCACTACTTCCATATAATTTTTTTATTTAACCTTTATTTAACCAGGTAGGCCAGTTGAGAACAAGTTGTCATTTACAACTGCTACCTGGCCAAGATAAAGCAAAGCAGTGCGACAAAAACAACAACACAGAGTTACACATGGGATAAACAAAGTACAGTAAATAACAAAATAGAAAATCTGTATACAGTGTGTGCAGATGAAGTAAGGAGGTAAGGCAATAAATAGGCCATAGTGGTGAAGTAATTACAATTTAGCCATTAACACTGGAGTGATAGATGTGCAGTTGAGGATGTGCAATTATAAATACTGGAATAAATACTGGTGTGCAAAAGAGCAGAAAAAAAACCTATGGGGATGAGGTAGGTATTTGGTTGGATGGGCTATTTACAGATTGGCTGTGTACAGCTGCAGTGATCGGTAAGCTGCTCTGACAGCCAATGCTTGAAGTTAGTGAGGGAGATATAAGTCTTCAACTTCAGTGATTTTTGCAATTCGTTCCAGTCATTGGCAGCAGAGAACTGGAAGGAAAGGCGGCCAAAGTAGGTGTTGGCTTTGGGGATGACCAGTGAAATATACCTGCTGGAGTGCGTGCTACAGGTGGGTGCTGCTATGGTGACCAGTGACCTGAGATACGGCGGGGCTTTACCTAGCAGAGACTTGTAGATGACCTGGAGCCAGTGGGTTTGGCGACGAATATGTAGCGAGGACCAGCCAACGAGAGCATGCAGGTCGCAATGGTGGGTAGTATATGGGGCTTTGATGACAAAACGGATGGCACTGTGATAGACTGCATCCAATTTGCTGAGTAGAGTGTTGGAGGCTATGTTGTAAATGACATCGCCAAAGTCAAGGATCGGCAGGATAGTCAGTTTTACTAGGGTATGTTTGGCAGCATGAGTGAAGTAGGCTTTGTTGCTAAATAGGTAGCCGATTCTAGATTTAACTTTGGATTGGAGATGCTTAATGTGAGTCTGGAAGGAGAGTTTACAGTCTAGCCAGACAACTAGGTATTTATAGTTGTCCACATATTCTAAGTAAAAACCGTCCAGAGTAGTGATGCTAGGCGGGCGGGTGCGGGCAGCGATCGGTTGAAGAGCATGAATTTAGCTTTACTAGCATTTAAAAGCAGTTGGAGGCCACGGAAGGAGTGTTGTATGGCATTGAAGCTCGTTTGGAGGTTAGTTAACACCGTTTCCAAGGAAGGGCCAGATATATACAGAATGGTGTCGTCTGCGTAGAGGTGGATCAGGGAATCACCCGCAGCAAGAGCGACATCATTGATATATACAGAGAAAAGAGTCGGCACGAGACAACATTTGGTGTCCGATTTGACACCCTGAACTCTATCTGAGAGGGGGGCCAGAAGCTGCGGGGGGTGCAGAGCTGTTGGCCGGGGTTGGGGTAGCCAGGTGGAAAGCGTGGCCAGCCGTAGAGAAATGCTTATTGAAATTCTCGATTATCTTGGATTTATCGGTGGTGACAGTGTTTCCTAGCCTCAGTGCAGTGGGCAGCTGAGAGGAGGTGCTCTTATTCTCCATGGACTTTAGTGTCCCAGAACATTTTGTAGTTAGTGCTGCAGGATGCAAATTTCTGTTTGAAAAAGCTAGCCTTTGCTTTCCTAACTGACTGTGTATATTGGTACCTGACTTCCCTGAAAAGTGGCCTACTTTTACCAATACTCTCTTAATAACCTAATCTTTACGAAATGTATATTCCATCAAATAAGGCAGAAGCCAGATTTTGGGCCCAGTTATCTCTCTCGCTTCACCTCTTCCTCACTGTTTTAAGGGAAATGACTGGTATGAGATATATGGTGGAAACTAGTCCATGCCTCCACCAACCCAATGCTCTTAGATTTGTGGGTTGTTTTGAACGATTGAACATTAAAGGAAAAAGGAGATACTCGAAGGATGCACCCAAATCAGAGGTTTAGACTGAATTAATAAAATATTTGGTTTAATATTAATCTATGTTGAATACTTCTTGCGGCCAACAGGACAAATCTAGCCCGTCGCCCTCCACCCTCCAGGAGTCCCCAGGTCAATCGCCTCCCAGTACTTTACTGCTGGATCTGGTCGACTGCAGGAAAACACCAGGGCAGAGTGGAACTAAGAGAGGAGAAGAGGAACATGGAGATTTGATTTCATTAAGTAAGAACCATGGTGTGGATTAGATTACAGTCCGCTTCTGTAACAATTAATTGATGATTTATATATTGATGAAAATATCTGTTCGTTCCACCCAATTTTAAGAAGTGTACCTTGGTAAAAAAAAAAAAAAAAAAAAGTTTGATTTCACATCATTTCAACATTCTGTCATGTCATAAAGAGCACGTGTTCAACTTAATAAAATACATGTTTTGCCATCTCAAGAGGTTAAATGAAAAATAAATACTATAGTAAGTGCCAATGTGCCAAATAAAGTAACAGGGTTGAGTGTAACAGGGGACTACTGAAACCAAAAAAAACACTACATTGTTAAAATAGTCCGTTAAATCAGCCATGAATCTGCTTGTGACCGGGGGAATGGAAGCTAGTATTGTGCAACAGGGAGTAGTACTTGAATGCAATCGTAACAAAAAAAGTTATTGTTAAAACATTTCTAGCATGTCTGTGTCTGGATAGAAGGGTTGAGATGCTCAGTTTTCCACCACAAAACAGCAGAGAATTGACAAAAAGAGTAGAACCAGCTCACCTGCTTTTACTCTGATTTGACTATTAGATGTTCAATGTTTCTTATGCAATTCTTCCCCCCCCCCCCTTTTTTTTGAAGAATAATTTAACCAAATTAAAACAAGAGTTCAGTTCATGTAACAGTGTAGACTTTAAAATGAGGGACAGACGTAAATTAATCACTAATCACATGAAATTAATAATGTTCTGAAATGACTGTCAAAGTAACCAAATAACTAGTGCTTTACATGCACACTAATCATTTCCTATGAAACTGATTATGTCAGTAGGCTGAGTTTGGCATTAGTCATGTAAACACCTTACTCTGCAGATCTTAATATGTGTAAGGTCATAACAGAAGGAAGCATACGCCTTTAAAAATACCTGGTTTTCTGCAGCTTAGAAATAGTTTCACATACAAACTTTATTTGTCCATGGTTTTTTTTTAAACATGGTTGCTGTTGTAGAAAGTATATTTTGATTGCCTACTTTTTTCATTTATCAAAGTCCCATCAGGTAGCCTGATTTCAGATGTGTCCATGTAAACAGGTTTATTAGGGAAATTGTTCTTCTTTCCAAGCATGTCAACGTTTAAATCGAACTCCTATACTAATTGACTATTCACAATAATCATATTATTCTGCGCTTGTAACCGTACTCAAAATGCTGAAATGTCACTTTAGCAAGTGTTTATTCATATTAAAAATCTGATGAATTGAATTTTCCATGTGTTCTGTATTAAAGGGCACTTTATTTAATATAACAGATTTAAAATTGAATTTTGGTGCACAATTATTACTGGAAAATATCTAAGGAATGCAAAAGGCATTCATTTCATGTAACGCCCCATCTGTTTATGGACCCATATTTTACAAAACTTAATTATTCAATGTCTTTGTTTCACAGGGGACATCCCTAATCGTTGCTCTCTAAGTGGGAGGGGCTTATTATCTGGGGAGCCTCAACAACATCATGATGCTGACAAGAAAGAGAAGAGTCTCTCCAGACCAGAACACCTCAAGAAACACCAGCAGACATGTATAGGGAAGAAACCTCACCACTGCTGCTCTGACTGTGGGAAGAGTTTTGCTAAACAGAAGGATTTGATCATTCATGAACGGATTCACACCGGAGAGAAATCGTACCACTGCTCTCAGTTTGGGAAGAGTTTCGCTGCATCTAAAACCTTCAAATCTCATCAGAGAATTCATACAGGGGAGATACCTTACCCCTGCTTTGATTGTGGGAAATACTTCAATCAATCAGGAGACCTGACTACACACCAGCTCGTACACAAAGGAGATAAATGTTATAGCTGTGATCAGTGTGGGAAGAGCTTCAATAAATCAGGAGCCCTGACTAGACACCAACGCATACACACAGGAGAGAAGCCTTATAGCTGTGATCAGTGTGGGAAGAGCTTCAATCAATTAGTACATCTGACCACACACCAACACATACACACAGGAGAGAAGCCTTATAGCTGTGATCAGTGTGGGAAGAGCTTCAGTAATTCAGGAGCCATGACTAGACACCAACGCATACACACAGGAGAGAAGCCTTATAGCTGTGATCAGTGTGGGAAGAGTTTTGCTCAGAATTTCTCCCTGACTACACACCAGCGAGTACACAGAGGAGTGAAGCCTTATAGCTGTGATCAGTGTGGGAAGAATTTCTGGACGTCAGGACACCTGACTACACACCAGCGAATACACACAGGAGATAAGCCTTATAGCTGTGATCAGTGTGGGAGGAAATTCTATACGGCAGGACACCTAACTGCACATCAACGCATACACACAGGAGAGATGCCTTATAGCTGTGATCAGTGTGGGAAGAGCTTCAATCATTCAGGAGCCCTGATTATACACCAACGCATACACACAGGAGAGAAGCCTTATAGCTGCGATCAGTGTGGGAAGAGCTTCAATCATTCAGGAGCCCTGACCACACACCAACGCATACACACAGGAGAGAAGCCTTATAGCTGTGATCAGTGTGGGAAGAGCTTCAATTATTCAGGAAACTTGACTGCACACCAACGCATACACACAGGAGAGAAACCTTATAGCTGTGATCAGTGTGGGAAGAGCTTCAGTCGATCAGGAGACCTGATTACACACCAACGCATACACACAGGAGAGAAACCTTATAGTTGTGATCAGTGTGGGAAGAGCTTTAATCGATCAGGACCCCTGATTATACACCAACGCATACACACAGGAGAGAAGCCTTATAGCTGCTATCAGTGTGGAAAGAGTTTTGTTCGAGATTCCAATCTGATTGCACACCAACGTATACACACAGGAGAGAAGCCTTATAGCTGTGATCAGTGTGGGAAGAGCTTCAATCAATCATTAGAACTGACTAGACACCAACGCATACACACAGGAGAGAAGCCTTATAGCTGTGAGCATTGTGGGAAGAGCTTCAATCAATCAGGAAACCTGACTAAACACCAACGCATACACACAGGAGAGAAGCCTTATAGCTGTGATCAGTGTGGGAAGAGTTTTGCTCTAGATTTCACCTTGACTACACACCAGCGAATCCACACTGGAGAGAAACCTTACTCCTGTCTATGTGGAAAGAGCTTTGCTCATTCAGGGTCACTGAAAAAACACAAGGAAGCACAAAAATGTTTTCTTTCATCTCCCTCCTCTCCGGCACCGGTTCCAGATCCCTCAATATAGTTTCAATAGAAAACATCTTGTAAAGAGTCATCCATCTCCCATTCTCTAACAGTTTAAGTCTGATTACCATGGTAACATGTGTAGATAATATGCAGCTCTGGATTCATATGTATCAAGTGTCTTGGAGTAGAAGTGTTGTGTGTGTGTGGTGGGGTGGGGTGGGGGTGTTCAGAGCTGTATCTTATTTCAGTAACTCCTGTAATCCATTAAATAATGTAGAATGATGTTTCAAAAATAGTAGGTTCATATTCATGTGTGAGAGAAATGTTGTCTGAAGAGAGAGCCTTGAATTGTACATCTTTCCTCATATAGTCATTGGTTCCTGTTGGTGCTGGGTAGAGATGTGAGGGGGGTCATTACCCCCTCAGACCTTTTGTCTGAAGGCCCAGAACATGTTCTATAATTTAAGATAGGAGACGGTGCCAGTCACATGCATTAACCAAACGTTAATGATGAATTAATGATGAAAAATGTAAATCATGCAAATATAACTTGTCTGTGTAAGCAGTATATAAGAGAACTAACGGGACTGCCCCGAAAGAGCTCCTGACCAACGTGTACTGTGGTGCATTAAGTTTGTTGGAACCTTTCCAGCTTGCTGATAATAAAGAAAGATTCATTTAAGTTTTACTTTGAGGCCCTGTTGGTAATTTTCAGAACACAT
This sequence comes from Salvelinus alpinus, assembly GCF_045679555.1. NCBI lineage: Eukaryota > Metazoa > Chordata > Actinopteri > Salmoniformes > Salmonidae > Salvelinus > Salvelinus alpinus. The sequence goes on along the minus strand of NC_092087.1, from coordinate 84,563,076 downwards.
GTATTCAATACAAAAATACATTAAATCTATTGTATTATGTGAAGGAGATGTGTCGTACTGCATGAGGCAAATGATGGTCCCACCAGATACTGACTACCTTTTTTTAAGGGATCCGTGACCAACAGATGGATATCAGTATTCCCAGTCATGTGACATCTATAGATTAGTGCCTAATTCATTTATTTCAATTGACTGATTTCTTTATATGAACTTTAACTCAGTAAAATCATATAAATTGTTGCATGTTGTATTAATATTTTTGTTTAGTGCAATAACAATTGGGTCAGAACTGTTTCAACATGACTTACACCCATCAGAGTATCTGTGCTGTGAAGGGCTCAACAGTGGAACTGCCCTGCACATATCAACATCCAAGTTATCATGTAGTTTCAGAACCAAACTGGTATATCCAAGATAATTGTAATGAGGCGCCTAAAATCCTGAGCTCGGTGCCAGAGTATGCAGGTCGTGCTGAGAACCTTGGGACTAAAGAGAAAGACTGCAACCTGAGAATCACAGACCTGAGAGAGATTCAGCTGAGTACAAGTTCAGATTTAAAACACAGTATGCAGAATGGGGGTACAGCTTCCCTGGAACAACTCTGACTGTCACAGGTAATATATCATATCTACTTCTTCTACTACTACAACTACTAATACAGGTAATATATAATATCTACAGGTAATATATATCAACAGGTAATATATTATATCTACTTCTTCTACTACTAATACAGGTAATATATAATATCTAATTCTAATAATTCATTTGAATCATTCAGAGCTGCAGGTGAAGGTGTCTTCCTCCACAGAGGAAAAGAAGAGAACACTGAACTGTAGCACCACCTGTCTTCTGACTGACAACCCCAACCCCACCTACATCTGGTACAAGAACGGACAACATCTCCATCGCCCTACTCCAATACTCCTGTAATACTCTACTGTACTGGTGTTACTCTGCAGACAGTTACTCCTGTGCTGTAAAAGACCATGAGGATATTATACAGGATAATAGAAAAGGTAGAAAATGCCTGGTATGTTACCTTGTTTTAACGTTTTTTCAAAAACATATATTTTTTATCCATTTTAGAAAAAGTCTGCAAGGTAATAAAATGTGGAAAAAGTCAAGCGGTCTGAAAACTTTCCAAATGCAATGTAAGTGTCTATATAATTTGTTCATTTCAATGGACCAGTCCAATACATTTTAAACACTTGAAAATAGTCTGAGGAGGTGATCAGATACATTTTGTGTCAGATGTTTGTTGTCAGAGCGGTTTGAATGTGACTCACACCAAGAGGATATCTGTGCCTTGAAGGGGTCAACAGTGGACAATACCTGCACGTATAGACATCCCAGCTGGCACAACGTCACAGAAGTATCCTGGTTCAACAAATGTGAGAATGGAGTTACAACAGATCTAAGCCAGGACCCAGAGTATGCAGGTCATGTGAAGTACCATCCAACTACAGACAAGGACTCCACCCTGAGAATTACAGACCTGAGAGAGAATGACTCTGCTGAATGGAGGCTGCCTTAATTAATCGACATCCACGTCTTCGGGGCCCTGAAGAGATCAAATCAAATTGTATTAGTCACATGGGCCGAATACAACAGGTGTAGACCTCACAGTGAAATGCTTACTGGCTGGAGTCTTTGACAATTTGTAGGGCTTTCCTCTGACTCCGCCTGGTATAGAGGTCCTGGATGGCAGGACGCTTGGCCCCAGGGATGTACTGGGCCGTACGCACTACCCTCTGTAGTGCCTTGCAGAAGGAGGCTGAGCAGTTGCCATACCAGTCAGTGATGCAATCAGTCAGGAGGCTCTTGATGGTGCAGCTGTAGAACCTTTTGAGGATCTGAGGACCCATGCCAAATCTTTTCAGTCTCCTGAGGGGGAATGGGTTTCGTTGTGCCCTCTTCACGACTGTCGTGGTGTGGTTGGACTACGTTAGTTTGTTGGTGATGTGGACACTAAGGAACTTGAAGCTCTCAACCTGCTCCACTACAGCCCTGTCGTTGAGAATGAGGGCGTGCTCTGTCCTCCTTTTCTTGTAGTCCACAATCATCTCCTTCGTCTTGATCACATTGAAGGAGAGGTTGTTGACCTGGCACCACACGGCCAGGTCTCTGACCCCCTCCCTATCGGCTGCCTTGTCATTGTCGGTGATCAGGCCTACCACTGTTGTGTCATTGGAAAACTTAATGATGGTGTTGGAGTCGTGCCTGGCCGTGCAGTCATGAGTGAACAGGGAGTACAGGATGAAACTGAGCACGCACCCCAGAGGGGCCCCTGTGTTAAGGACCAGCATGGCGGATGTGTTGTTACCTACCCTTACCACCTGGGGGCGGCCCGTCAGGAAGTCCAGGATCCAGTTGCATAGGGAGGTGTTTAGTCCCAGGTTCCTTAGCTTATTGATGAGCTTTGAGGGCACTATGGTGTTGAATGCTGAGCTGTAGTCAATGAATAGTATTCTCAAAAAGGTATTCCTTTTGTCCATGTGAGAAAAGGCAGTGTGGAGTGCTATAGAGATTGCATCATCTTTGGATCTGTTCAGGCGGTTCGAGTGCAAATTGGAGTGGGTCTAGGGTTTCTGGGATAATGGTGTTGATGTCAGCCATGACCAGCCTTTCAAAGCACTTTATGGCTACAGACGTGAGTGCTGCGGGTCGATAGTCATTTAGGCAGGTTACCTTACTGTTCTTGGGAACAGGGACTATGGTGGTCTGCTTCAAACATGTTGGTATTACAGACTCGGACAGGGAGAGGTTGAATATGTCAGTGAATGCACTTGCCAGTTGGTCAACGTGTGCTCGCAGTACACGTCCTGGTAATCCATCTGGCCCTGCGGTCTTGTGAATGTTGACCTGTTTAAATTTCTTACTCACATCGGCTGCAGAGAGTGTGATCACACAGTCTTCCGGAACAGCTGGGGCTCTCATGCATGTTTCAGTGTTATTTGCCTCAAAGCAAGCATAGAAGTGGTTTAGCTCGTCTTGTAGGCTCATGTCACTGGGCAGCTCTCGTCTGTGTTTCCCTTTGTAGTCTAATGGTTTGCAAGCCCTGCCACATCCTACGAGCGTCGGAGCCGGTGTAGTACGATTCGATCTTGGTCATGTATTGATTCTTTGCCTGTTTGATGGTTCGTCGGAGGGCATAGCGGGATATCTTATAAGCTTCCGGGTTAGAGTCCCACTCCTTGAAAGTGGCAGCTCTACCCTTTAGCTCAGTGAGGATGTTGCCTGTAATCCATGGCTTCTGCTTGGGGTATATACGTCACTGTGCGGACAACGTCCTCAATGCACTTATTGATAAGACCTATTCCCCCTCAGGTGACGGAAAATATTTGGCATGGGTCCTCAGATCCTCAAAAGGTTCTACAGCTGCACCATCGAGAGCATCCTGACTGGTTGCATCACTGCCTGGTATGGCAACTGCTCGGTCTGCGCATGGCAAGCGGTACCGGAGCGCCAAGTCTTGCTCCAAGAGGCTTCTAAACAACTTCTACCCCCAAGCCATAAGACTCATGAACATCTAATCGAATGCTACCCTCCCCTCTTTTCGCCGCTGCTACTCTCTGTTGCTATCATCTATGCATAGTCACTTTAATAACTCTACCTACATGTACATACAACTGTCACATCTGCTCCTGCTACGCCCCCTTGTGTTCATCCGGTTTCTTCTTGACCTGCAGCCACTCCCCCAGTACACTCTCTCTCTCCCTCTCCCTCTCTGTGTGATTGTGTGGTTGGAGACAGGTGTGCTGCAGTCAGAGCAGATCCCCACCAGCTGAAACCTGTTCCATAATCAAGACCTCTACAAATACTCAGTCCTGCCACCTCCACTCGCTGTTTATCCTCTCACTGCAGTTTTGCCGCTCTGACTCTGGTACATGTCTCCTGTTCCACATCTCACCACCCTGCTCCCATGTTCTGGATTCAGCTCACCATCCCTCCCTTGGATTTCCCCCCAGACCTGTTTACCCTGTCTCAACCCAGCTCACTCCAAACTCATCCTCCACTTCTGGTTTCCTACAACCACCCGAGCTTCCTCTGGCCTGCACTCCATCTCTCTCTGTTTGGCAAAAAATATTTTGGTTTATTCATCCAGTTTCCTCATCTGAGTCTGCTCTTGGGTTCCTCTGTGCCGCTCCACCTAACAGTACGATCTGGCCAAGAGATGAACTCAGCAGACCACTACTCTCCACCACACTCTGGTTGGACAAGAAGCGCTGCTTGAAAAACATGACTAAGCCCTGAAAGCCCTTCTCGAGGACATCAAGGAGTTTTCACGGAGCCTGTCTGACCTACGGGCCCGAACCTCCGCCCAGAGCTCACAACCAGTCCCAAGTCCTTCTTCTCCGCCCTGGAGCCTTTTGTTCCGACTCCCTAGTGCTACGATGGTAATCTCTGCGTTTGAGCATCAGCCCTACTCTTATGCTAGTGAATGAGCCCAGATTTATTTTCTGATTGGCTGCCTCCGTGGAGCGGCGCTTTCCTGGGCCACTGCGGTGTGGGAGAGACAGTCACTCATCTGCTTCTCCTACGGTAGATTCACAGAGGAGATGAGGAAGGTCTTCAACCACCCGGTCTGTGGAAAGGATGCCCCTAAACAACTCCTGTTCCTTCATCAAGGCTCCCAGAGTGTGGCTGAAATGGCATGTGAGTTCCGCACCCTCGCCACAGAGAGCGAATGGAATGAGGAGGCCCTTCAGGGAGCATTCTAGAATGCGACCCTCAAAGACGAGTTGGTGTCCAGAGAGGAGCCCGATGGACTTGACAAACTACTTTCTCTCACTATCCGCATTGACAACCGTCTCCGTGAGCGTTGAAGGGAGAGGGTAGGTTGGATTGCATGTCCCATAACATCTGCTTCGGGGCCTTGCTCTCCTCCCCCGACTGCATCACATCTCCAGGCATGTTCTAATCCTGAACCCTTGCAGCTCGGCCGGAATCGTCTATCTCCAGAGGAGAGGCAGCGGCTTATCAGTACTAGGAGCTGTCTATATTGTGGCCAGGTTGGTCACCTGGTCTCCACTTGTTCCCTGTGTCCAGCAAAAGAGGGGGCTCAGCAGTAGTGGGGGATATACTGTTGAGCCAAATCGCCTGCCCATCAACTCCCAGACCCCTGCTTGAGGCCAACCTTGTGTGGCAGAGCCAGGCTTTTCCTCTGTCTGCTCTCATCGATTCAGGTGCCGAAGAGAGCTTCCTGGACCGAGGGGTCAATAACCAGTTGGGTCTGGACACTGTTTCACTCGATTCACCTCTTAATGCCAACGCTCTCAATGGAAAGCTCCTTTTCCGTGTCTGTGAGAGAACCGTTCCTGTTATCCTGCATCTCTCTGGAAATCACCAGGAAAAGATCAGTTTCCACACAATCGACTGTCCTTACTCTCCCCTGGTTCTGGGTCATCCATGGTTAAAGCTAAACAACCCACAGATTGACTGGGCCACCGGGAGGGTAACTATGTAGAGAACATTTTGTCATTCCAATTGTCTACATTCTGCCCTTCCACCTGCCTTGTCTGCACCCCAGTCCATTCCAGAACCACCGGACCTGTCTTCTGTTCCTCCAGAGTATCACTGTCTAGCTCCTGTGTTCATTAAGTACCACACGCCTTCTCTGCCGCCTCATCGGCCATACGACTGCGCTACCGAGCTTCAGCCTGGAGCTCCTCTCTCCAGTACCAGGTTGTATAACCTTTCTCGCCCCGAGCAAGAGGCTATGTAGGAATACATCCAGGATTCCCTGGCTGTCGGACATGTCAGACCTTCTTCTTCTCCTGTGGGAGCTGGGTTTTTCTTTGTCAAGAAAAAGGATGGGTCACTGAGGCCGTGCATAGCCTTCCGTGGGTTGAACAGTATCACTGTCACGAACAAGTATCCCTTGCCACTCATCAGTGCTGCTTTTGCCCCCCTCCATGGTGCCACGGTGTTTTCTACAAAACTCGACGGTGTTCACTAAACTCAACCTCCGGAATGCCTACCACCTTGTCCGCATCAGAGAGGGAGACGAGTGGAAAACGGCGTTCAACACACCACTTGGACACTTGAGTATTTGGTCATGCCGTTTAGTCTCACTAACGCCCCTGCTGTTTTTCAGAGCCTGGTAAATGATGTTCTGAGGGATGTTATTGGGTGTTTTGCTTTTGTCTATGTGGATGACATTCTTATTTTTTCGAAGGACCTTGAGGCTCACAAGCAGCACGTTAACCAAGTTCTCCAACAGGTGGTGGAGAATAAGCTGTTTGTTATGTTTCCTCTGTGTCCTTCTTGGGTTACATCATTGCACAAGGACAGCTACAAGTGGACCCTGCCATGGTTAGGGCAGTCACAGAGTGGCCTGTGCTCGCGAACCTGAAGCAGCTACAGCGTTTCCTGGGGTTTGCCAATTTTTATAGACGTTTCATCCATGACTACAGTCGTTTGGCAGCTCCTCTCATCATTCTCCCCTCCACCTCCACTCCGTTACACTGGTCCCCTGAGGCAGGGTTCCGGGAACTCAAGCACCGCTTCACTTCCGCTCCAATCCTAACCCAGCCAGACCCAGAACTCCAGTTCGTCCTCGAGGTGCACGCTTCCGACACCGGGGTAGGTGCAGTTCTGTCTCAACATTCACCCTCGGAACAGAAGCTACATCCATGTGCCTTGTTTCGCAAGGTCTCACCTGCAGAGAGAAATTTTGACATAGGAAACTGGGAACTTCTGTCCGTGAAGCTGGCTCTTGAGAATTGGCGTCACTGGTTAGAGGGTTTTGTCCTCCCCTTCATTGTGTGGACGGATCACAAAAACCTAGCCTACATCCAGGCCGCCAAACGTCTGAACTCTCGGCAGGCCAGGTAGGCATTGTTTTTCGGAAGATTCAACTTCACACTCACACTAAACTGGAATCTAAGAATACCAAGCCTGACGCCCTCTCCCGTCAGTTCACAGCAGACAACACAGGTTCCGAGCCAGAAACTATTATGCCATCCTCCTGCTGTCTCCTGGGAGATTGAGTCCCGTGTTTCCAGGCTCAGCTGAACCAGCTGATCCAGGAAACGGTGCATGTAAGGCTCTGTTTGTGCCAGATTCAGTTCGCTCTGAAGTTCTTCAGTGGGCCCATTCTACTCACCTCACTTGTTACCCTGGCATGAATCGGACTGTCGCCTCACTTCATTCCCCTCTCCAAGCTTCCTTCCTCCAGAGAGACTGCGGACCTGCTGGTATCCCATGTGCTGCGGCTGCATGGCATCCCTATTGACATAATTTCTGACAGGGGACCCCAGTTTACTTCCCAGGTATGGAGAGCCTTCTGCACAGAACTTGGCATTAATGTTAGCCTTTCATCTGGATATCACCCCCAGACTAACGGCCAGACCGAGTGGGCCAACCAGGAGTTGGAGACTGCCCTACGCTGTGTGACTTCGGCTAACCCTTCCTCCTGGAGTGCCCAGCTACCCTGGGTGGAATATGCCCACAACACCCTCATCAACGCCTCATCAGGTATATCACCCTTTGAGTGTGCTCTGGGTTACCAACCCCCCTTGTTCCCTGCCCAAGAGGTCGAGGTAGTGGTGCCCACAGTCCAGGACCACATGCGCTGTTGTCATCGCACCTGGAGGAGGGCCCGGGCCCCTCTTCTTCGTGCCTCCGCCAGGACCCAATCCCAAGCTAACCGTCGCCGTGCTTCAGGCCCAGTCTACACTCCAGGCCAAAAGGTATGGCTTTCATCTAAGGATTTGCCCTTGAACGTGGTTTCCAAAAAACTAGCCCCCGATTCATTGGTCCCTTTGAGATTGATCGTGTCATAAACCCCTCTGCTTTGCATCTGAAACTCCCAGGCTCTCTCAAAATGTCACGACTTCCGCCGAAGTCGGGTCCTCCCCTTGTTCGGGCGGCGCTCGGCAGTCGGCCATTCTCGATCCACTTTTCATTTTCCATGTGCTTTGTCTTGTTTTTCCACACACCTGGTTTCAATTCCCTCATTTACTTGTTGTGTATTTAACTTCTTTGGAGTAGGGGGCAGTATTTTCACGTCCGGATGAAAAGCGTGCCCAGAGTAAACGGCCTGCTACTCAGCCATAAAAGCTAGAATATGCATATTATTTGGATTATTTGGATAGAAAACACCCTGCAGTTTCTAAAACTGTTTGAATTATGGCTGTGAGTATAACATAACTCATATGGCAGGCCAAAACCTGAGAAAAAAATCCAACCAGGAAGTGGGAAATCTGAGGTTGGTCGATTTTCAACTCAGCCCCTATTGAAGATACAGTGGGATATTGGTCATGTTGCCCTTCCTAAGGCCTCCACTAGATGTCCACAGTCTTTAGAGCCTTGTCTGATGCTTCTACTGTGAAGTGGGGCCGAATGAGAGGGGATTGAGTAAGGTCTACCATGAGCTGAACATGCGCTGACCATGTGCGTTCATGTGAGAGAGCGAGCTCTGTTCCATCACACTTCTGAAGACAAAGGAATTCTCCGGTTGGAACATTATTGAAGAATTATGTTAAAAACATCCTAAAGATTGATTCTCAATACTTCGTTTGTCATGTTTTTACGGACTGTAATATAACTTTTGTAACTTTTCGTCCGTACTTTCCGCTGGACTTGCACGTGCGTCGTGAGTTTGGAAAGTGTACTGAACGTTAGAACAACAAGGAGGAATTTGGACATAAATGATGGACATTATCGAACAAAACAAACATTTATTGTGGAACTGGGATTCTTGGGAGTGCATTCTGATGAAGATCATCAAAGGTAAGTGAATATTTATAATGCTATTTCTGACTTCTGTTGACTGCACAATATGGCGGATATATTTTTGTCTTGATTGGGCTCTGAGCGCCGACCTCAGGGGGGGGGGGTACTGTCACATCTGCTCCTGCTACGCCCTCTTGTGTGCATACAGTGTTTTCGTGACCTGCAGCCACTCCCCCAGTACACTATCTCCCTCTCCCTCTCTGTGTGATTGTGTGGTTGGAGACAGCTGTGCTGGAGTCAGAGCAGATCCCCACCAGCTGCAACTCGTTCTATAATCAAGACCTCTACAAATACTCAGTCCTGCCACTTCCAATCTGCCAGATCGTAATCTCTGCTCAGTCAGTTTATGCTTCTAGCTATTTATGATTATTCAAGATCCTGTTACCCTGCTGTGCCTGTTTCCCTCTGGTTGCACATTTAAAATGCTGATTGAAATTAGGTAAAACTGATTTAAGTTTCCCTGCATTAAAGTCCCCGGCCACTAGGAGCGCCACCTCTGGATGAGGCGCTTACGCTTTCTGCTTATGGTGGTATACAGCTAATTGAGTGTGGTTTTAGTAACAGCATCGGTCTGTGGTGGTATGTAGACAGCTACGAAAAATACAGATGAAAACTTTCTAGGTAGATAGTGTGGTTACAGCTTATCATAAGATACTTTACCTCAGGCGAGCAAAACCTAGAGATTTTCTTAGATATCGTGCACCAGCTGTTGTTTACAAATATGCATAGTGTCTTAACAGAGGCTGCAGTTCTATCCTGCCGATAGAGTGTATAACCCGCCAGCTGTATGTTCTTAATGTCGTCATTCAGCCACGACTCGGTGAAACATAAGATATTAAAGTTTTTAATGTCCCATTGGTAGAATATACGTTCTTTCAGTTTCCTCCCATTTATTTTCCAGCGATTGAACGTTAGCTAGCAGGACGGAAGGCAAAGGCAGATTAGCCACTTGTCGCCTGATCCTCACAAGGCACCCTGATCTTTGTCCGCAAAATCTCAGTTTCCTTCTCCAGCGAATGGTGGGAATCTGGGAATGGTCGGTAGTATATCCCTCCCGTCCAACTCATTGAAGAAAAACTCTTTGTCTAATCTGAGGTGAGTAATCGCAGTTCTGATGTCCAGAAGCTCTTTTCGGTCAAAAGAGACGGTAGCAGCAACATTATGTACAAAACAAGTGAGGAACAACGCGAAAAAAACAACAAAATAGCATGGTTGGTTAAGAGCCGCTAAGACGGCAGCACTCCATCACTCTTGTTATTGGTCAAATAGTCCTGATACAGCCTGGAGGTGTGTTTTAGGTCATTGTCTTCTTGAAAAAGAAATGATAGTCCCACTAAGCGCAAACCAGCTGGGCTGGCGTATTGCTGTAGAATGCTGTGGTAGCCATGCTGGTTAAGTGTACCTTGAATTCTAAATAAAAAACCAACAATGTCACCACAAAGCACCCCCACACCTCCTCCTCCATGCTTCATGCTGGGAACCACACATGGGGAGATCATCTGTTCACCAACTCTGTGTCTCACAAAGACACGGCGGTTGTAACCATCTCAAATGTGGACTCATCAGACCAAAGGACAGATTTCCACCCATCTAATGTCCATTGCTCATGTTTCTTGGCCCAAGCAAGTCTCTTCTTATTATTGGTGTCCTTTAGTAGTGGTTTCTTTGCAGCAATTCGACCATGAATGCCTGATTCCTCTGAACAGTTGATGTTGAGAGATGTCTGTTAGTTGAACCCTGTGAAGCATGTATTTGGGCTGCAATCTGAGGTGCAGTTAACTCTAATGAACTTACCCTCTTCATGTAACTCTGGGTCTTCCTTTCCTGTGGGGGTCCTCATGAGAGCCAGTTTCATCATAGCGCTTGATGGTTTTTGCGACTGCACTTGAAGAAACTCAAAGTTCTTGACATTTTCCGTATTGACTGACCTTCATGACTTAAAGTAATGATGGACTGTTGTTTCTCTTTGCTTATTTGAGCTGTTCTTTCCATAATATGGACTTGGGTCTTTTACCAAATTGGGCTATGTTCTGTATACCACCCCTACCTTGTCACAACACAACTGGAAACCCAAAGGGTTCTACCTGGAACCCAAAAGAGTTCTCCTATGTGGACAGCTGAAGAACCCATTTGGAATCCTTTTTTCTAAGAGACTACCCTGCATGTGTCACAGGTGTAACCAAGGTCTTATAATGAGTGACATCCTCCTCGCCTCCTCCATGGCGGCTACACTGTTGCTCCTGGCAACGGCTCAAGGTTCTGAGCACGGTCGCTAGGCGACGGTCCAGGGTGGACAGGTGCAGCTCGTGGAGGGGCCACGGAGAATAGATGATCATGGACAAGTGAGTCCCTCATGACATCACAGACTGTACGGGGCAGGGAGAGAAGACACCGACAGATGCAGGAGGGTGGAATGACAGATCCTAGAGAAGGAGAAAGAGAGAGAAATTGAGTGAAAGTTGAGAAAGAAAAATAATATTTTTCATGTATCATGTTCTCTCCTCTAGCTGAGTATATATATTCATGATAACACAACTTATTGCGCCTTAATGTTTAATCATGTACCATGTTTTAGGATTGAGGGTTCATCTTTAGAGGGGCCTCCAAACCTGTGGTCCACACACAGAGTGTCAATGTTACAATCAGCTAACGTTAGTTAAACTTGTAGTCAGCACACAGTGTCAATGTTACAATCAACTAACGTTAGTTAAACCTGTAGTCAGCACACAGTGTCAATGTTACAATCAACTAACGTTAGTTAAACCTGTAGTCAGCACACAGTGTCAATGTTACAATCAACTAACGTTAGTTAAACCTGTAGTCAGCACACAGATAGTGTCAATGTCACAATCTACTAACTGTTGTTAGCTAGCATTCGAGTGCTGACTTTTCTCAATGATTTGTGCAGTGTAAAAATACAATTTTGGTAATTGGTGTAGCCTGACTACTGCAGTAGGCTACTGCTTGTCCATGTGTTAGCTAACAGCAAAAAACCCAGACGAGAGAAACGTGAAAGCATCCAGGCAGCAGAGATGCACTTGTCATTAGCTAGCTAACGTTAGCTTTATTGTAGCTATAAATAGTTACGTTTATTGTTATTTATTTTATTGTATACAAGTTATATACATAGACAGAAGGGAGTTAGTTATAAATACAGTATATTTGTCTGTAGTTTAGAAGAAAGACTTACGCAGTGGTGTAAAGTACTTAAGTAAAAATACTTTAAAGTGTTACTTAAGTAGTTTTTGGGGGGAATCCGTACTTTACTTTAGTATTTATATATTTACAACTTTTACTTTTACTTCACTACATTCCTAAAGAAAATGATATACTTTTTACTCCATACATTTTCCCTGTCACACAAAAGTACCCATTACATTTTCAATACTTAGCAGTACAGAAAATGGTTCAATTCACACACTTATCAAGAGAACATCCCCGGTCATCCCTACTTCCTCTGATCTGGCAGACTCACTAAACACAAATGTTTTGTTTGTAAATTATTTCTGAGTGTTGGAGTGTGCCCCTGCCTATCCGTACATTTAAAAAAACAAGAAAATTGTGCCGTCTGGTTTGCTTAGTATAAGGACAATTTAATTATTCATACTTTTACTTTTAATACTTAAGTATATTTGAGCAATTACATTTATTTTGATAGATAAGTATATTAGAAACCAACTACTTTTAGACTTTTACTCAAGTAGAATTTTACTGGGTGACTTTCACTTTTACTTGTCATTTTCTATTATGGTATCTTTACTTTGACTCAAGTATGACAATTGGGTTCTTTTTCCACCACTGGACTTAAGTTTATTTTTGACAGAATAATTACTTCTGAATTAGGTTTGATGCACCCATTGCAAAGACTTGCATAAACAGCTCTTTGCCCTATCTGTGCTAGTAGTGTACAGCAGCTGCCATTATAGCAGCAGTGAAAGACCAGAAGTAGTAATTCTCAGACACCCCCTCAGGAGAGGCCTATTCAGATAAGGAATTCTTATCACTTTACAAGGTCCCTGTAACACCTAAAGATTTTGCAATTGTTTTAGATGCCATTCCCTCAGGTGTTGCTTTGTTATTCAGGAACGTGTCAAGACCTGGCCTCAGAACCTACCTTCCATTAACCCTGTTGACTCGTCAGTAGGAAAGATTTGTTTCTTTTTTGGTCCATTCAACAACAGAGCGATACGAACCTTGTTTCAGCAGGATGTTGTATCATATACCTTATGTCATGCATTATTGGAACGGATTTATTGATAATATCTGTTGAGAAAAAGTTTGGATGTTGCCACACATATACCTACTTGTTAACAAAACTAAGGAAGTTTCCTTTTAAATTATTAATAAATATTATCCTGCTAACCACTATATGAAGAAGTTTAAGGAAAACATCAACTTAAATTGCTCCTTTTTGTAATGACCACCCAGAAACAGTGTTGCATCTTTTTTGGCATTGTATTCATGTAAGAAAACTGTGGCAAGACATCAGTAGATTTATAATTGAACACATTTATGAAGATCTTACACTATTGTGGAGAGATGTACTGCTTGGATTCTTTACCTACGATAGAAATAACCTGAAACACTTTTATGTAATTAATTTCATTTTTCTTTTGGCCAAATTTCATATTCACAAATGTAAATTTACAAACAAAACCTCATGTTTTCTTACCTTACAAAAATAAATTGAACTGTACTTTAAGACAATTAAATACTCTACTAACAAAAAAGCTGTTAGAATTATAAGTGTATGTATGTCCCTTAAGGTCCTTGTGTAATGTGATATTGTACTTCCTAGCCCAATTGTCCGTTGTATATTATTTATATAAACTTGTTCCCATATGTACTTCCTGTATTGATTTGTTGTTAATAAAAGATACAATTTAAAAAAAAAAAATGCCCATTCAGATACTCCCTCTTTGCGCATGTGTTCCAAGTTACTGCCAGGCAAGGGTAGACGATAGCAGACTACAGGATTCTTAGCGAAATGCGGTGTTGAACGATTTCTTGACTTTAATCGAATTGTATAGATCACGTAAAATGTTATCCAGGAACTTTCTGAAGTAATATTAGGCTACATGAGACGTTTATTTGTTTGAACTTAATTCCGTTTTGATATTGAAGTAGATGTTTGATTGCTCTGGTCTAGGGGCGCATCAGTTGCAGCCTTGGGATTCGAATTTTCTCTCCGCAAGTCCCTAGTCATTATCTGAACACGACAACAAAGTAGTCTAACTGTACTGTACCCAACAATATTTAATTCCATACAAAGAAACAATAGCTTCCACAATGGATCGGGTAAGTCTGGCTTTAACAGTATAAGTCTGCTGGTTTGTACAAAATGTCTAGGCCTAGTTTTCATAATCTTTGATCCTCCACTTCCTGTGCTCGGTTTAAACGGCTCAACAAAAAATACATCACGGTAAAACTTGTTGTGATTTTTTTCCTTCGTCAAAGTAGCCTACTACTATATCATGTTTAGGAATCTGTGACTATGAACTAATTATCTCTCCTTCCTCCCAAAGTGTTCACATTCCTTTCGAACACATTATCCATTATTTGACCAAATACTCAAGTGGACGTTCTAACAAAGAAAATAAAGGTTTTCTTAAATGGAAGGCAATCGGTAAAGAGGCAAGATCAGGTGGGACCATTATAGCCAATGAGAGGGCAGACATGGGTGTTTCCACAGCCACAAAGGTCTATATCGCATTTTCATTTATTCAAGGTTCGGGCAAAAAGTCAGAAGTGTTGTTAGGGTTAAAATCACATTTTAATAAGATCAATGGTAGAAATGTGCGTGGTTTATGGCTTTGTTTGTGGTAACTAGTGACGTCCAGGCAGGCCAGTTGAGAACAAGTTGTCATTTACAACTGCGACCTGGCCAAGATAAAGCAAAGCAATGCGACAAAAACAACAACACAGAGTTACACATGGGATAAACAAAGTACAGTAAATAACACAATAGAAAATATGTATACAGTGTGTGCAGATGAAGTAAGGAGGTAAGGCAATAAATAGGCCATAGTGGCGAAGTAATTACAATTTAGCCATTAACACTGGAGTGATAGATGTGCAGTTGAGGATGTGCAATTATAAATACTGGAATAAATACTGGTGTGCAAAAGAGCAGAAAAAAAACAAATATGGGGATGAGGTAGGTATTTGGTTGGAAGGGCTATTTACAGATTGGCTGTGTACAGCTGCAGTGATCGGTAAGCTGCTCTGACAGCCAATGTTTGAAGTTAGTGAGGGAGATATAAGTCTTCAACTTCAGTGATTTTTGCAATTCGTTCCAGTCATTGGCAGCAGAGAACTGGAAGGAAAGGCGGCCAAAGGAGGTGTTGGCTTTGGGGATGACCAGTGAAATATACCTGCAGGAGCGCGTGCTACAGGTGGGTGCTGCTATGGTGACCAGTGACCTGAGATAAGGCGGGGCTTTACCTAGCAGAGACTTGTAGATGACCTGGAGCCAGTGGGTTTGGCGACAAATATGTAGCGAGGACCAGCCAATGAGAGCATGCAGGTCGCAATGGTGGGTAGTATATGGTGCTTTGATGACAAAACGGATGGCACTGTGATAGACTGCATCCAATTTGCTGAGTAGCGTGTTGGAGGCTATGTTGTAAATGACATCGCCAAAGTCAAGGATCGGCAGGATAGTCAGTTTTACGAGGGTATGTTTGGCAGCATGAGTGAAGTAGGCTTTGTTGCGAAATAGGTAGCCGATTCTAGATTTAACTTTGCATTGGAGATGCTTAATGTGAGTCTTTAAGGAGAGTTTACAGTCTAGCCAGACAACTAGGTATTTATAGTTTTACACATATTCTAAGTAAAAACCGTCCAGAGTAGTGATGCTAGGCGGGCTTGTGCGGGCAGCGATCGGTTGAAGAGCATGAATTTAGCTTTACTAGCATTTAAAAGCAGTTGGAGGCCACGGAAGGAGTGTTATATGGCATTGAAGCTCGTTTGGAGGTTAGTTAACACCGTTTCCAAGGGAGGGCCAGATATATACAGAATGGTGTCGTCTGCGTAGAGGTGGATCAGGGAATCACCCGCAGCAAGAGCGACATTGATATATACAGAGAAAAGAGTCGGCACGAGACAACAGGCCCTCCGATTTGACACCCTGAACTCTATCTGAGAGGGGGGCCAGAAGCTGCAGGGGGTGCAGAGCTGTTGGCCGGGGTTGGGGTAGCCAGGTGGAAAGCGTGGCCAGCCGTAGAGAAATGCTTATTGAAATTCTCGATTATCGTGGATTTATCGGTGGTGACAGTGTTTCCAAGCCTCAGTGCAGTGGGAAGCTGAGAGGAGGTGCTCTTATTCTCCATGGACTTTTGGAGTTAGTGCTGCAGGATGCAAATTTCTGTTTGAAAAAGCTAGCCTTTGCTTTCCTAACTGACTGTTTATATTGGTTCCTGACTTCCCTGAAAAGTGGCCTACTTTTACCAATACACTCCTAATAACCTAATCTTTACGAAATGTATATTCGATCAAATAAGGCAGAAGACAGATTTTGGGCCCAGTTATCTCTCTCGCTTCACCTCTTCCTCACTGTTTGAAGGGAAATTACTGGTATGAGATATATGGTGCAAACTAGCTCATGCCTCCACCAACCCAATGCTCTTAGATTTGTGGGTTGTAGTGAACGATTCAACATTAAAGGAAAAAGGAGATATTCGAGGGATGCACCCAACTCAGAGGTTTAGACTGAATTAATACAATATTTGGTTTAATGTTAATCTATGTTGAATACTTCCAACAGGACATATCCAGCCCGTCCCCCACCAACCTCCAGGAGTCCCCAGGTCAACCGCCTCTCCGTACTTTACTGCTGGTTCTGGTTGACTGCAGGAAAACACCGGAGCAGAGTGGAACTGAGAGAGGAGAAGAGGATCATGGAGATGTGATTTCATTAAGTAAGAACCATGGCGTGTGGATTAGACTACAGTCCGCTTCTGTAACAATTAATTGATGAGTTATATATTGATGAAAATATCTGGTCGTTACACCCAATTTTAAGAAGTGTAACTTGGTTAAAAAAAAGTTTGATTTCACATCATTTCAACATTCTGTCATGTCATAAAGAGCACGTGTTCAACTTAATAAAATACATGTTTTGCCATATGGCAGTAGGCTGAGTTTGGCATTAGTCATGTAAACACCTTACTCTGCTGATCTTAATTGGTGTAAGGTCATAACAGAAGGAAGCATACGCCTTTAAAAACACCTGGTTGTCTGATCAATCTTTAGAATGATTAGGACATGAAACACTTTAATCAGAGTTATAGAGGTGTATTTCATCTGCATGTTCTAACACAAGCAGCGCCAGCTAACTTCTTTTGACAGAGTGCAGTGAGTTCAGGAAAAACTGAAAGTATGCAGCTTAGAAATAGTTTCACATACAAACTTTATTTGTCCAAACTCGTATTCAAATATGCTTTTTTTTTTTTTTTTTTTACATGGATGTTGTTGTAGAAAGTATATTTTAATAGCCAATTTTTCATTTATCAAAGTCCCATCGGGTAGCCTGATTTCAGATGTGTCCATGTAAACAGGTTTATTAGGGAAATTGTTCTTCTTTCCAAGCATGTCAACGTTTAAATCAAACTCCTATACTAATTGACTATTCACAATAATCATATTATTCTGCGCTTGTAACCGTACTCAAAATGCTGAAATGTCACTTTAGCAAGTGTTTATTCATATTACAATTCTGATGAATTGAATGTTCCATGTGTCCTGTATTAAAGGGCACTTTATTTAATATAACAGAGATTTAAAATTGAATTTTGGTGCACAATTATTACTGGAAAATATCTAAGGAACGCAAAAGGCATTCATTTCATGTAACGCCCCATCTGTTTATGGACCCATTTTTGCAAAACCAAACTATTCAATATCTTTGTTTCACAGGGGACATCCCTAATCGTTGCTCTCTAAGTGGGAGGGGCTTATCATCTGGGGAGCCTCAACAACATCATGATGCTGACAAGAAAGAGAAGAGTCTCTCCAGACCAGAACACCTCAAGAAACACCAGCATAGAGGTATAGGGAAGAAATCTCACCACAGCTGCTCTGACTGTGGGAAGAGTTTTGCTAAACAGAAGGATTTGATAATTCATGAACGGATTCACACCGGAGAGAAATCGTACCACTGCTCTCAGTTTGGGAAGAGTTTCGTTGCATCTAAAACCTTCAAATCTCATCAGAGAATTCATACAGGGGAGAGGCCTTACCCCTGCTTTGATTGTGGGAAATACTTCAATCAATCAGGAGACCTGACTACACACCAGCTCGAATACAAAGGAGAGAAATCTTATAGCTGTGATCAGTGTGGGAAGAGCTTCAATAAATCAGGAGCCCTGACTACACACCAGCGCATACACACTGGAGAGAAGCCTTATAGCTGTGATCAGTGTGGGAAGAGCTTCAGTCATTCAGGAGCCCTGACCACACACAAACGCATACACACAGGAGAGAAGCCTTATGGCTGTGATCAGTGTGGGAAGAGCTTCAATCAATCAGGATCCCTGATTTTACACCAACGCATACACACAGGAGAGAAGCCTTATAGCTGTAATCAGTGTGGGAAGAGCTTCAATCATTCAGGACACCTGATTATACACCAACGCATGCACACAGGAGAGAAGCCTTATAGCTGTGATCAGTGTGGGAAGAGCTTCAATCATTCAGGAGCCCTGACCACACACCAACGCATACACACAGGAGAGAAGCCTTATAGCTGTGATCAGTGTGGGAAGAGCTTCAGTCGATCAGGAGACCTGATTACACACCAACGCATACACACAGGAGAGAAGCCTTATAGTTGTGATCAGTGTGGGAAGAGCTTCAATGGATCAGGACACCTGATTACACACCAACGCATACACACAGGAGAGAAGCCTTATAGTTGTGATCAGTGTGGGAAGGGCTTCAATCAATTAGTACATCTAACTACACACCAACGCATACACACAGGAGAGAAGCCTTATAGTTGTGATCAGTGTGGGAAGGGCTTCAATCAATTAGTACATCTAACTACACACCAACGCATACACACAGGAGAGAAGCTTTATACCTGTGATCAGTGTGGGAAGAGCTTCAATTATTCAGGATCACTGACTACACACCAGCGCATACACACAGGAGAGAAGCCTTATAGCTGTGATCAGTGTAGGAAGAGCTTCAGTCGATCGGGAGACCTGATTACACACCAACGCATACACACAGGAGAGAAGCCTTATAGTTGTGATCAGTGTGGGAAGAGCTTCAATCGATCAGGACACCTGATTACACACCAACGCATACACACAGGAGAGAAACCTTATAGTTGTGATCAGTGTGGGAAGAGCTTCAATCGATCAGGACACCTGATTACACACCAACGCATACACACAGGAGAGAAGCCTTATAGTTGTGATCAGTGTGGGAAGAGCTTCAATCGATCAGGACACCTGATTACACACCAACGCATACACACAGGAGAGAAGCCTTATAGTTGTGATCAGTGTGGGAAGAGCTTCAATCGATCAGGACACCTGATTACACACCAACGCATACACACAGGAGAGAAACCTTATAGCTGTGAGCATTGTGGCAAGAGCTTCAATCAATCAGGATCCCTGACTAAACACCAACACATACACACAGGAGAGAAGCCTTATAGCTGTGATCATTGTGGGAAGAGCTTCAGTCGAACAGGAGACCTGACTATACACCAACGCATACACACAGGAGAGAAGCCTTATAGCTGTGATCATTGTGGGAAGAGCTTCAGTCGAACAGGAGACCTGACTAAACACCAACGCATACACACAGGAGAGAAGCCTTATAGCTGTGATCAGTGTGGGAAGAGTTTTGCTCTAGATTTCACCTTGACTACACACCAGCGAATCCACACGGGAGAAAAACCTTACTCCTGTCTATGTGGAAAGAGCTTTGCTCATTCAGGGTCACTGAAAAAACACAAGGAAGCACAAACATGTTTTCTTTTATCTCCCTCCTCTCCGGCACCGGTTCCAGATCCCTCAATATAGTTTCAATAGAAAACAAAGAGTCATCCATCTCCCATTCTCTAACAGTTTACTAAGTTTGATTACCATGGTAACCTGTGTAGATAATATGCAGCTCTGGATCCATATGTATCAATTGTCTTGGAGTGGTGTGTGTGGAGTGGGGTGTTCAGAGCTGTATCTTATTTCAGTAACTCCTGTAATCCATTAAATAATGTAGAATGATGTTTCAAAAATAGTAGGTTCATATTAATGTGTGAGAGAAATGTTGTCTGAAGAGAGAGCCTTGAATTGTACATCTTTCCTCATACAGTCATTGGTTCCTGTTGGTGCTGGGTAGAGATGTGAGGGGGGTCATTACCCCCTCAGACCTTTTGTCAGAAGGCCCAGAACATGTTCTATAATTTAAGATAGGAGACGGTGCCAGTCACATGCATTAACCAATCGTTAATGATGAATTAATTATGAAAAATGTAAATCATGCAAATATAACTTGTCTGTGTAAGCAGTATATAAGAGAACTAACGGGACTGCCCCGAAAGAGCTCCTGACCGACGTGTACTGTGGTGCATTAAGTTTGTTGGATCCTCTCCAGCTTGCTGATAATAAAGAATGATTCATTTAAGTTTGACTTTGAGGCCCTGCTGGTAATTTTCAGAAAACATGTATTCAATACAGAAATACATTCAATCTATTGTATTATGTGAAGGAGATGTGTTGCACTGCAAGTGGTGGTCACACCAGATACTGAGTACCTTTTTTTTAAGGTATCTGTGACCAACAGATGCATATCAGTATTCCCAGTTATGTGACATCTATAGATTAGTGCCTAATTCATTTATTTAAATTGACTGATTTCTTTATATGAACATTTAACTCAGTAAAATCATATAAATTGTTGCATGTTGTATTAATATTTTTGTTGAGTGCAACAGTTCTGGGTCAGAACTGTTTCAACATGACTTACACCCATCAGAGTATCTGTGCTGTGAAGGGCTTAACAGTGGAACTGCCCTGCACATATCAACATCCAAGTTATCATGTAGTCTCAGAACCAAACTGGTTTAAAACCTCTCAGCGCACGGTCTAGTTTCCTGAATTTCCGCCTGTCTGACGTGCCCAAAGTAAACTGCCTGTTACTCAGGCCCAGAAGCTAGGATATGCATATAATTGGATAGAAAACACTCTGAAGTTTCTAAAACTGTTAAAATAATGTCTGTGAGTATAACAGAACTGATATAGCAGGTGAAAATCCATCCAGAATTGTTTTCTTTAAGCCCCGAATGACTTCCAATGCAATGCTATTGAAAGATATAATTTCCGCCTCCCAGATTGCAGTTCCTATGGCTTCCACTAGATGTCAACAGTCTTTATACAAGGTTTTAGGCTTGTATTTCTGAAAAATGAAGAAGTATTTGTAGTCTTTCCAAAGTGAGCGCCAATGCAAAAGTTGTCTTTTTGCATGCGCGAACGTGGGCGCGCTCTTCGCTCTTTTCCTTTCCTATTGAACATAGTAATCTCCGTCCGAAATATTATTGTTTATTTATATATTAGACAACCTGAGGATGGTTAAAAAACATAGTTTGACTTGTTTGTACGAACTTTTCTGGTAACATTTTGGAATCCTTTGTCGGCATGTTGGGTTATTGAATTCAATGGCGCCAACTAAACGGCGTTTTTGAGATATAAAGAAGGACTTTATCGGAAAAAAACACAATTTATTGTGTAGCTGGGACCCTTGGGATTGCAAACAGAGGAAGATCTTCAAAAGTAAGTGATTTTATTTATCTTTATTTGATATTTTGTGATGCCTGTGCTGGTTTGGAAAATATGCTAATGTGAGGCGCTGTCCTCAGACAATCGAATGCTATGCTTTTGCCGTAAAGCCTTTTTGAAATCTGACAACGCAGTTCGATTACCAAGATTCTAAGCTTTTGAACCATGTGAGACACTTGTATTTTCATGAATGTTTAATATTCCGATTTTTTTATTTTGAATTTGGCGCTCTGCAATTTCACCGGATGTTGTCGAATTTGATCCCGCTGGCGGGAACTGTGCGCTAAGAGGTTTTAAACAAGAGAAATGTAATAAGGTGCCTAAAATCCTGAGCTCGGTGCCAGAGTATGCCGGTTGTGCTGAGTACTTTGGGACTAAAGAGAAAGACTGCACCCTGAGAATCACAGACCTGAGAGATTCAACTGAATACAAGTTCAGATTTAAAACACAGAATGCAGAATGGGGTACAGCTTCCATGGAACAACTGACTGTCACAATATACTGTTGAAGTCGGAAGTTTACATACACTTAGGTTGGAGTGATTAAAACTAATTTTTAAACCACTCCACAAATTTCTTGTTACCAAACTATAGTTTAGGCAAGTCGGTTAGGACATCTACTTTGTGCATGACACAAGTCATTTTTCCAACAATTGGTTACATACAGATTATTTGACTTATAACTTACTGTATCACAAATCCAGTGGGTCAGAAGTTTACATACACTAAGTTGACTGTGCCTTTAAACAGCTTGGGAAATTCCAGAAAATTATGTTATGGCTTTAGAAGCTTCTGATAAATTATGTAAATTAGGCTAAGTCAATTGGAGGTGTACCTGTGGATGTATTTTCAAGGCCTACCATCAAACTCAGTGCCTCTTTGCTTGACATCATGGGAAATCAAAAGAAATCAGCCAAGACCTCAGAGAAATAAATTGTAGACCTCCACAAGTCTGGTTCATCCTTGAGAGCAATTTCCAAATGCCTGAAGGTACCACATTCATCTGTACAATCAATAGTATGCAAGTATAAACACCATGGGACCATGCAGCCGTCATACCGCTCAGGAAGGAGACGCGTTCTGGCTCCTAGAGATGAACGTTTGGTGCGAAAAGTGCAAATCAATCCCAGAACAACAGCAAAGGATCTTGTGAAGATGCTGGAGGAAACAGGTACAAAAGTATCTATTTCCACAGTAAAACGAGTCCTATATCGACAAAACCTGAAAGACCGCTCAGCAAGGAAGAAGTCACTGCTCCAAAACCGCATAAAAAAGCCAGACTACGGTTTGCAACTGCACATGGGGACAAAGATCGTACTTTTTGGAGAAATGTCCTCTAGTCTTATGAAACAAAAATAGAACTGTTTGGCCATAATGACCATCGTTATGTTTGGAGTAAAAAGGGGGTGGGGGCTTGCAAGCCGAAGAACACCATCCCAACCATGAAGCACGAGGGTGGCATCATGTTGTGGGGGTGCTTTGCTGCAGGAGGGACTGGTGCACTTCACAAAATAGATGGCATCATGATGTGGCAAATTATGTGGATATATTGAAGCAACATCTCAAGACATCAATCAGGAAGTTAAAGCTTGGTCGCAAATGGGTCTTCCAAATGGACAATGACCCCAAGCATACTTCCAAAGTTGTGACAAAATGGCTTGAGGACAATAAAGTCAAGGTATTGGAGAGGCCCTGACTTCAATCCTATAGAACATTTGTGGGCAGAACTGAAAAAGCATGTGCGTACAAGGAGGCCTACAAACCTGACTCAGATACACCAGCTCTGTCAGGAGGAATGGGCCAAAATTCACCCAACTTATTGTGGGAAGGTTGTGGAAGGCTACCCGAAACGTTTGACCCAAGTTAAACAATGTAAAGGCAATGCTACTAAATACTAATTGAGTGTATGTTAACTTCTGACCCTCTGGAAATGTGATGAAAGAAATAAAAGCTGAAATAAATAATTCTCGACTATTATTCTGACATTTCACATTCTTAAAATAGTGGTGATCCTAACTGACCTAAGACAGGGAGTTTTTACTAGGATTAATTGTCAGGAATTCTGAAAAACTGAGTTTAAATGTATTTGGCTAAGGTGTATGTAAACTTCCGACTTCAACAGTATTATAACAAATTATATTAATTCATTAGAATCATTCAGACCTTGTCACGTTCCTGACCTGTTTTCTGTTGTTTTGTATGTGTGTGATGGTCAGGGCGTGAGTTTTGGGTGGGCAGTCTATGTTTTCTGTTTCTATGTTGGTTTTGGGTTGCCTGGTATGGCTCTTAATTAGAGGCAGGTGTTTTGCGTTTTCCTCTAATTGAGAGTCATATTAAGGTAGGTTGTTCTCACTGTTTGTTTGTGGGTGATTGTCGCTGTGTCTGTGTTTGTTGCACCACACGGTACTGTCTCGGTCGTTCCTGTTTATGTGTTCCTCGTTTCATGTAAGTTCATAGTTTAGGTCTGTCTAGTTCGTTTTGTTATTTTGTTAATCATTCAAGTGTATTTTCGTGTCTGTCTTCGTCTTGCATTAAAGTCATTATGTATTCACAACCCGCTGCGCCTTGGTCTACTCACTCACCGAAAGAGAGCCGTTACAGACCTGCAGGTGAAGGTGTCTTCCTCCACAGAGGAAAAGAAGAGAACACTGAACTGTAGCACCACCTGTCTTCTGACTGACAACCCCAACCCCACCTACATCTGGTACAAGAACGGACAACTTCTGCTGTGGAATATTCTAATCAAGTGAGAGACTTTGTCATTTCTTCAAACAATCATCTTTATTCAATATCGATTAATCATTGCAATAATGAGGCTGTCGACCCAACACCCTTGAGTGTTGGACCGAGTAACCCAACTGATAATGAGAAAACAGATGTTATACAGGACTTAAAAATTCTTAGTCGGGCTAGTTCGACTCCTCCCCGGCTTAGTTTCCCAGATGCAAGGATGAGAACAAACAATGAGATGTTTGTTCTATTCCTTCAGGCTATCTCTATCTCGAGTCACAGACACAATCTCATGTATAGAATGCAGGCTCAGTTAGACCGGAGACATATGTCTCACATGCACCACTAATGATAGAATGGAATGTTTTTTTTTTTTATCACTAGGACATCAATCAATTGTCAGCTTCAAGCTATCTCTAGTAAAACCCATGTCCTCGACTAGCTGCAGGAAGCTAGAGTGGAGACCATAAAAAACACATCATTAATAGGACAGAAATGTCTTACTATTGTTAGGTATATATTGTTAACTATTAATATCAAACAAATAAGGTAAATATGTAATTTTTCTATCATACTTCTCACCAACCCAAACACCCAAGATAACTACCTCTACCTAGAACAAGTCAGCAGTGAGGACGCAGTCAGCTACTCCTGTGCTGTTAAAGGCTACGAGAATCTCTGTTCTCCTGTTATGTTCGTTGGGGAACCAAAGTCTTTGAAGAATGCAGTTGTAGGAATCCTAGTTGTTGTTCTGATTCTCATTTTCTGTCTCGTTGGGTTCATGTGGTTCAGGTGAGTGAGATGAATTTACCCTTATTCACATTCTGTTTTTTATCATTGATCTTGACACATTTTTATTGATTGATTGATTGATTCTTCCATTCATCTGTTCATTCATTCTTTCATTTTCAGAACAGGAAGAAGGCCTCTATATCCACCTCTGACACAAGAGACAGAAGAGACACAGTAGAGAATGGACAGGTGAGTTTTGGAATCAGTTGACTGAGAACTACAGTGGTCTGTGAAAGGGATACCTAGTCAGTTGTACAACTGTCATTTCCGGTCACAACTTGCAGACTTGTTTACGTGCTGCTGCTCTGTGTTTTGTTGCCAACCTTACTTTGCTACCTGGTAACTTTACGGTTTATACTTTTTAATTACCATTTATATTTTTTGTTTTTCCCTCACTCAACTTTTTTTCAATCAACTTTTTCACTCCGGACGTTTTATCTGGACATGGTTCGTCAGGACCTCCAACAGCCGAAGCTAAGTAGTAACATTAACATGATGTCTTCTAATTGCAGTCGCTGTACTCATAATATACAATGATCGGCTATGAAAAGCCAACTGACATTTACTCCTGAGGTGCTGACTTGTTGCACCCTCGACAACTACTGTGATTATTATTAATTATAATAAGAATCATTTGATATATCAGCTGATGTAAGAAGGGCTATATAAATACATTTGATTTGAATGCATTCAGAGGCGCGGAGGGCTGTCGCAATCGACATGTCTTCGGCGCCCTGATCAAATCAAATCCAATTTTATTAGTGTGCCGAATAGTAGACCTTACAGTGAAATGCTTACTTACAAGCCCCTAACCAACAATGCAGTTAAAAAAACATGAAAAAGAAATAAAAGTAACAAGTAATTAAAGAGCAGAAGAATAAAATAACACTAGCGAGACTATATACAGGGGGTACCGGTACAGAGTCAATGTGCGGGGGCACCGGTTGGTCGAGGTAATTGAGGTAATATGTACATGTAGGGTAGAGTTATTAAAGTGGCTTTGCATAGCTAATAACAGAGAGTAGCAGCTGTGTAAAAGGGGGAGGGGGCAATGCAAATATTCTGGGTAGCCATTTGAAGCTGTTTAGAAGCCTCTTGGACCTAGACTTGGCGCTCCGGTACCGCTTGCCGTGCGGTAGCAAAGAGAAACATCTATGACTGGGGTGGCTGGAGTCTTTGACAATTTTTAGTTCCTTCCTCTGACACCGCCTGGTATAGAGGTCCTGGATGGCAGGAAGCTTGGCCCCAGTTATGTACTGGGCCGTACGCACTACTTTCTGCAGTGACTTTTGGTCGGAGGCCGAGCAGTTGCCATTCCAGGCAGTGATGCAACCAGTCAGGATGCTCTCGATGGTGCAGCTGTAGAACCTTTTGAGGATCTGAGGACCCATGCCAAATCTTTTCAGTCTCTTGAGGGGGAATAGGTTTTGTCGTGCCCTCTTCATGGCTGTCTTGGTGTGCTTGGACCATGTTAGTTTGCTGGTGATGTGGACATGTGGAGCTCTCAACATGCTCCACTACAGCCCCATCGATGAGAATGGGGCGTGCTCGGTCCTCTTTTTCCTGTAGTCCACAATTATCTCCTTTGTCTTGATGAGGGAGAGGGAGAGGTTGTTGAGGGAGAGGTTGTTGTGCTGGCACCACACGGCCAGGTCTCTGATCTTCTCCCTATAGGCTGTCTCGTCATTGTCGGTGATCACTGTTGTGTCATCGGCAAACATAATTGAGGTGTTGGAGTCGTGCCTGGCCGTGCAGTCATGAGTGAACAGGGAGTACAGGAGGGGACTGAGCACGCACCCCTGAGGGGCCCCTGTGTTGAGGATCAGCGTGGCAAATGTGTTGTTACCTACCCTTACCACTTGGGGGGCGGCCCGTTAGGAAGTCCAGGATCCAGTTGCAGAGGGAGGTGTTTAGTCCCAGGGTCCTTAGCTTATTGATGAGCTTTGAGGGCGCTATGTTGTTGAACGCTGAGCTGTAGTCAATGAATAGCATTCTCACATAGATGTGTCGTTTGTCCAGGTGGGAAAGGGCAGGGGAATGGGCAGTGTGGAGTGCAATTGAGATTGCATCATCTGTGGATCTGTTCGGGCGGTATGCTAATTGGAGTGGGTCTAGGATTTCTGGGATAAGGGTGTTGATGTGAGCCATGACCAGCCTTTCAAAGCACTTCATGGTTACAGACGTGAGTGCTACGGGTCGGCAGTCATTTAGGCAGGTTACCTTAGTGTTCTTGGGAACAGGGACTATGGTGGTCTGCTTAAAACATGTTGGTATTACATTTTCGAACAGGGAGAGTTTGAAAATATCACTGAAGACACTCGCCAGTTGGTCAACGTGTGCTCGCAGTACACGTCCTGGTAATCCGTCTGGCCTTGTGAATGTTGACCTGTTTAAAGGTCTTACTAACATCGGCTGCGGAGAGCGCGATCACTATGTCTTCCCGGAACAGCTGGTGCTCTCATGCATGTTTCATTGTTATTTGCCTCGAAGCAAGCATAGAATTGGTTTAGCTTGTCTGGTAGGCTCGTGTCACTGGGCAGCTCTGCTGTGCTTCCCTTTGTAGTCTGTAATGGTTTGCAAGCCCTGCCATATCCCACGAGCGTTGGAGCCGATGTAGTACGATTCGATCTTAGTCCTGTATTGATGCTTTGCCTGTTTGATGGTTCGTTGGAGGGCATAGCAGGATTTCTTAATACAAAGGACCCACGTTTAGAAAGTCTGTTTATTAATTTGATGTTTCATTTCCCAAAATAAAAATACGATTTCTGTGGTCAATAGCCAACAGTGGGAATAGATTAGAAAATCCTTTAAAAGTGGTTTCCCAGAAGAAAAAAAATTAAATCCTCCATCTGTTGTCTCTGTTTTCTGCAGGTGCCAGGATCAATGCTCAGACAGAGGAGACGGTGCTGCTGGGGCCAATATCGAGCTGGGCTGCTCAATGCCTTGAGCTGGTGGACAATACAATACACCTGTCTGCAGGTGAGCAAAACCTCTCCTAACAGGACAGCCTCTCAGTTTGGCTCTCAAACCAAACTCTACCAAACTCTATTTGAGATTCTCTCATCCTCAAGTCATACATTATTGAAAGGAACTTGGCTATCACCAAAAATGTTATGCATTGTGCATCCTTCCTACTTTTGTGTGAAATATGTCTTGAGTTTTTCCCTGTCATACGTGTTCCAGCCAAGGGCAATGTAAATATTAATGTCCTTTTGCTAATACGGTCTTCTCACAATTGGTAACAGTTCTCTTTATTTAGATGTTTTTGTATTTTTTTCAGTCCCACTGTGGCAAAAAAGGAGATCCATGAAGTGAACATGGACAGCGTCTCTAAGCCTGAGTCGAGTAAAGAGTAAGGATGGCTCACCTAGGGAGTTCCTACACTAGTTAGCCAGCAAGCCATATGAGTGATGCACTGAAATGCTGTAAATTAATGTCACCAGGTGTGGAGGTGTAACCAGTGTGTAGTGATGTAGTAAATTAATGTTCGCAGGTGTGGCGATGTAACCAGGGTGTAGTGATGTAGTAAATTAATGTCGCCAGGTGTGGCGATGTAGCGATATCATAACCGCCATCGATAAGAGACATTACTGTGCAGCCGTATTCATCGACCTGCCTAAGGCTTTCGACTCTGTCAATCACAACATTCTTATTGGCAGACTAAACAGCCTTGGTTTCTCAAATGATTGCCTCGCCTGTTTCACCAACTACTTCTCTGATAGAGTTCAGTATGTCAAATCAGAGGGCCTGTTGTCCGGACCTCTCTGTGGGGGTGCCACAGGGTTCAATTCTCGGGCCGACTCTCTTCTCTGTATATATCAATGATGTCGCTCTTGCTGCTGGTGATTCTTTGATCCACCTCTACGCAGATGACACCATTCTGTATACCTCTGGCCCTTCTTTGGACACTGTTTTAAAACTTCTTATGGCTGAGATCCCGCTAACAGGATCGATATGACAACAGCCAGTGAAAGTGCAGGGTGCCAAATTCAAACAACAGAAATCTCATAATTAAAATTCCTCAAACATACAAGTATTTTACATAATTTAAAGATACACTTCTTGTTAATCCCACCACAGTGTCCGATTTCAAAAAGGCTTTACAACGAAAGCATACCAAACGATTATGTTAGGTCAGTGCCAAGTCACAGAAAAACACAGCCATTTTTCCAGCCAAAGAGAGGAGTCACAAAAAGCAGAAATAGAGATAAAATTAATCACTAACCTTTGATGATCTTCATCAGATGACACTCATAGGACTTCATGTTACACAATCCATGTATGTTTTGTTCGATAAAGTTCATATTTATATAAAAAAATCTCTGTATACATTGGCGCGTTATGTTCAGTAGTTCCAAAAACATCCGGTGATTTTGCAGAGAGCCACATCAATTTACAGAAATACTCATCATAAATGTTGATGAAAATACAAGTGTTATACATGGAACTTTAGATAAACTTCTCCTTAATGAAACTGCTGTGTCAGATTTCAAAAAAGCTTTACTGAAAAAGCACACCATGCAATAATCTGAGTACAGCTCTCAGAGACCAAAACCAGCCAAACATATGTTGTGTAGTCAACAGAAGTCAGAAATAGCATTATAAATATTCACTTACCTTTGATGATCTTCATCAGAATGCACTCCCAGGAATCCCAGTTCCACAATAAATGTTTGATTTGTTCGATAAAGTTCATCATTTATGTCCAAATACCTCCTTTTTGTTCGCGCCTTGAGTTCACAAATGCAATTTCATGACGCGCAAAAAGTTCCGTTACAGTCCGTAGAAACATGTCAAACGATGTATAGAATCAATCTTTGGGATGTTTTTATCATAAATCTTCAATAATGTTCCAACCGGAGAATTCCTTTGTCTGTAGAAATGCAATGGAACTCAAGCTAACTCTCACGTGAACGCGCATGGTCAGCTCGTGGCTCTCTGCCAGACCTCTGACTCAATCCCCTGTCATTCGCCGCCACTTCACAGTAGAAGCATCAAACAAGGTTCTAAAGACTGTTGACATCTAGTGGAAGCCTTAGGAAGTGCAATATGACCAATATCCCACTGTATCTCCGATAGGCAATGAGATGAAAAACTACAAACCTCAGATTTCCCACTTCCTGGTTGGATTTTTTCTCAGGTTTTTGCCTGCCATATGAGTTCTGTTATACTCACAGACATCATTCAAACAGTTTTCGAAACTTCAGAGTGTTTTCTATCCAAATATACTAATAATATGCATATTTTAGCTTCTGGGACTGAGTAGCAGGCAGTTTTCTCTGGGCACCTCTGGGCATCTTATTCATCCAAGCTACTCAATACTGCCCCCAGCCATAAGAAGTTAAATGCAAGTAAAACTAAATGCATGCTCTTCAACCGATCGCTGCCCGCACCTGCCCGCCCATCCAGCATCACTACTCTGGACGGTTCTGACTTAGAATATGTGGACAACTACAAATACCTAGGTGTCTGGTTAGACTGTAAACTCTCCTTCCAGACTCACATTAAACATCTCCAATCCAAAATTAAATCTAGAATTGGCTTCCTATTTCGCAACAAAGCCTCCTTCACTCATGCTGCCAAACATACCCTCGTAAAACTGACTATCCTACCAATCCTCGACTTCGGCGATGTCATTTACAAAATAGCCTCTAACACTCTACTCAACAAATTGGATGCAGTCTACCACAGTGCCATCCGTTTTGTCACCAAAGCCCCATATACTACCCACCACTGCGACCTGTACGCTCTCGTTGGCTGGCCTTCGCTTCATACTCGTCACCAAACCCACTGGCTCCAGGTCATCTACAAGACCCTGCTAGGTAAAGTCTCCCCTTATCTCAGCTCGCTGGTCACCATAGCAGCACCCACCCGTAGCACGCGCTCCAGCAGGTATATCTCTCTGGTCACCCCCAAAACCAATTCTTCCTTTGGCCGCCTCTCCTTCCAGTTCTCTGCTGCCAATGACTGGAACGAACTACAAAAATCTCTGAAACTGGAAACACTTATCTCCCTCACTAGCTTTAAGCACCAGCTGTCAGAGCAGCTCACAGATTACTGCACCTATACATAGCCCATCTATAATTAAGCCCAAACAACTACCTCTTCCCCTACTGTATTTATTTATTTATTTTGCTCCTTTGCACCCCATTATTTCTATCTCTACTTTGCACATTCTTCCACTGCAAATCTACCATTCCAGTGTTTTACTTGCTATATTGTATTTACTTCGCCACCATGGCCTTTTTTGTTTGCCTTTACCTCCCTTATCTCACCTCATTTGCTCACATTGTATATAGACTTATTTTTCTACTGTATTATTGACTGTATGTTTGTTTTACTCCATGTGTAACTCTGTGTTGTTGTATGTGTCGAACTGCTTTGCTTTATCTTGGCCAGGTCGCAATTGTAAATGAGAACTTGTTCTCAACTTGCCTACCTGGTTAAATAAAGGTGAAATTAAAAATGTAAACATTTTTAAAAAGTACCAACGCATATTTTCAACTGGTTGGATTACCGAAATATGGTTCCGTTTCCCACCTTTTGATGTTACCAGACTCTCTATGTTAACAAAGGCTTTCCAAGAGTCAACTCTATAGATTAGAGAGAGAGAGAAAAGGGGAAAGTTATTTATGGGGGTCATAAACCTCCCCCAACAGGCCAACTTCATGACAGAAGAAAATGCATCACCTATAACAGCCAATCACAGTTATAGAGAGACCCTTTGAAACTTCAATATTCAAATCAAGACATTCCAACTGTTTACAAATAGTTTCAGACTTTGCCACACTTACAAGGAATTTAGTCTTTACATATATAGCCACACCCCCACCCTTCTTAACTCGACCAGGGCGATACACAATGTAACCATTTATACAAATATCCTTATCAAGAAAAGACTTGCTGAGCCAGGTTTCAGAAAACACAATTACATCAGCATCAGGGTGTAGGGATGTAGTAAATTAATGTCACCAGGTGTGGAGGTGTAACCAGGGTGTAGTGATGTAGTAAATTAATGTCACCAGGTGTGGAGGTGTAACCAGGGTGTAGTGATGTAGTAAATTAATGTCACCAGGTGTGGAGGTGTAACCAGGGTGTAGTGATGTAGTAAATTAATGTCACCAGGTGTGGAGGTGTAACCAGGGTGTAGTGATGTAGTAAATTAATGTCACCAGGTGTGGAGGTGTAACCAGGGTGTAGTGATGTAGTAAATTAATGTCACCAGGTGTGGAGGTGTAACCAGGGTGTAGTGCTGCTTGAGATTTCATTAATAAAATACTATGTGATCTTTACTCACCTGTCCGTCGTCTGCTCTATCACTTGTGACATAGGTGGATGTGGAGGCCTTCTTTCTGTTTAAAATAATGAAATGATTGAACAAATCAATCAATAAATCATTGAATAGCAATCAAGTTAATAACAAATGAAAATGATAAAGTGGAAGATAAGTCTTAGAAAGATGCTCACCTGAACCACATGAGTCCAGAGAGACAGAAGATGAGAACCAGAACCACCACTATGATTCCTACAGAAGCTTGTTCCCCAAAGAATAAAGAATGATATGAATGTTATCGTATAGCTTTAAATAAAAAAGTATCTTACCGGCTACAAGGATCAATTGAGGTGTAGATTTCTGGGCTCCGATTGTATTCTCAGCCTCACAGTAATATTCTCCACTGTCCTCAGAGCTGATGTTAGTGATGCTGTAACTCTGTCCTGATGATTTTGGTGAGGTTACATTCTTGTACCAGGTGTATTTGTCCACAGGTGGGTTGGCATCACTGCTGCAGGTCAGAGTCACTGAACTGCCCTCTACTATTTTACCAGAAGGACTGACTGATACTGACACTCTCTTTGGGCCATCTAGTGTTGGGAATGACATACAAATGAACACACAGTGTAACCAAAGTATAATACTAGAATTAAATGACAGTGAGATTATATATGTATTGTACTTACATGTGACAGTGAGAGTCTCTTTAGGAGAGTGGTGTTGTTTCTGGACTATCATTAAATGTGAAGACTGTTATTTTATCAAATCAATTCTCTAGTGTAATTATTATTACGTGATTAAACTAATCATGTAAACTTTAATTAACTAGGAAGCCGGAGCACCATGGAAAAAATTTGTTTATGGAGTGTCAATTTCCCAAATATAACTATTTAGATATTTTCATGTCTTATCGATTAGTCATTCTCATTAATGTATTATTATTACATCATCAGTTCTCATTACTGAACATCGCAAACCCATGAATATCTGCACGAACCCTAGCCTAAATCATGAATCAGCGATATACAAATTGGCTTAATTATTGATTTACTAACTAACTAAATAATTACACAACACACAAACAGTAGGTATTTGGGTTACTACGTGATACAAAGAAAAAGTCCTTAGTAAACGAAGCCGCTATGATGGCTTGGTAACAAAGGAAAGGGGTGGGGACTGAGAAAGAGCGGGAAAGACAAAATGGATTACACACAGTTAGTTTATAATTGTGCTCATGGACATGCTAATACTTTGCACATGAATGGTCGCTCATTCTGAAAGAAATTGCAATGTACATATTTACGCTTGTATGTTGTTGTCTCTCCGTTGAAAACACTAGATCATCCTGAAGAGTTCATCAGAGACTCTGGTTAACTTTCCCAGAAGTCACAATGTCTTTCGTGGTTGTAGGTGGTTACAATGGATACTTCAGAGTACCATTCGGAAATGTTCTCAAAGATAGATGCTTTGACGGTTGTCTGTATTCTCGTTCTAGGTTTATGTCATTTCTAGCTGCAGACTAGTAATTCATGTCGTCTAGAATTTGCCCCTTCTGTAGTGAATCGATAGTCTCAGAGTTCAACAATTTTTAGCAATGTAGCCACCGCTCCATGCTTTTCTGGTTACCTTGGCCTATAGAGTTGTAGCCATTTCAACATGTGGATGACGTCCCGGCATTCTCTGACTTAATGTATATTTTGTAGTAAGTGGGTTTTATACTCTGTGGAAGAAGGGGCGGTTTTATGACGCCTAATGTGATGTCTAGCCTCACGGGGGTGTGGCCACTGACTAGTTACAGTTGAAGTCGGAAGTTTACATACACTTAGGTTGGAGTCATTAAAACTCAATTTTCAACCACTCCACAAATTTCTTGTTAACAAACTATAGTTTTGGCAAGTTGGTTAGGACATCTACTTTGTGCATGACACAAGTAATTCTTCCAACAATTGTTTACAGATTATTTCACTTATTACAATTCCAGTGGTTCAGAAGTTTACATACACTAAGTTAACTGTGCCTTTAACAGCTTGGAAAATTCCAGAAAATGAAGTCATTGCTTTAGAAGCTTCTGATAGGCTAATTGACATCATTTGAATCAATTGGAGATGTACCTGTGGATGTATTTCAAGGCCTACCTTCAAACTCAGTGCCTCTTTGCTTGACATCATGGAAAAATCAAAAGAAATCAGCCAAGACCTCAGAAAAACAATTGTAGACCTCCATAAGTCTGGTTCATCCTTGGGAGCAATTTCCAAACGCGTGAAGGTACCACGTTCATTTGTACAAACAATAGTACACAAGTATAAACACCATGGGACCACGCAGCCGTCAAACCGCTCAGGAAGGAGACACGTTCTGTCTCCTAGAGATGAACGTACTTTGGTGCGAAAGGTGCAAATCAATCCCAGAACAACAGCAAAGGACCTTGTGAAGATGCTGGAGGGAACAGGTACAAAAGTATCTATATCCACAGTAAAACGAGTCCTATATCGACATAACCTGGAAGGCCGCTCAGCAAGGAAGAACCCACTGCTCCAAAACTGGTATAAAAAAGCCAGACTACGGTTTACAACTGCACATGGGGACAAAGATCGTACTTTTTGGAGAAATGTCCTCTGGTCTGATGAAAAAAAAATAGAACTGTTTGGCCATAATGACCATCGCTATGTTTGGAGGAAAAAGGTGGGGGGGGGCTTGCAAGCCGAAGAACACCATCCCAACCATGAAGCACGGGGGTGGCAGCATCATGCTGTGGGGGTGCTCTGCTGCAGGAGGGACTGGTGCACTTCACAAAATGAATGGCATCATGAGGAAAGGAAATTATGTGGATATATTGAAGCAACATCTCAAGACATCAGTCAGGAAGTTAAAGCTTGGTTGCAAATGGGTCTTCTAAAATTACAATGACCCCAAGCATACTTCCAAAGTTCTGGCAAAATGGCTTAAGGAAAAAAAGTCAAGGTATTAGAGTGGCCATCACAAAGTCCTGACCTCAATCCTATAGAAAATGTTTGGGCAGAACTGAAAAAGCGTGTGCGAGCAAGGAGGCCTACAAACCTGACTCAGATACACCAGCTCTGTCAGGAGGAATGGGCCAAAATTCACCCAACTTATTGTGGAAGGCTACCCAAAACGTTTGACCCAAGTTAAACAATTTAAAGGCATTGCTACCAAATACTAATTGAGTGTATGTGAACTTCTGACCCACTGGGAATGTGATGAAAGAAATAAAAGCTGAAATAAATAATTCTCTCTACTATTATTCTGACATTTCACATTCTTAAAATAAAGTGGTGATCCTAACTGACCTAAGGCAGGGAATTTTTACTTGGATTAAATGTCATGAATTGTGAAAAACTGAGTTTAAATGTATTTGGCTAAGGTGTATGTAAACTTCCGACTTCAACTGTAATCTTTATATGAAAACCACTCTCATTTAGAAGGTTAACATCACATGACATCTTTTCACAAATAGTTTAATCACATACGTTTCACAATATTTATATGTAAACCTGACAGCTGGGAAATGTACACATTAAGAGATATAGTTGTGTGTCAAACAACTTCGACAGGATTGTTCTTTAAATGTCCACGGACCATTCCCACATTCTCAAAAATAGAAATTTTGGGGATTAGCAGTTTTGAACAAAGAGAATCTCTTTGCGCTGGTAGACTCTCTCACTCAATACTGCATGGCAGTTTCTACCAGGTATTTATGACAGTTGTAAAACCTGACGTGGGAGAGAGAGAGAGAGAGAAGGGGGGAGCCACAATATACATCCAAAAAGCCAAATCTTGACAGTGAGAGTCTTTTCAGGAGAGAGGAGATCCTCATGGCCGTTTACAGCACAGGAGTATCTGTCTGTATCCTCACTGCTGACTGGGTCTAGGTACAGGTAGATATTTTGGTATTTGGTTTGGTGAGACGTTGCCTGTTCTTGTACCAGATGTAGCTGGGGTTGTCAGTCAGAGTACTGGTGGTGCTTCAGGTCAATGCCGATCTCTGTCCCTCTGTCACTGTTGTTGGAACATTTGCCTTCGGGCCTGTGATTAAAACAAACGACAACCATTGTAATCAAATGACACCAGACATTCATATTACATACAGACTGTCATTTGTAATGTACTGTATCATGTCAAATTAAAACAGATTTCCAAAGGCTTTAATGTAACTGATAAAGCATTACAAAATAGTGTACCTGTGACAGACAGCCTGACTCCAGGACTGCCAGAATATCTCTCACTTGTCACACTTTGAAAGACATGACCTTGTATGATCTGAGTCTTGAATGTGAACCAGTATTCAGCTGAGTCTCTCTCACGTCTGTGATTCTCAGGTGCAGTTACTCACTCTGTCCCCATAGTACTCCACACGATCATCATTCTGAGGTTTCACACCAGTCTATCTATAGCACCATGATGTCTCTGTGACTGTATGACCTCTGGGATATGTGTAAGAGCAGGACAGATCCACTGTTGACCCCTTCAAGGCACAGATACTCTGAGTGGTGTAAGTGACACTCCAACCTTCCTGCCCCAGTATCACTGCAACACAATCACACATAAAAAATATATTAAATTATGCACAAACATATTAGCTCACACAGACAGAGTTTTTCAACACTTTGTTGTCGTAGTTGCTAAGTTCAGTGTGAATAACAACCATGGAGAAGCATCACGAGATGTATTGTTGTCTCTACTTTCTTGCCCTTTGTGCTTTTGTCTGTGCCCAATAATGTTTGTACCGTCTTGTGTGCTTCTACCATGTTGTGTTGCTACCATGCTGTTGTCATGTTGTGTTGCTACCATGTTGTTGTCATGTTGTGTTGCTACCATGCTGTGTTGTTGTGTGTTGCTGCCTTGCTATGTTGTTGTCTTAGGTCTCTCTTGTCATGATGTGTACTTTGTTGTATATTTATATATATATATATATCGGGGTAGGCCTTTTCCCTTTTGGTAGGCCGTTATTGACTTGCATAGTTAAATAAAGGTTAAATAAAAAAATGTAAATCCCTCTGTTTTATTCTCATGATTATAACGCTGATGGTACTTCACATGACCTGCATACTCTGGTTCCTGTTGTAAATCTAAACTTGTATTCAGCAGTCACTCTCTCTCAGTCCTGTGATTCTCAGGGTGGAGTCCTTGTCTGTAGTTGGATGGTACTTCACATGACCTGCCTACTCTGGGTCCTGGCTTAGATCTGTAGTAACTCCAGACTCCCATTTGTTCAACCAGGATACTTCTGTGACGTTATTCCAGCTGGGATGTCTATACGTGCAGGTAATGTCCACTGTTGACCCCTTCAAGGCACATATACTCCTCTTGGTGTAAGTCACATTCAAACAGCTCTGACCATGAACACCTGAAACAAAATGTATCTGATCAATTCCTCAAACGATAATGAGACGATTTCATGTGTTTTAGATGTATTGAACTGGTTCATTTAAAATTAATAAAAAATATAGACACATACAGTGCATTCGGAAAGTATTCAGACCCCTTGACTTTTTCCACATTTTGTTACGTTACAGCCTTATTAAAAAAAGTATTATTCTAAAACAGTATAACATGATAACATACCATCAGCCATTTTCTACCTTTTCTATTATTCTGTATAATTTCTACTAGTGTTACAGATTTGTCTGTTTTTCCCCACATGTTCTACTATTGGTCCACAGGCCTTAATGATTGATACTTAAGATGATTATTATAGGAGAGTCCAGACTCACACACTGTAGGAGTGAGAAAATCCTCATGGTCTTTTACAGCACAGGAGTAACTGTCTGTAGAGTAACGCCAGTACAGTAGAGTATTACAGGAGTATTGTTGGGGAGTATGGAGATGTTGTCCATTCTTGTACCAGATGTAGGTGGGGTTGGGGTTGTCAGTCAGAAGACAGGTGGTGCTACAGGTCAGTGTTCTCTTCTTTTCCTCTGTGGAGGAAGACACCTTCACCTGCAGCTCTGAATGATTCTAATGAATTATTGTAATTTGATATTATATATTACCTGTAGATATTATATATTACCAGTAGATATAATATATTCCCTGTAGATATTATATATTACCTGTATATATTATATATTACCTGTATATATTATATATTACCAGTAGATATTATAT
Organism: Salvelinus alpinus; assembly: GCF_045679555.1. NCBI lineage: Eukaryota > Metazoa > Chordata > Actinopteri > Salmoniformes > Salmonidae > Salvelinus > Salvelinus alpinus. The sequence continues at coordinate 84,524,623 of NC_092087.1, read as the reverse complement.
ATTACCTGTATATATTATATATTACCAGTAGATATAATATATTCCCTGTAGATATTATATATTACCTGTATATATTATATATTACCAGTAGATATTATATATTACCTGTATATATTATATATTACCAGTAGATATAATATATTCCCTGTAGATATTATATATTACCTGTATATATTA